>NC_053488.1:72922228-73224386 GCF_015227805.2 Hirundo rustica
ATTATTCCAACTCTACCTATTGCTTGTCAGGCCATACCTGTAGTACTGTGTTCAGTTCTGGTCCCCCACCCACCCAAAAAGACACAGACAGGCTGGAGGGGCTGTAAAAGAAGGACTGGAAAGGATGAAAGAGCTCTGCAACATAACACAGTAGGAGTTAAGTCTCTTCTTCATGGAGAAGGCTCAGGGAGATTTCAGCACAGCATTTGTGTACTTAATTATTTAAAGATGGCAACAAACAATGGAGGTGCTCTTCTCACCAGGTGGTACACAGAGAAAACATAAGGCAATGGGTACAAGTTGCACTGGGAGAGGTTTCGTCTCAGTATAAGAAAGATATGTTCTACAGTGAGAACAATCAAACATGGATACAATCTTGCCATGGATAACATGCTAGATGATCTCGTGGAGGCTCCTCTTCCCAGAAAAGGTTGAACCGGATGATCTTTTAAGGGCACTTCCAACATGTGGTGTTCCGTGGTTCGGTGAAGCAATGCTCTCTCTTCTGCACTGAGGGCAGAGTTGATTCTTTCTTGTACTTTTCCACTACAGTAACTATTTTTAAACTTGTGACTTAAATAAAATAACAGCTCTCTCCTCAAATCACTCCTGCCATCCCAGTAACACACACATTCAAAAAGAATTTGTTAACTTCAAGAAAAGGCAAGAGAAAAAAAGACAGAAAAATCCTAGATAAACACAGAATGACAGTATGTCATGTATAGTCCTATTCACAGCTACCAGAACCAAGCAGTTATGTTGGCCATGGAACAGAGGAGAACAGAAAACTAATGGTGAAAAATGAAAAAATTTGTAAGAATAGTAGGACTAGCCTATACCAGCAAAAGTACAGGTTACATCTAGAAACATTGCTACAATAAAGATGTATGTAAGCAAAGGTCTACAAATATGACCCTCTCTTTCCAGTAGAGTTCTACTGAATGACTCTGCTTCTGCTTGAGCAGCAGCATAAACCAGAGTCCAACATCCTCATGCAGCTCTTGTTAATTTAAGAGAAGAAACAAAGTTGGTACTATGCTCCAATCTGAATAAAGAGGAAGGAATATGCACAGTATTGAAGAGAAAGGGGGTATGCGATAATTTCTTCAGTGCACTGTGTATACTTCATGCACTGTATCAGAATATTGCTCCAAATTTTCTTCACAGCTTTTTCTAGCACAATGCACAGTGTATTCATCTTCAGAGACTCTTTACTCCTTGTGGTGCAATGAGATGTCTTCTGGGTTTACATAAGGATACTCTTACTAAGCCCAAGTGTAACACACTTTTTACTTTTGACACACTTTATAGGAGTGTTAGTAATTCAGCTTTGTGCAAATTACTTTTAAGAACAATATTCAGTATTAGGATAAAGACTGTAGAGCCCACATACTTTCTCTGGAAAACAAAATGGATTACAGCATGATCTGTAAACCCATACCCTAAGATGTCTGCAAAGGATGAGACATTGCTAATACCATTAAATGTAAAAGGAACAGCGCAAAAAAATGACTTCATCTTGGGAAGTAATTAATTGCAAGACCCATCTGATTTTGATGAAGATACCGTGATTTAGTACCTGCAGACCCTCTTCCTCTCTGGACCCTAGCTGAGAAGACAGATAAATCAACACAGGATTTTTCAAGCCATAGTTTTGGTGATACTGTAATTGTAATGGCTCTGAGACAGAAAATGTAAACAGACAGTAAACAACTTCCAGAAGACTGCATATGTTAGGGGAGGGGAGGAGAAGTGAGGGGAGGGGAGGCAAATACAAAGGTGGACAGAATGTGCATGAAGGAAACTACATGTGCAATGGAAATAAGAATAGGAAAGAGGAGAAACTGGTCAAGAAAGTGTGTTGTAATGCATTAAATGGGTTTATATATCATCGGATTTGTAACGTTCCTTTCTATCTGTCCCTGCCCAGCAGTGCCTATCCCTCTCAAACCTAATCCTGTTTCCTCCCACGGATCACTGATTGGGTGGTGCCTCTGGGTCTCGCCTATGGGCCCTGCCCCCTGGGGGAAAAAGCCACGGCAGGTGAGGGGCCAGGACACTCGGGCACCAGTGAGCGACCGGGACAGTCCAGCTAAATGAAGCAGAACATGAGAATAAAGCTGTAAAATCCCAAAAGAAGCCAGGAACAGACCCTCTTCTTTTGCCATCAGCGGCCGTCTGATCTCATGGGGGAGACAACAAAAGTGGGTGGGGGAAGAGCTTTGGAGGGAGAGAGGGGAAGTCAGATGAGCAAAGGTTGTCAGGAGGGGGAGATGACATGCAAGCAGAGGCTGAGAAAGAAGGGAGCACAGAGAAAAGGGAGAGAGGGACATACAGGAAGAAAGCGAGGCAAGGAAAAGAATGGATGGCTGTGGGTGGCATGACAGTGGGAGAGACAAGGATGGAGTAAAGGGAGTGTGAGAGTGATGAGAGGACTGAGGGAGAAGGAGACGAGAAAATGGGATTAAAAAAGAGGGGACAAAAGAGGAACAGAAATGGCAGAGAGAGCAAGCAAAGACAACAATATATGCAAAGGAAAGAAGGAATGTGATAATGAGAATTTCAGAGATTTGAAAAGGAGTATGTGGGATAGACTGACTGAGATCCAAAGAAACATAAATAGAAGCAGAGCAGGACTGGGAGAGGGGGAAAAAAAAAACCACAGAAAAGAGTGAGAAGGGAGTAAAGTGAGTCAGGAAGAGGGGAAGAAAAGCAAAGGTAAGAGAGCAAGAAAGATAGAAGAGTGAGAGGGAAAGGGCAAGCATACGCAGACAGAGAGCAAATGAGAGAAGGACACAAAGAAGAGGGAGCAAGTAAGACAGCGAGTATGAGATGAGGTAAAGAAGGAAAATTGCACAAGAGAAACACAAAACTGCCCAGGGCAGCAAGAAATAGAAGCAAAAGAGGATGTGCATAGGAGAGAGGAAAGCCCTCATATGCAAGAAGAGGGAAAGAGCTTGACAGAAAGAAGAGGCACAAGAGAGAGGGAGCACAAGAAGGAAAAAGAGGAAAAGTGCATGTAAGAGAAAGGGACAGCATGCACATGTGCAAGAAAAGTGCTCAAAATCAAGGGAAAGAATACATAAGAGAGCAGAATTACACAAGATCTATAAGAAACTATAAAGCAGACACGAGAGAGAGTTAGAGGGTGCATGCGTGACGGGGTAGAATGCAAGACAGAAAGTACAAGAGGTAAACATGAGATACAAGGCAAGTCTGACGCAGAGGAAGCACGTAAGATAAGAAGGGAAAGTGTGACTGTTAAAGTGTAAGGCAGACAAAAAGTGAGATGTGTGACATGTAAGACATGAAGTACAGGGGAAAGAGGAGAGCAGGAAAATAGGCAAAGGAAAAAGGGAAAGCATGATGGGACTGCAATTGTAATATGGCACATGACAGAGAAAGGATAAATGTGCCTTAGAGAAAGAAATCGTAAGAAAGGGCAGGAAAGTACATCAATGAGACAGCGATGGTGCAAGAGAGAGGAAATGTATTGTGTGCCATGGAGGAAGGGAAAGCTCACACATTAAAGGAACATTGCATGACAGAAAGGTTAGAAGAGAGAGAGTGCAGAAGAGAAATCAAGACATTATTGGAAAGTGTGAAGAGCATTTGAGAGAAGAAGAGATGTACAGAACAGAGGTAAAATAAGTAAGAGAGGAAAGGAAACATTTCATGATAGGGAGAAAGAGAAAACATGCAACAGGAACTGAAAGAGTTTCAATCAAGAGATAGATGTACAATCAGAAGGAAACTATTTGAGAGGGAAAATAGGCACAAGAGGGGAACATATGTTGATTGAGAAAGACCAAGAGAGTGTAAAAGTGATAAACATTCACAGTAGAGACAAGGGACATGAGCAAACAAGAGGTAAAGTGTGTATGGGAAAGTGGAAGAATCTGTCAGAGAGGAAATACACACAATAGAGCAGGAAAACAAGGAAGAGAAAGCACATGAGAGCGATATGGAAAGTATGTCAGAAAGATGAAAAAGAACAGGGAAAAGGGGCGAAAGCGTACCAAGGACGCACACTGAATGTGTCTGTGGGTGTGACCATATGGGGAAGCCAGAGAGAAAATGAGAGTGTGTGCAAAAGAGAGAGGAAAGGTGCAACAGAAAGAATGAAAAGGCATCCAAGAGGGGAAGATGGATGAAAAAATGAGAAGGAATTTATGTAGAAGATATTTTTATTAAGAATACACATGTGGAAGATCACAAGCATGTGACAGGAGAGCACACAAATGAGACAGAAAGTCTCCCAGACAGCACAGGAAGGGAGGAAAATGGCTGCATAAGGGAGGGAAAGTGTGCCCAAGAGAGGGTAAGTAAAAACAAGAATGAGAGAGTAAGAATAATCAGTAGAGAGGAAGCAGAACACTGTAAGATGGGGAAAGTGTACCAGAGAGGGAAAATACATGCAGAAGAAGGGGGACACAGTATAGAGAGAGAAGGAAAGCATGCATGCAAGGGAGTAAAAACTTGAGAGATGAGGAAACCAACAGTAAGAGTGTAAGGCAGACAGCAAGGGGAAGCATACATAAGGAAGAAAAGTGTGTACAAGGGCAAGCAAGGAAAACTGCTGTAGACCAAAGGAAAAGCACATGCAACAAAGTAAAGGCATGAGAGAGAGAGTATTCTAGGAACTGAAAGCATTAACTAAAAGGAAAGTATATAAAATAAACAGGGATGGAATGAATGAAAGTGAGACAGAAAGCATGAGTAAAAGGAGAAGAGGGGAAGAGAAAGAGCAAGTGAAGGTGTGGACAAGAAAAAGGCAGTGTGCATGAAATTAGAAAAGTACAAGCAATGAGAGACTGGGATACTGTTCAACTGACACTAAATGTGGTCAAGAGAAAGCATTAAAGACCATGAAGTACAAAAGAGAAACAAAATGTGTGAGACAACCCACAATAAATGGGGAAAAAAAAATTTAAGGAGTGCAATAGGGATAGGGAAGTGCATATGCAGAAGAGGAGGAGCCAAGAAAAGCACGGTAGAAAGGGAAGCCCTGTGAGGCAAGCGTGAGAAAGCAAGCAAGAAAGTGACAGAGGGAAGTGTGTGAAAAAGTAAAAGATGGTAAGAGGGTGAAAGATGTCTGACAGGGGGAGCCAAAGGTACAGTAAGTGGGAGGGAAGGGATGTCCAGAGAGGGGTGAAGGAAGTGCAAGGGAGAGGGAAAGACCCCAGGAAAGACGGACTGATGGGGAAGGAGCATGTGGGAGTGACAGAACCTGTGTACGCCAGTGAGTGCCAAGGTGCATGAGAGGCACGAAGAGTAAGGAAGCGAGAGAGGGAGTGTTAAGGGTGAGTTTTGGAGGGAAAGTGAGGGGGCAGCAAGATGAATTAAATTATGGAGGAGAGGAATGCAAAGAGAGAGGGAACTAGCAAGTAGACAGTGAGAGAGTGCTACTGAGTGAGAGACACAGAGGAAGCAGAACCAAGAGTGACAGTATGTGCTGGGGCTAAACTGCAAGTGAGTGGCATGAAACATGCAAGAGAGAAAAATACAAGGTGGCAAAGTGAGACAGCATGATAGAGGGATGAGTGTGGGGAAGATGGAGAAAAACAGGAAATCATATGCGAGAGGGAAGGAAAATGAGAAAGAAAATGAGAGAAGGGAGAAGGGAAAGCAAAAAGAGAACAAAAATCAAAAGGGGCAGCATGAGAGAGAGTGAGGAAAGGAGCACGGGAGGTTGACAGCAAAAGAGGAAGTACAAGCAGAGGAGAGAAGAACTGTGTGCCTTGTACAGCAATGCAAGAAAGGGAGACAGCAGAAGAGCAAAGTAACAGAGAGCAAGGGTGTGCAAGAGAAAGATGACACACACAAATGAGTGAAGGCATGAAAATGAGAGACAGAAAGTAAGAGAAGGGGTCAAAGTGCATCCGAGAGAGAAAATGTGCACTCAAGAGACAGGCCATGAACATTGAGGACAGCAGTAAGAGCATATGACAGAGAGGGAAACATACTGTGAGAGATGTAAAGTTAGAGGAAGTGTGAAGAGCAGCAAGTGGGACAAGGACAGTGAGCAATAGAGAGGGAGGTAGCGTAAGAGGGGGAAAGCATAAGCCAGAGACTGGAAGCACAAGCAAGGGAGAAATCCAGGAGGAAAAACGTGAGAAAGGCAGGAAAGCATGAGAAAGGAGGTTAGTGAGAGAGAAAGACTTGAGACAAGATAAAAAAGGAAACAGTAAAGTACAAGGGAAAGAAAAAACATGAAAGGGAAGCAAAGCATTAGAGAGCAGGCACAAAGCGCATGTCCAAGACAAAAACCACATGCCAGACAATAAAACTGAATGACAGCATGAGGGAAGATATGTGTGACAGCAGGAATATGGATGAGGTGAATATGGGAAAGGAGTGTGATAAAGTACAGGGTGAGCAGAACATGACATCAGTAAACCATGCAAACTTCAGGCGAAGCACACGACAGAGAGAGGCACAGCAGGTGAGAGGGACGCAAATAATATACTGCTGGGAAAGTGTGTGAGAAAGATGAGAAAAGTGACAGAGAGGGTGGGAGTTGAAGAAAGGTAAGGGAGAACTGAGGACAATAAAGAGAATTAGGAGAGAGAGAAAGCTAAAGAGAGGGAGCAAGACAAAGGGATAACAACAGCAAGAGAAAGGGAACAATAACACTAGACAAGACAGAAAGCACAAGTGGCACTGAAAGTGCAAACAGGAAGGGTAATTTTGTGAGACAGAAAGCATGCAAGGGAGGCAGGAAGAAACAGAAAGGAGATTAGTAGTACATGTGAGAGAGGGGAGTGCCAGAGAATGTGAACAGCAAGCAAGGAAAAGCAGAGAGAGAAGTGAATCAAAGCACATGGGAGATAATGTAAGCATGACAGGCAGAATTCATGTGAGAGGGGAAACATGAGAGTGAGGAGGACACATGTGAGAGGGAGGCTGTTGAGACAAGCACAAGGTGCACCACACATGAGTAAAGAGCTCAGAAGAGGAAAAGGGTGTGGGAAACGTGTAAAAGGGAAAGTGTGAGAAAAAAAAAGCTAGAAGTGAAGAGGGAGAGAGGCAAAGCATCAGAAAGGCAAAGAAAACACAGATACCAGAAAGTGGAGGGAGGAAAAGAACAGGTAAAAGTGGAAGCAAGAGGAAAATAAAATCAAAAGAGGGAGGAGTGTGAATGAGGGATGAAGCACACAAGAGAGAGGGATGCAAGGTGAAGAGATTAGAACAGACATTGAGACAGGGAACGACCTGAGAAAGAATAAACATACAGGATAGCAAAGGCACAAAAGAAATGTCAAATGAGAGAGGCAAAGTGAAAGAGAGAAAACACCAGAAAGAGTGAGGAAAGGCATGTCTGAGAAAGAAGACAGAAAGGTGAGATTCATGAGAGAGACGGAATAAAAGATGGGATAAAGGAGACATGTGAACAAGTGTGTCAATTAGAAAGGGAATGTATGTGGGACAATGAAGGGAGACAAGAAAAGGGAAGGGAAAGGAAGTCTGCTGGCAAGCACTAGTGGGGGAGAAGGGCCAGAGAGAGGGAAATGCAAAGCATGAGAGAAAGAAGAACAGCATACCTAAGAGACTGAAAGCATAGGCCAGAGGGAAATCACATCAGGAAAGCAGCAGCAAGTAGAAATAACATCAGAGAGAGGGTAAGTATGCCAGAGAATGCAACTGCATGAGAGAGGGGTGAAGCAAATCCACAAGAGCAGGCAAGCAGGCACAGCAGATACAGTGCACACAAGAGATGAATCATGTCAGATGGGGTGACCAAGACAGGGGGAATGCTTGAAAGAAAAATCTGTAAAAGGGAGAACAAGCACATCAAGGGAGGAAAAGCATGCTTGAGGCTAAGGGGCAAATGAAAGAGACAAAGAGAAAGGGATAACAAGGGCAAAAGAGAAGGATCCTTAGGGAGGAGTAGGGGTAGCAAGCAATGAAAACAAATGGCAAGCAACGGGGGTAGGGAAAGTATGAGCAAGAGATCGCAAGCATGAGCAAGAGGGAAAGTGCACACATCAAAGTAGAAAAATCTGTCTGAGATGGAAAAGCACACAAAGGGGAAGAAAGAATGACAGAGAGAAAAAGAGTGGGAAGAGGGAAGTGCAAAAGAAAGTAACAGCACCCAAGAGATGCAAAGCATGTGACAGAGGGACAAAGGACATGTCAGAAGCAGTGTGAGAGAGGCAAAGAAAGTAAACAAGGAAGACCACATGAGAGAGTGAATGTGAAAGGAAAACATCTGAGATAGAGTAAAAGGAGCGTAAAGAGAGACAGAGTGGGGAAATGGGAATATTAAAGGAGGGACAGAGTGAGGGGGAAGGAAGGGGAGGAAAAAGCAACAAGAGATTGAAAGGGCAAAGTGAGAGAAAGAAGGAGATTGAGAAAGGGGAGAGAGGATAGCATGAAAGAAAGTAGGGAAGCACAAGAGAAAGTATGAAGGAGGAAAGGTATTAGCAGGAGAGAAAGGGATTGTGTAATAGCACGTTACGGGGAGGAAGAGAGAGGAATAAAAAAGGGCGAAAGGGAGAAACAAGAAGCACGTGCAAGGCTGGGAAACTACAAAGAGATGCTAAGTGCATGTGAACAAAAAAAACACCTGAAAGTGGGATAGCTAAGAGAGAAAAAAGCAGACAGCTTGGGGAAAGTATGGGAAAGAGAGGGATTACATGCCAGGGAAATATCATACAGGTGAAAGGTAAGCCAGACACATAGAGAGAGCAAATGAGGAGGGTAATGAGCAAAAATTTTAAAAAAAAAATAATAAAAAAAAAAATATATATATATATATAAAAATCAATCAATCAAGGTGGAGAGAGAGAAGAATGGAGGGGAGTATGGAAGAGAGTGGGTGAAAGGGGGAAGCAAGACTGATATGTGGATAGCAAGGCTTAGCAAGGGCTCATGCAAGAAAAGGAAGAAAATCACAAAGAATAGGAAGCAAGAGCAAAAGGAAAACTGAAAGCAGGAGAAAGGAAAATAGTGTAACAGGGAGAAAGCATGTAACATGAGGTAAGAGACTGGGAATGCAAGACAGAGAAAGAAAATGCAAAAGAGTGAGAAGGAAACACAAGAGAAAAAGAAACATACAAGAAAATCAAAGCACATGAGACACAAAAGCAAAGCATAAGAAAGTGCTGAAGTGTGTGCAAGAAAGTGACAATGCATCCAAGAGACAAAGGGACAGTGGGAAGCATGCTGTGCAGTAAAGGAGGGATAATGAACCAAAGAGAAGGGAAGGCATGAGAAAGAGACTAAGAGTATAAATGAGGGCAATAAAGAACATGTTTCAGAAATGGAAAAGTACACAAGGGATGGGAAAAAACATAAGACGGAGCAGCAGAGCAAAAAGGGAGAGGGCAAGTGAAGCAGAACAAGAAAGAGAAATGCAAAACCCAGGAAAGACGAGGTGGGGGGAAGAGTGTGTCCAACAGAGAAGACAAGCGAAGGAAAGGGTGTGAAGAGAAGGAAAGTGCAATGGGATATACACATATACATACCATGATGATACAACATTCAGAAAGGCAGCTTACATGAGAGAGAAGTGAACCATCTATGAGGTCTAGTGATGTAAAGGGAATGTGTGTCAGGGAGAGGTATAGCTGAAGAGGGGGAAAGGTGAAAGGGAGCAAAAGCACAAGGAAACATGAGTTAGTTGGAACATGTATATGGAAGAGAGAAGAGGAAACACATGAGATGGAGAAAGTGAGAAACCATAAGAGAATAAGCATGCTAGAGGGAGTGCTAGTGAGTGTGAACACATCAGGGAGGTGAGGAAAACAAGCCAGAGAAGAAAAGCACAATCAAGAGAGAAAGCTTAGCAGAAAGTGGGAAAGTAAGTCCAACAGAATGGCAAAGCACATCCGAAAGAGACGGAAAGCATGTCTAAGACAAATGGAAGGCTCAGGAGAGAGTAAGCAAGATAGGGAGGAAGTAAGTAATCGAGCATGAAATAGTGAACAAAGGACAAACAAGAAGATACAAGCATGAGAGCAAGAGTGCATACAAGAAAGTGGAAAATTCTCAGTGACAGAGTAGCATGTGAGTCAAAGATATAGCAAAAGGCATGTTTGAGAGAGAGGTCAAAGGAGGTGGGGGACAAGGCAGTTGAAGACAGAAAATCAAGCAAAACAAGGTGGGTAGAAAGGGCATGGGATGTGGGAAAGGGAATGAGAAAGATTAAAGGGAAAGAGAGAAAAAAGGAAAACAAGAGAGAGGGACAGCAACAGATAGTAAGGAATACCACAGAACAAGAAAGCACAAGTGTGAAGGTGCAAGTAAATGAGGAAAACTGCAAAAGCAGGAACATGTCAGAGAAAGAGAAAAAACCTATCGGAGAGAGAAGGAAAGTACATCTCAGAAAGAAGGGGAATTTGGGGACAGAAGAGAGAAAAATATATAGGGAAAGTGAGAGCAAGAGAAAGAGAAGTCAAAGGGATGACAGCAAGGAGGAAGTGAGGAACACAAAAAAAACAGAAAAGAAACATACAAGAGCATGAACGTCCACAAGAAAATAAAAGAACAAACAAGAGAGAAGCAACATGTGCGTGAGAGGCAATGTATGAGAGAGAAAGCAGATGTGTTTACGTTGTAGGAGCGGGGAGGGGTCTGTGAAAGAGAAAGCTGATCAGAATGGAAGAGAAAGCACATCTACAAGGAGGAGACGGAGTTTCTTTGGGAGGGGGGCAACATGACCAAGAGGGAGGCAAAGGTTGAGAGGTAAGAGAGAATTGACTGAAAAAAGCACACTGCTAAGAGGGAAAACATGGAGAGAAAGAATCAAGTGGAAGACAGAGAAGAATCCAGAGAAAGCCTAAGACAAGCAGAAACAAAGGCAGAAGCTACACAAAGAGATGAAAAATAATAGTGAAACTGGGAGGTCATTTGTGAGGAGAGGAGGGAGAGAAAACCCATCTAAGACAAAGGAAAAGGCCAAGAGACAGTTGGATAGAGAAAGGACGGCAGTGGGATGCTGAGAGCGAGAAACACCAAGCAGTGTAGGAAAAGCGCAAGCAAGGGAATGAAAGCATGAAAGAGAGGGAAAGTGCATGCGAGAACGTGTCAAAGAGGTGGGAAAGCACATGAAGAATAGAGAAAGTGAAAGAGGCAAAGCAAGTGAGAATGTAAAAAGGCAAGCATGGGAATAAAACATCATGCAGGAAGCGAAGTGAGTGGGAGGAAAAACATGTCTGGAAGATGAGAAAAGCTGCAGGGCAGACACACAAATGAGAGATGCCAAGCCCATCTCAGGGAAATGGAAAGGTAGGAGACAGAGCAGAAGAGATGAAGGAAAAGGACAGAAGCCAAAGAGAGATAGATTGATGGGGAAGAGGGAGGCAAAAAGGGATACAGAGATAGAAAATTCAGGAGGGAGAGGAATGGTTGGGCATGGTGATTGAAAAGGAGGAATAGCGAGCAGACGAGAGAAGTATAGTGAGATTGAGAGTGGGACAACTAGTGACACAAGGGGTATAATGAGAGCCAGTAAGCTGCAGTGAGAAAAAGTGCCAGGAGAGAAAAACAGAAAGATGGAAATGCATGAGAGAGAAGAATATTAGACACTATGGAAGAGAGACTAGGATAGTAAAATGCCTAAATCAACACACTGACTGCAAAGCACAAAAGACAAAGCCACAAAATGCCTGAGGGAGACAGAGTGGCAAAGCACACACACAAGAGACAAAGTGCACATGCAGAAGAGGTAAAACATGAGCACAAAACACTGAGGAGAGGCAGAAAGAAAAAGAGGGAAAAAGAAAGGTAAAGCACATGACACAAGAGACAAAGCACAGTTTTGGGAAGGACTCAAGAAAGCTTGAAAGACAGATAGGAAATCTCCAAGAAGGAGGAAATGCAAATTTAAGAGGGAGAAAAGCAGGTTCAACACAAGCCAAGAACAACGTATGGCTGGGGGAAGCTCTATGGATTTAGAAGAAAAATTATAGAAATGGAAAGGACAGAGAACGAGTGGGAAGAGTGAAGAACAAGTGAGACACTGCAAGCTTAGGAGAGGCAGAGTGCAAGCAAGAAAGCTTATCTGTCAAGAGACTGGACAGCATACAATGGGAAAAAGTAAAGGACAAAGAGACAAAGAGAATGAGGGAGGCAAGTCCTAGAGGAAAAGGCATGTGAAAGAAGGTTGGGAGAGAAGATGAGGACCCAGGTAAAAGATTTAGCATGGGACAGAGAAGGAGAGTGCAAGCAATTTGCATTTTAAAGTATTTGGGTGCATATGAGAGCCAACAAATCTGTGAGACATGGGAAAGCATGCAAGAAAGGAGAAAAGCTACAAAAGGGAAAGGAAGATACAAAAAGGAAAAGCAAGAGACATAAGGATGCACAAGATAAAGACACAAGAGACCAAACATGCACAAGAAAGCAAGAGAAGAACAAAGCACATTCAAAGGAGAGAGGGAGAGCATTCGCATGCTTGCAAGAGAGAGAAAGTGCATGAGCAATGAGAGTTGCTTGCATTAGAGGGGGAAGCTGCAAGACGGGAACATGCAATAGAGAAGTGTGCCAGGCAGGGGAAGAGCAGGAAGGTGAGGGAAGCAGGCGAGAGAGAGGGTGAAAAGTATGTGAGAGAAGGGAAGAAGTGGGTGAGAGAAGATGTAAAGAGCACATAAAGCAGGAAGAACACATATGTGAGAAGGAGCAAGCATGACTCGGAGATGGAAAAAATGAGCATGAGAGAAGGGGAAAAGCCACGATGGGGGGTCAGGGAGCCATGAAGTGTGAGTGAGGAAGTGCATAAGGAGGAAAGCTCATGCAGAAGCACAAAACAAGGAGAAGCATGCTTGCAAGGGGTCATAATCATGACAGTGACAGGAGTGCACTGAGGAGGAGAGCAGAAGAGTGGGGAGGCCTTTAAGAGAGAGGTAAGCATAGCCAGGACAGGAAGCACATGCACGAGAGATAGGAAGCACATACATGTGGCAAGTGGGAAAAGTCTTCATGTAAAAGAGGCAGGAAACGCAAACATGAGGGGTTACGACAGAACAGCTATGAGAGACAGGCACAGTGCACAAGAAGGACAAGTGTCTTACAGGATAGGAAAGCAAGAGGAAGGAATAATTGTGGGGGGTGGAGAGAAGACAGGTGTAGCTAGCACCAGAGACAAAGAGAGAGACTGACACAGTGAGAGAGGAGCATGAACAGAGGTATTAAATCATATCCAGGTGCCTCAGTTTGACTGGGACACTACCTGTGCATAAATAAATATTTACTCTTGCCATTCTATGCTTTCCATCTTGGTCTCTCTCCTCAGTCTGCATGGAGCAGTCCTGTCTGGATGCAACTGTGAGAGGGAGAGAGGTGATGCACACGCAATTGAGAAAAAGTATGAGAAACAGGTACAAAGTGTGTCCAAGAGAGAAGAGAAGTTTGGGGCAGGGTGATGTGGTTGTGGCAAGAGGATAACAAGAAAGGATAGAGAAGATACCAAACAAGCTAAAGAAACGGATATAGAGGAATGAGAGGAGAGAGAGCAAGCAAGATATAATGGAAGGACAGTGAGTCAGAGACAGCAGGAAAGTAGACAGGAAAACAAAACTTCATTTTAAGGCAACACCAAGCTTCACAGTGTTTCATCTACTATTGGCAGGGTTAACTAATCAAAATTTTCTTATGTGGCAGTGTAGAAAAATTTAATCCCTTTCATACAAATTTACTAAAATTCCAGTTATTGCAGAATGATGTGGTTTTTTGAAAATAACACACTGCACAACCAACTATTATCCTGTAACTTTGAGGAAAGTTAGCTTTCCTCTGTTAAGTTCCAGCAACCATAGTTTAGTAACAACAGGAAGGACTACTGTAAGTTATTTTCGGACACAAAACTTAACCAACCTTTCATTATTATATTTTCAGCTTTTCAAGTCCTGTTAGAATCCCGCTAACAGTTTCTGACTAGATTGTCATTATTCTCTGAGGATACTCTGCATGCTTACCACTGGAACACAAAATTTCCCCTAGATTACTCATGTCCAGCATGGTTAATACTGACTGTCTTAATATATTCAATAAGCTTTGCATGTATTAACATTTAATGAACTCTTTTGTGTAAGCAACATTGGGAAATCTAATCATCAGGATGGCAGAAAAATACTCTTTTACAACACAGAGGTTCCAAACAAAAATAAAGAACAAATACTGCACCCTTTTGTACAGCAAAGCGGTACTGCATACCTGGACTGTAGGTAGTTGCAGGTCTAAAGACTGGATGAGAACTGTCAACTCAGCTATGTGCTCTTGAGCAAAAGTCACATGAAAACAAGAAGCACAAGAGGCAGAAGACAATGTAACCATGGCAACCTCAAATCAGAGCTTGGGCAGAAATAAAAAGTATTTTCAGAACCTTTTCAATTCAGTATTATCCACAAAGAAAAAGTGATAGACCATTTAAATTAAGAAGTATAGCTGATGTTACTCAAAGTGGTCTCTACCTAAGACTGCAGTTCTGTCAATGAGAACAAATCTCATAGCAATTGCAATAAATAGTAAGACCATTTAAAAACCAAGTGAATAAGTGTCAATGATTTGGGCAGTAGCTAGCAGACTGGAGGACAAGTTCTCAATTAGGGCCATCAGTCATGGAAAGCAAGCCTCATGTTGGTTATGCTAACTCTACCAAAAATTAGATAATAGTATTTTAAGTTCCAAATCTATTTAGATGCTTACTTTTATCTACAGAAAGCATAAATAACCTAACCTACCCCAAATCTGTGTATTCATAAATTCTGTGCACACAGCTTTTCTTAATATTTACATAGAAAGTGCTTCAGCTCCTAAAACTGATCCACAGAGCAAAAGGCTGATACTTATTCTGCAAATGGCCTTGAAGCAACTTGTTATTTGCTTGTAACAGAGAGAACCCTACTTTGCTGATCACTTTCCAATTAGAAATACTGAGAGTCACGGCTGACGGAAGTCTCATAGGAAATGTCAGTGTCTCAACAACATGAAAAAGCAATGAATGAAGAGGTATCTATCACAGAGCAGTAACAAAGTCCAAGAGAAATCTTCAGCCATCTCTACAATGACAGCATCTCAGGAAAAATCTAAGTGAGTAGAATACTCTTTCTTCCAGCTTGTGGCAATAAAAGCCCAGCCCAGTTTCAGCCAATCACTTCCAGATTTCCACATATATCAACAATCAAGTAAATTACATCTGTATTTCTTTTTATTTATTTAGAGAATGAGACTGCTGGCAGTACAATGATAACAAGTATTACACTTTTAGAGAATGCAGCACCATGTACTCTTAGATGACAACATTTTTTTCAGCTTTAGTTAACCTAAGTAACAGAGAATGGAACTAAACAGAAGAATTAAAAACTACTTGTATAAAACATTGAAGGGTTCAGTGGATAATGTTTGGATTGTCCTTCGTCTTTGAGGAGGGCTCCACTTTCTACTTAGGACTCAAAAAAGGTATATTGAAACACTCAATGCATGTTCAGCTTACTTCAGAAGGAAAAATGATTAATGTGTTAACATGGGTAGTGAACAGGGGACTCAATCAATGAAACACACTAGGCTGAAGATGGCAAAAGCTGACATTGACTGCTGAAATTCCTTTAGCTAGCACATCCTCCTAATTCTGTTTATATCAGCATTATAAAATAATTCAGAGCAAAATTTAAGTTTGCTGTGCCAGAGTTCTACATTAACAAAGTCAAGGCATAACGTTAAAGTTATGCAACTATTAACAGCCTCCGGTTGGGGATGCATCCATTTTTGTTATCTGAAAGACATTTGCTAATGTGAAAGCACTGTTACAACTTTTGATATCTGTGGAACAAAAACTAATAGGCATGCAGGCTTCCAGTGCTAGGAAACACCCACCAGTTCACCCTGACAGCTAACTTACTAAACCAACTAAAACACAGATTTCAATGTGCTGGTAATCTGAGAACTATCATGATGCCTAACTGAAGGGTGGTAATTACACAACACTGTGAACACCACCCACATGACAACTTTGTTTGGGTAGGAGCTTGGAAACTGAATCCATCTGGAGTGTACTGCACAGTGAGGTCATATAATATAGGTCAAATTTTCCAGCATCATGGCCCTTTTCTAGTCAAAAGGACCCACAACCCCAAATTCAGATCAGAGCAATAGAGTGGTTATTGTAAAAACTACCTTTTAGATGAACCAGGCGCTCACAGAAATTTATGCAAGTCACACACAGAACACTTGGTTAAGTTGAGGCATCAGTTTAATCAGTACTCCCCATCTCAAAAATAGTTTCAAGAGTTATTGCACAGTTTCCATGGAGACTGAATCTAAAGAGTTCTTTCTATTTCTGTCTGTGAAAATCCCTTCACATTTATGCTGCCAAGTTTTTCAGGAGAGCCTGAAGGATTAGAAGTGGCAGTAATATCCATGTTAGTGTCTATCACATGCCACTTAATTATTTTAGAAACACATTTACCTTTCCATTTGAGAAGAATATCTTATAGCTTCATGAGTTTGTTCAGATGAAAGCAAATTATTTAAGGCCTTCCAACTACATTTCCACAGCAAATGTACTACCTGAAAATCCCCTTATCTTCTATTCCACCTTATCAGACCAGCAAAATCCATATGGGCTACATGTATCTAATGCACTTTCATCTCACATGTAGGCTTTTAATGTCTCTCGTCACATCTCCACAGGCAAACTGATGCAGCCCACGCTAGGAAAAGTGGACATTCAAGTGAACTGAAAAACTAGTGAGATGCTGCAGAAATTCCATCTGAAGGCTAGTGATCAACCACAGGATGTCACACAGGGGCCAGTACTGCTTAATGTCTTCACTAATGAACTAGGCGATGGGGCAGTACCCCCTCAGCAAGTCTGCACACAATACAAAACTGAGAGGAACAGTCTGTGCAGGAGCTGGGTCTGAAGACGGGTCTGCTATTACTCAGGGGCATCTTGACAGGCTGGAGAAATGGACTGACAAGAAACTCAAGATGTTTAATAAATGGAGATGCCAAGTTCTGCACCACGCACCAGAACAGGCTTGGGGCTGACCATCTGGAAAGTAGCTAGGTAGAGGAAGACATACGTCATTCCTGCTGGACAAGTTGACCATGAGCAAGCAATGTTCCCATGAACCAACCCAGGGCTGTAGTGCAAAAAGTGGGGACAACAGGTTGAAGGAGGTGATCTTCCCCCTCTGTGGAGCAGTTGTGAGATCACATCTGGGGTTCTGGATCCATTTTTGGGGTCCCCAGTACAAGACAGACACAGCTGTAGTGGAGCAAATACACTGAAAGCTCACAAAGATGTCTCAGGGACTGATGCATCTGACAAAGGCTGAGAAAGCAGGGACTGTTTAACCTTGAGCAGAGAAACTTTGGCATGATTCTCACCAATGTTCATAAATGTCTCATGGGCAGAAGTAAAGAAGATGTACTCAGACTCTTATCACTGGTGCTCAGCAAAAGGATGAATGATAAACAACAAATTCCCCTTAAACACCAGTGATTAAGAGTTTAACTCCAGGTGCTGCCATATGCTGGAACAGGTTGCTCAAGAAGACCCTGGAATACCTCTGCTTGCTCTGACTGACTCTCCTTTGTGCAGGAGGGTTGGACTCCTGACTTAAGCATTCTGTGGCTTCATAAATGCAAATTGCCAAAAGAGGGAAGGGTATGTGTGCATATTTGCCCCTAGGCAGTGATGCCCAATGCAATGCAGCTTTTAAGAATTTCAGCAAGAAGTTCTGGTAAACCAACCCAACTGATGCAGCTGTAAATTACATGGGCTCTGCTAAGTGGCTGAAATAAACAAAGACAGCCCTGGAGTCAGGCTTTCCTATCCAAGCCAACCTCGTCAGATGCAGCAGCACTTAAACAGATTGCAGAAGGCAAGGCTCTTCACTAATAATGACACTGCTGAGTGGTTCTGGGCCCATCTTCAACTTGCTCTCAGGACCACATCAAAAAGTAGGGGTTTGAATTCCACTGACCAAGGCACATTGCTATAAAGAAATTAATAAGAAGCTTTTATAAAGAACATCCTAAAGCATCTGTCACTTCTTTTAAGAAAAGTTCAGTCACCCATACACTTAAGAAAAACATGAAGCATCTGACCCCCTGCCTTTTCAGCTTTGGTTCCAAGGAGTAACAAGCAAGTAATAAGAGTCATTTGGACAGCAACGGCAAAGCACAAGAGTAAAATAAAAAAGCATACAGACCAAGATCTGAGAAGATTAACATACCAACTTAAGCAAGTCCCAGCAGCTAGAGATTCCAGTCCATACTTATGTACTGTTTCATTGAGGAAACAGCCTTACCAGTTGACCCAAATGGACCTTAAAATGGCTACAGACACAAGCTGCTTGATGGAATTCACTTACATAAGTGATGTGGGTGTTACAGGCCATAGCTACCCATCTGACAGCAGGTTAAGCCAGCACTGTATCTGGCAACACTACTAACTGACATTTAATCTGTAAAAAATTAACCAGGAAAACATCAGAACAACAACCAACACTACTGAAGAGGCATGTTATTTGAAGCAATATAAAACAAGTACAGATACTCAAAGATTTTGTCACTAGAAGTTTTTATCATTTTTTTAGAAGAGCTTTCCAAAAACATGCTGTAAGTTATCATTTTCTCTTCATTGTATGTTAGTGTTCATCACAGCCTGCAGTCTAGGTTTTAAACAATAACACTGCAGTTCTTTAAATTATGGGAGCTGATTTTTTTCCTCCCCTTTCCCCAGACAATGTCAATTAGGCAGTGTTCTCTGCTCGGCTCAAGCTGAAGCAAAAAGTATCAGTTCCAAAGGGCCTACAGTGTAACAATAAAGAATGGAGAGCTGGACCGAAAAATAATAATAATAAAAAAAATCCACATTGTAGAAACACATATGTGAACAGTTAAATGGCACAATTCTATTTGAAACATCTCAGCAGAGGTATAAAGGAATTGGGAAAATCAGACCATTCACAGAATGCAAGCAATATCCAGATTCATGGGTCACATATTTACCAGAAAGCAAGTGGCAGCACTTTTTATATGTACATGCTCACTCTTTTCTTATATACAGCTGAAAGAATGGAGAAAACTTGAAGAGTTTGGATACTGGAAAAATGTATTGATTGACCAAAGCAGTAACAAGCTAAACTGGGGAGCATTAGAAACAGAGTTAAAACTCAGTTTGGTGTCAAGTCAGCAGGTAGTAAGGAAAATTCAAGAAAAGGGATTTCTAAAGTTACACAAATCAAGACATCAATAATTAGTGGACTCCACATCTACTCCTCCTGAAGCAAAATAATACCAGAATGGAGAAAAGCCTGTCTTTCAGAAGTATTATACTCAAACACCAGTACTTAGACTATATCAACCTATGTAAGACCAAAGACAACCTCAGGGTAGCTGGCCTCAGACTAAGAGATAAGGTTCTACAGTGAGTCTCAATTTATACTAAGGAGTACATGAGTAGATCAATACAATGGCCCAGCACTGGTCTGCATAAATCCACAGCAACCAAGCAGAGACTGCTCGACACCTTTAGAGAGACATGTAGCAAACAGGCAGATCGGTGAAAAAAGGTTAATCACTGTGAATACCTGTCAAAAGAAGCCTGTTAATCCAAAACAACAGACACAGTGTGCAGAAATTTAGTCTGCTAGAACATGTCCCTCCTAGCTAAAAACCTCCACTGGTCTGTGCAGCTTGGTCAGCTGGTGATTCCATCTCCTTACACCCTTAATGAACACAACCAAGCCAACACAGGTACACAGTTTTGGGCATAGCCCAAAAGAAAGAAGAAAAAGGAGAAGAGAGAAGCCAGGGAAAAAAAAATCACTGACAAGGTGAGACCAGATGACACTGTGTAGATAAAAGGGAGTCAGAGGTTTACAGAGGTTGACAATGCGTAAGGCAAAAAGCTGTGATAAACCAAATACTGTCTAAAATCCCACCTGCCAAGCCTACTGCAGTTATTTTCTTCATTACTAAAAAAATATAAGTAAATTTAGATTCCACAGATAACAGAGAAAAGACTCTGAGCTGGTAAGAACTGAGTCACTGTCAAATGTTAATTTTGTGAAAATATGTCAAGTTTTGGCATTTGTGCATTGATATGATATGATATGATATGATATGAATTTACAACTCCCCTATTTCAACATATTGTATCACTCAGTTTAAATACCTTGAATGATGAGTTAAAAGCAATTTCAGAGAGTCCAATCGAATTTTATATGCACACTCTTAAATTACATTAGTGTTTTACAACTGTCTTCTTAAAATTCCAATGCATTAATTCATTTTACTTTAACTCATCCACCATACAAGATACCCAGAGAAGTACAAATATTTTAGCTACAAATGACTGCAATAACCAGTAACATACAATAATATTAGTATGTTTTATCTATATATAAAAGCTTGCATGTCACTATGTCAAAAAGGACATTCAAAGAACATCATGTTAGTTAAGTTTGAGTTCTATTATAATGCTTTAAAAAGGCCTTTGCAGGTCTCTAACTTAAGAGGTTTCAAGAAAAAATGTTTTTAGGCACTATATGCTGTCCAAAAAAAAAAAAAAAAATTAAGTTATGTAGCTCAGCAAACGGAGAACTCATTAAGAAACAAAATTAGTAAAACATACATGTGTATTCCCAGGGAAAAAATTCTGCAGATAAAATAGAAGTGGAAGAGTTAGGTGATACAAACTTACGATGAAAAAAGTAACATGCGTGTTTTTTAGTACAAAACTAACTTTCAGGGGAAAAGATTATGTGAACAAAAAGTTTTTTGAAAATATATACACTTAATGGATGGTATTTATATATGTAGTGCTTAGAGGAGCATTACCTTATTTCCAAACTGATTACCTGCTAACTTCAGAACTCAAGTAGCACAGCAGATGGATGGCCCAAAGGAAAGGTCCCGCATATGTTGCAAATGCTGTGAGGAAGATAGCTGGTAACTCCATATAGCTGTCTAGCCCCACAAAACCTGCAGAAATGTCCACAGTAGCAATACTATTTGAATTCCCCTGAAAAGAGTGGATAACATAGTAAATATCCAAATAGCTCCAAAGATACAGTTAGAATACATTAGAATAATATTAATTATTGCACCCATTAAAGACTTACTCTTTAAATTGCTTTACAGTACAACCATATTTTTTACATCTGAATTTCAATAAAACAGCTTACCAAACAAATGCTTTCAATTAGAATTTACAGATTAACAAAGGCATAAACAGCATGCTATTTTGCAAGTCTTATTTTGTCTGCAAATTACCATGCCTACTGTTTAATAAGCTACATTTAAAAAAAAAAAGAAATTAAAATAAACAGCTACACTTGCTGATTTCAGACACATTAATGAAAAAGTTGCATTTTTCATCAGACAAGGTTCAAACACAAGATTTTAGGTCTGGTGTCTAAAATTACACCAGGAAATAAATATTTTTTGCCCTTAGAGACAGCAGGACTCTAATTTAGAGCTGAAATGGAACACTACATCGCCCACCTGCCTGCCTCATGGCACAAGTTCCTGCATGTAAACAGATTAAGACAAGCAAATTTAGAGATGTTTTTCCTTCCCAAGTTTCTGTACCACATAAGATTGCATTGAAATAGACCAGAAGTCAGTCTAGATAGCCTGAATCATCAATAAAAAGCATTTAAACCTACTAAGAGAAAAACAAAAGGAACATACAACAACTGAAGTATCAAGAGCTGTCAAGGTCTGGTATGTTTTACCAAGTTTTTTTTCCCAGTGACCAGGACCACTAAATAACAAGGAACAACGTAAAATTGAAGGAAGTGTTGTCCACTGAAAATCTGAAAGTACTTTAATCAAATACCTAAAGTAACAAACACATCCTATGATTAAGGCAGAATACTTCTTCAATTAACATAGGTTATAATTAAGATAAGTTTCCTCAGACTAGTGAGAAAGCTCTCAGATATTCTTGCTGTACCTTGAGAAACCAATCGGTTTCTACAGCACTGATATTCTAACAGCCATCAAACCCTCTTTTTCCACCCACAGATTCCCAGAACAACATTAATGTAAGGACTGTCACCACCAACAGCCTTAGACTCAATCCCAGCAGAACATATGAGGAGTGGTGGCCTGTCAAACCTGACCTTAGTGACTGCAGTCCTCTTGAACTGCAAGTTACCCCAGCAAGGAAGTGCTACCATCAAATACACGCTTCTGTCACAAAGCCCAGAGCACACAGGGAAGTACAAAAGACAGGCAGCTTTTTTAGGTATGTAACTAACTAGGCACCAGCAAAAATACCTGTTCTTGAGACAGCTCTAAAATCTAAGGGAAAAAGGCATCTGTATCGATGGAACTATGCAGAGCTCATTATAAGTAGTCACTGTCCCCATCAATCTCACCATGAAGATATCCCCAGAATGTAAGGGGAGCTTGAAGCTGTAAGAGATATGGCATGGATTTTACCCAGATATCATACAGTAGAAAAATCTTGATTTATGACTGTTAGTCTCCCTCATTTTGACTTTCATCATGCATCCTTGTAATAAATCATTGCACCAGTATAATCAATTATTGTTATGTATTTAGTGCAATGTCCAGCAATGCCACGAGCAAAGCAGAGCACATTAACTGATGATAAGCAGCAAAAAAAAAAAAAAAAAAAAAAAAAAAAAAAAAAAAGCATGTCTGTGCCCTAGAACCTGGATTATGAGACTGGAAAAGCAAGCTGTAAAATAAGGTTACTCCTCTGGTTTAACAGGCATATCCTGGTTAGAGCTCATGGCAAGAGCAGAAAGCTAAGAGTAGCACTTTGAGCACTGAGCAGGGTGCTCCTTCCCAACAGAATAGAGTTTGACAGGGACAGGTAGGGAGGGAACCTACTCTCGTTTCCTCCAGTCCCTGTACACAGCAGCAGGACTTTTGCCCACCACATCTACTTATTTTTCATTCCCCTTCTCCTCTGCATGATGAGTACAGAGTGGAAAAGCTGAGACATCAAGAGATCCTTCCTGCTCATGTCATGAGGAGTTGAAAGAATCTCTTTACGCTGTTTAATCCACATGCACATGGTTGATCTTTGGCATGTTGGGGCAACTCCCCATGCCAGTGTATGAGAGAAGAAGCAAGAATAAATGCAGTGCTGCAGTGCATGTCACTTGTCCTGCAGAACCAGTGCAGGCAAAAATTTGTACTTCCCATTGGAAGGTAATCAGGACAAGTAAGGGACCTGGAAGAAGGAACAGGTTCCCCTTCTCCTCAGCTCCCCGAGTCTCT
The DNA here is from genome assembly GCF_015227805.2 of Hirundo rustica. NCBI lineage: Eukaryota > Metazoa > Chordata > Aves > Passeriformes > Hirundinidae > Hirundo > Hirundo rustica. The sequence goes on from NC_053488.1 coordinate 72,945,446, forward strand.
TCCCCACAGGACTCATTCCATCTGTTTAAAATTGACATTGTTTAAAGTGACATAGCTGTAGAACATGGATGCACACATTTGGATCACATACAACTGCAATCACACTGCGAAGTGTCCAAACATCTTACTTCTACCCTGAATCTACTGAGCCTCAAAGATAATACTGCAGCTGTTACTACTGGAAGAGCCCTGGTGAGTAGTAAGAAGCATTTTTTCTTCACATTAGGCATCTTTCTCCAAGACAGATTCATGTATTTACACTAAATTTTCATAGCTGTAAATTCTAATACTCCACACAATAAATACCTGACAATTCAGAGTGCCTCCTCTTATTTTAACATATCACGCTAGTATTTCAGAAAAGATGCCCAGAAAGATTCTGCTGTCTCCAGACAGACCTTGGAGGTTTCAAGACCCTTCACCATCTCCTTTGACCTCACAGCTGATGCTGTTCTGAAAATGGGAGTGAACTGCAGGCCTTTCCAATGTAAATTACCCTACAATACTTTGAAATTACAAGAAAAAGTTAAAGTCACTTTAAAATGTCACTCAGTCCCATCTCTTTACCTAATGGTGAGACAAATTAGATATAAATTATTCTAAAAATGTATAAACCTATTCTGGTTTCCTCCAGTGATAAAAACCACCAGAAACTGGAACTGTATTTTCTTTCTCCCATTCCACAGATATACTGCTCTAAGCATGGCAACAAAATCCTACTAATAAATAAATACACAGAATTTTTGTTCATTTATAAGCTTTCATGCAAGGAAACTAATATTTTTAGCAATATTTACTGCAAAATAATTTTTTTAGGAGCTGGTTTATTAAAGAGAAACAACCAAGTTACTTATTTCTATTCTCACTGCATTTTAAGGACAAATAGTAATGATAAAGATACAACATACTTCTGGGAAATGACTGCTGAGTTATGAGAGGGGACAACTCAGGGATTAGGAGAAAACAATCAATTATTCAAGATTTTTGAAAAATTCATCAAGAGATTCTCAAGCTTGCAATAATAACCTGATAAATAAGTAGCATTCTGACTAAATGTATTAATTTCATCTATTTTTGACAGTACTGGAGTATTTTAAAACGTTGCTTCACTTTATCAATTCACACAAAGTGGTAAGTAAAACAAAGACCTTCATTACTAAAACAAGACTAGAAAACGAATTGGGTTTACCCAGCTCCACATTAGTAACACAGCACTTTATCCAGACAATCTCTAAAAACCTGCAAGCACGAAGACTCCACAACCTGTGTGAGCAACCTTTTCCTCTGCTTACTATTCAAAAAGATCTTGCTAAAATGCGGAAAAAATGACATCACACATAGTCTTCCCATTTAATTTACAAGTATTTAACAGATTTGCCTTTTAGATCCAAATTGCCAGAGAGCATAAAGGGACAGCTGGTTCTGCAAAGGAAGGTAAACTAGGAAATGAGAGTGAAAACAAGACAGGTGAGAGCAGTAAAGTCAGAACTCTTCAGTGGCATGTCCTGGTCAGTGCTAGATCCAGAGACAGTGATCAGGGCTAGATGCAGTCCAGGGATCTCAAGTCTGTACTGACAAAGAAAGTCCAAGATAAGGCCAGAAAGCCCAATCAACAGGTCCAGGTCCAGGGTAGGATCAAGGAACTAAAAGACAGGCATACATACCTGCTTATACAGCTGGGATACAACACAGGCAGTAAAGCATCAGATTAAAGCAGAACCAAAATGGAAAGAAGGGCCAGCCCCCTCCCTCTGCTTTCCTCCCATCAGCTCCTCTCTCAATCAAAAACATGACCCGGAAGTCTCCTAACTAAACTCTGAGACAGAAGACGCACTCAGGGTTCAGACACAGATGAAGTGCAGAATGCAAAACCAAGTGTAAGATGAAGGCATTTGTTTTCAATCCATCTTAATTTTTTTCTCCTACTTACATTCAGAATTAAAAAATTAGCTTCCACACTCAAGCACTTCATTTTTTTTTTTACCCCACGTTCCTCAGCTATAGCACATTAACGAAAAGTAGTATCCATTCCCATCAGCCTTGCTTATTTGGTACACTTAGGATTTTCACAGATCTACTCCCATAAAGTCTTGAAGGACCCTACAATACTTTTTTGAAAGAACAGTGCCTCATTCATTAAATATGCTATCCTGAACAAGGCTATTTTTACTATCATATTCAAAAGGCTGTCACTTACAATCCACACTCAGCAAGACAGAGTTACTGCTTTACGATGCACCATATTGTCTACCAAGATTTAGTAAAGGCTCAGCAACATGGACAAGTCTCATGTAGTTCATAACCTCACCAAGACATATGCAAAAAGTAGTTCTCCAAACCTCTCTCCTATTTCCATATGGAAGCATTCCATATTTCATTTATATTTCTCTTCTCCTGCCTCATTTAGCTAACACAGTTTAAATTTAGTATCCAATGTGATTTACATCACCAACAAATTTCAATGGTTTTCAATTTTTGTATTTCAACAATAGCAGGCTTATGCCTGTTTTATTTTTGGATGCTACATTAGATCTTTATGCTTGCCTGGAAAGTAAAACCCTAGCATCATTCTGAACTCAGTTTAACAGTGACAGCTCTAGTGACCACAAAACTTAGAAAAATTAAGTCAAGGAAGACTTTTACATCTATGCCAGCAGTACACATCATACCTAATAATACAGTTATGATTCTTTCACATATCTCCCCTAGAATTCTAGCATAGGTATTGCTTGCTCCTGAGGCAGTAAACAATTGACTATCTGTTGCCAAGAGGGAGCCGAACTGAGGTCAGTACTGAAGGTGAGAATTGGATGGATTTCTCCAGCAGAAACAGCCCAGCTGTACTTCCGTACTGTTCATTCAGTATCTAAGAACAAACCATATCTACTCTGTCTGAAACACAACCCTGTCCTAGGTCAGTCAAAATATAAGAACTCAGCACTGATGGTCCTGGACAGGACAGGTAGTTGCTAAACTGGGACACCTGAACTGTACTCAGTAAGAACAGTGTCACTTCACTGTGAGGCACAGAAGTAAGGTGGGGATCTGAAAGTTGTCACTAAGCAAAGGCCTTCCTGGTTTTCCCACAAGGTAAAGGAAAAAGATCAAATAGCTTATTCAAACAATTAAAATCTGTTACTAAACTGGTATGGGTACATCCACAGTTCCACTTTCCATCACTCACTTAAAGAAGAGCTGGAAAATGTACACAACCATGCAGAATCATCTACAGCTTCACCTGAGTCACTTGGCTGTGGTACTCTTGAAATACATAAAGACTTAAAGCTTGAGTGGCTGCACCTGCCTTAATAGGAAAACTGCTTTGCAAAGAGAAGAGACTGAAACACACCTGAAAGAGAGAGGCTATGTCCATGTGTTTGGGACAGGTATGTCCCAGTGCAGAGGATAGATTTGTTTCCCAAATTAGGTTCACAAAATGGCATAAATGTTGGTAAAAGGTCACCTGTTGTATATCAGGTATGAATCCTGTATCTACAGTTCAGTGACTGGCAATGAATTATTAATATATAGTTGTCAGTTAATTGTGTGTCACTAATAAACCAAAGAAACATTTCAATCCTGATTTTAAGCTGTACAAACTGAGCACTCTTCCCTTTGCAACAAGTCATTCATACTCTAGATGGAACTCAAAGGGAAGAAGATATGTAAATACATTAAAAAAAAGGAATAATTTGGTTTTGTATGTTGCCAGCTTTTTGATTTTCCCAGATAATGAAGATCAGAATGCCACACTGACAAAAACAACATAAAAGAGGCATGAAATGATACATAATTTCTGGAAGAAGTTCTTTCTGTCCTTGGAAATATGGACCCAGACTGGAAAAGCTATTCTCAGAATAAACTGAGAGAAATTTACAAATTGAAAAGAGAGCATTAATTAGATTGTGAGGCACCTCTATAGCCTCTGTAATTTATGAACTATCAGCTCAACCATTCTACTTTTCTACGCTAATATTCTGCATATCAGATAAGTGCTTTCAACTGTGAAATGAAAAAAAAAAGTCCCTCTTACCCTTGTATGATTCAAATTGTTTTGTTCCATACCTTCAGAACAGTTTTTTCATCAGAGAATAAAAGAACAAGCTAACATCTAAAGATGGGTATTTTGGTCAAACTCTTAATCTCCATGCTAAAAAGACATCTAATACAAATGTACTTACAACATTTTTAAAAGAGAACCAAAATCTTGTTCTCTAAGGATTGGGGGGGGGGGGGGGGGGGGGGGGGGGGGAGAGGGGTGTGTGGAAAGAAAATTCCATCTGTCTTGACTCTTAAAAGCTCTTTTTTTCACTAGCAGAATTGATTTCTTTATTTCTGAAACATTTCTAAGATGTTCTGAAAATAGAAAAACAAAAAGAGAAATGAAGAGAGACAATCTAGGAAATCCTTCCTGTTCTATTACAATTAATTTGTCATTTTAATTGGTGTTGGGAATCATGAATAGGCACATACCTTAATTTTTGTGGACAAATGTACAAAAGAATTTTAGAAAACTATTAGCATGTTCTTCTGAAATTGACACATTTTTAAAGGGTCCTGTGCTAAAACAAGCATTCCTCAATTTTTTTGCTAAGCTGCTGCTAATTTAAAATAATCTTTTCAAAGCTGGAGCTTTGGGACATGTGGTGGAACAGCTTCTTGTCTGGGCCCCTTCTATTTCACACAAAGCAGCACAGGAACCAACATGGTGGGAAAAGCTTTGCTGTGTTTTTAACTTAAGTTTTGATAAGTAACTATCACCCAGATCAGATCATTTTCCAGATCTTACAGCGATGGGAGATGCACGAAGACCCATCTAGAAATCTGGCTCATAACACCGCAGTGAAGAATTTCTCATTTATGAGATTTGAATGCTGTGATTCAGCAACATATCTATGTGGAAGAAATTCCCTTGACAGAACTGATTTTTCAAATATCCTAAAGTTTGCTGAAATCTGTATCATACTGGAAGTTATTATTTCCAAAGGAAACATTTCTAGAAGAAATGCCAAAATTGCCAGCAGAGTGATGGGGCCTAGGCAGATGCTCTGAAACTGTAGGATATCCAAAACCACAATTTGCAGTCAAGTAAAATGGAAATAACTACTTCCAGTCTTCTAAAAAGAAAAAAATTCCTCAATTGCAAGGGTAGATGAAACTGCAAAACATTCATAATGAAAAAGAGCAATCTTTGCCATAACACCAGTTTAAGACGACTAGAAAGCTGAAATAAATGTTACCAGATCCTGTTATCTTCATTGGCCTAGCATCAGTATATTTTTATTGGTATAGAAAAAAACCCTTTGACACAGCACAGTCAAATGGAAAGATGTATCAAGCTCTTGATAGCTCTAACAGCTTCTTTCTAGAAGATGCTTATAGCAGCTTCAAAGTTGGTGTAAATCCTTCCAGAAAAGTTAGTCCCAAATTTTTGGCATCATTCAGAGCAGAAAAGACACAACATTTAACCCACCATATTACACTTCCAAAACAAAACTATTACTTTAAGAAGCTTCTGTTTTCTTTTCCATTATGCCATTCTGGCTGAAGAGACATGGGCTACATTTATCTAAGGCACATTCACCTCATAAGTACTTTTAAGTATCTCCTCAGGCAAACAAATGGATGCAGTCCAGGCTAGGAAGCGGGACACTCATAAGGACTGGAAACTGCTCAAATGTTGAACTCACAGGACTGCCATCAGCAACTTGAAGTCCATCTGGAGGCCAATCACTAGTGATCAGCCACAGGGATTGACACTGGGGCTGATACAGTTTAACATCTTTACCAATGACGTGGGCAGTGGGATAGGGAGTTCTCTCTGGACATCTGCACACAATACAGAACTGGGAAAGTGGTAGATAGAAAATGGGCCTGCTGCCATCAGAGGCACTGTTGGAGACACCTCGACAGACTGGAGGAATGAAATGACAAGAAATTCAGCAAGTGCACCAAAGGGGAGCATCAAATCCAGCACTTGGGGAGGGATAAAACCATCCCAGGTGACACTGGGAACTTATGGAAGGCCACTTAGAAGAGATCAGCCAGCCATTGTCCTTTTTGTGCAAACACCAACAGCATCTGTGATGTCATTAAGGGAGAGCCTTACTAGCTGTTTAATGGAGATCTCCATTCTCTCTAATAAGCAGTGGTGAGATCCACATTTGGATGCTTGGGTCCAGTTCTGGGCTTGCCATCACAAAAAAGCCACGGGTGTGCCAGGAAAAGTCCACTGAAGCACCACAAATGATGGCGGGAACAAAGCACGCATCATACAAGCAACTCCTTGTGTCTTTTTACTCTCAAGAGGAGAACGCTCAGCAGGAATCATAACAGTGCGTATAAACACCTGATGAGGGGAAGTCCAGAAAATGCAGCCAGACTGTGACTTTCTCCGTCACCCAATAGTGACTAGCAAACGGATAAAACGTAATACACAGAAACAGAAATACAAGAAGTTCTGATTAAAACCAGAAAGAGCTTTTTTTACTAGCTATGGTGGTCAAGACCTGGGCCAACTGCCCAGAGAGCTTGCAGAGTCTTCACACTTTGAGGTATTTTAAACAGGGAATGGACACAGTTCAGATCAACCTGGTCTGTTTGACCTGCTCTTTCATGGGGTCAGGTTGGACTAAATGATCTCCAGAATCAACTCTCCTGTAATTTCATGGTTCTGTGAAATTCTCAGCCAAGTGTACCAAGAATTCAGCATAAATGATGGTTCATTTATGAATCATTTGCTGCTTTATGAAAAAATCTGAACCGTTCTTTATTAGTCCTGGTTTAGGGACAAATTTGGGAGAAAACCCCTGAATAGGATCCCTCCGGGAAGCAAACCCAAGTGGCCCCTCCCTCCAACTGGTCCAGTAAAAAACTTCTTTGGAGAAAAGCAGAAAAAAATATTTTACTTAACAAAGTGCATAAAAGTATAAAGAATGAATAATATGAAACAATAAAACCTCTTGTTCTGGAGTGAGATGGCAAATTGAGAGAGTTCTTGCCGTGGGTGTAGCTCGGCTCTCTCTCAGTCTCTCATCAGTCCCAGTCCCTCCGGCGCTGCTGGAAAATGCCGAGGTCCAGGCCCCGGTGGGCCGCAGGTGCAGCCCCCAGTGCTCCCCTGGGTTTTCAGTCCAGAGCAGGTTTAAACAGTTCCAAGAAAAAGGGAAAAACCAGTCCAGGGAACTTCTCTGCCCTAGCTAGCTGAAACTAACTAAAAGCAAAAATATCTCTGTCCTGCAGTCTCTCCAAGCCTCCACCGAACACCCCGTCCAGAGAAGAGTGTGGAGGAGTCAGGCAGTTTTCTCAAAACAAACTCCGCGCTTCTCCTTGCTCTTAGAACCAGTCTTAAAGGCACAGGACTCAATACACAGCACAAACAGAACAGACGAGTGGGGATACAAGCATCATAAAGTTACCCTAGGGCAGTTTCTCTTCCACAACTAGGATTTTTTTTTTGCCATTTAATTTCTGACAGCTGATTTTGTTTGGTACCTCAGTACAGAGATGACTCGGTCTTCAGCATTTTGCCAGCTGCACTAAGGGGTGCTCTCAGAAGGCTGTAATCAAAGTTGACTGCCTGAACAGTAACATTCAAAACATGCAAAAGCCAATCAACCAAGAAATACCATGCCCTCTGAACAGGAAAAGTGGGTAGGAAGGGATGAATTACAATGATCTTATCTGCAACAGCAATTCCTTATCTGGACGTATACTACTCTCAATCAAGCAAACCCTCAATCTGTAGTTACAGTACCCTAAATTTGACCAGAGTTTTAACATCCCCAGCCATGCCTCAGAGGTAAAGTCAACCGAGGACCAACACTGAAATTTTGCAAACCACACCTTTTAAACCCGATTCCCAGGTTAACAAATGCCCTCTTTAGACAGCCTCCTATGCTAAGGTTCCAACAAGGTTTTCTAGAAGTAGAAAGATCCTCTCCAGCTTCAATGCAAAGCAAATTTTTTGTGGAATTGCAACCTTATTTGAAATGCAGAGAAATAGGTTACTGAAGTACATAAGTCTCCGCAGGAAAGAAGGTATCATTTGATATAATAAGAAAGAAAACTAGTTCTGGTTCTTGTAAGAGATATTACATGCCACAGCACTTTCCTTCAGTCTTACACAGTATAGAGACCCACTGTAAGCCTCAAGAACCAGTAACAAAAGCCACCTGCCTTTTACTGGTATTAAATCAACTCAGATTACATTTTAAAAATAATTATTACCTGAAAAGTATTTACAAGGCCTATTGACAGACCAAAATCATCCTGGTACAGGTCTCTGATCCTTGTAACACTTTTGGAAATCTATACTAAGGATAAGACACAGGGATATGCATCTCTCTCTGATTTTGAAAACAAAACGTTAATGAAACGTTTAGAAACTAAATCCTTCTGAGAACTCAGTAAACTCTTCCACTGTAATATTCACTTAGCATTTTATTTACAATGGACAATAGTTATTTGAAAAACTATTCCCTCTCCCACCTTTGCAGCGGAGAGAGTATTCAGCTTACCTGAAAATAGAAGAAAGCTTGGCCAAACCAGTAGTGCATGATAGCACTTTGTGCTGCATCAAATTTCAAAGGTATCCAAATATATTTTGTCATCATTGTCTGAATCAGCAGACAAAACACCAAGACTGGTAAATTGTGAGGTCTAAATAGAAGAGCTGCTAGTAGAACCAATCCACTATATACTTCCCATAATCCTGTGCTCTTCGTGCTGGAGTCTGCAGAAATAACCTGTGACTTTAGTAAATCTTTAGTGCCAGTGAAGATTATGCCAAGAACAAATACATAAACAAAACGAGCTTCAGTAATCCCCCTAAAGAGAAAATAAAATTGAAAAAAAGATTAATAAATAAATAAAATAGAAATATTAGTTACTTACTAATACCTACTTCAGAGCCTTTCAAGAAAGGTCAAGACCAATCAGTTCTGCTGAATATGTTAAATCCAAGGCTAGTATTTTTCAAATCCCTAAGCAATTCCATTACGAAAAAAAAGAGAATGTTTTAAGTTGTAAGTGTAATTAGCACTTACACAATCTTCAAACGACCTATAAATTCATTTGTCTCTTAATTTCTAGTGAAAGCCAGCTTCTGAAGGAAATACCACATGTTGTCCAAAAAAGCTGACAAGTAAGGACCAGTATGCTTAAAAACTGTGACCTGGTATTCTAGAAGTGCAAGGTCTAAGAAACTAAGACTAAAAGGGACTACAGCAAATCATCTGGTCCAACACTCCTGCTCAAGGCTCAAGCAGGGTCATCCTAGAGCACACCGGAACGGATAATGTCCAGACAGTTCTGGAATATCTCCCGTGAAGGAGACTCCACAACATCTCCATGCAACTCGTTCCAGTGTCTGGTCGCCCTCACAGTAAAGAAGTTCTTCCTCATATTCAAGTGGTACTTCCTGTGCATCAGTTTCTGCCCACTGCATCTTGCCCTGTTGCCTGGCACCACCAAGAAGAGCCTGGATCCATCCTCTGACACCTTTCCTTTAGAGACATTGCTGAGGTTGTCTCTCAGACACTCTCTTCTCAAGGCTGAACAGGCCCAGCTCCCTAAGCCTTTCCTCATAAAAGTGATGCTCCAGTCCCCCAGCCACTTTCAGAGTCCACCTCTCAACTCATTCTAGGATCTCCATTTGTTTCTTGTCCTGAGCAGCCCAGAACTGGACACAATATTCCACATATGCCTCACCAAGGCTGAGTAGATGGACATGATCACCTCCCTCAAACTGCAGGCAATGCTCTTCCTATTCCCCAGGATCCCATTGGCCTTCTTGGCCCCCAGGAGACACTGCTGGCTCATGGACAGCTTGCTGTCCACCAGGACCCCCAGGTCCTGCTCCACAGAGCTGCTTTCCAGCAGGTCACCCCCAGCCTGTGCTGGTGCCCGGGGTTATTCCTCCCCAGGTGCAGGATCATGCACCTGCCTTTGTTGAATTTCATATGTTTCTTCTCTTCCCATCCCTCCAGCCTGTCAAGGTCCTTCTGAAGGGCTGCACAGATCTGCTGTTCAGCAGATGTTCAGGACCTAAGTGTCCACTCATCCAGTGCACACTTTCTGAGCTTGTCTATGAGGGTATTGTGAGAATACAACAATACAATAATAATATTGTGTTGAAATCCTCGTTGAAGTCACAGGAGACAACATCCACTGTTCCTCCATTGTTCATCCCTGTATTTGCTTCATTGCAGAAGGCAGTCAGGTTGGTCAGGCATGATTTACTTTTATTGAATCCATGCTGACTACTCCTGAATCACATTCTCATCATCCATGTGGATAGAGATGGCCTCATTTCAGAATGAGGTGCTTGCTCTCCATCACCTTTTCAGGGACTGAGGTAAGGCTGACTTGCTTGTAGTTTCCTGGATCCTCTTTCTTGCCCTTTTTGAAGACTGGGGTGACATTTTCTTTCTTCCAGTAGTCAGGCACCTCTAGTGGTTGCCATGACCTTTCAAAGACGATCATTAGAATGCTCACTATGCCCATCAGCTCCCTCAGTACATGTGGATGCTCTTCATCAGGACCCATGAGTTTACGGATGTCAGATTTGCCTACATACTCCCTAACCCAATCCTCCTTGACCAAGGGAAAGTCTTTCTTTCAACATTCTTTCACCATGGTCTCCTGGGTCAGAGAACCCTGGCTGGTCTTGTCAGCGAAGACCAGTACCAAGAAGGCATTCAGTAATTCTGACTTCTCTGCATTCTCTGTTACAGGGGCTCCTGCTCCACCCAATAAAGGACCTACACTATTCCTAGTTTTCCTTTTGTTTTTCATGTATTTGAAAAAGCTCTTTTTGCTACCTTTTTGTTATCTTTGACATCTTTGGCCAGATTTAGTTCAAGATGAACCTTGGACTTCGTTGTCTCATTTCCACCTTCTCTGACAACCTCTCTATATACATTCCAAGTAGCTTGACCCTGCTTCCACCTTCTGTGTATTTCCTGCTTACACTTCAGCAACAACAAGAGTTCATCCTCACAGGTTTCTTATAAATCAGGATCTCCTCCATTCTTAAGCCTGGAGGAAATAACTCTTGACTATCAGCCATCTCTCTTGGGCATCTCTTCCCTGCATGGTCTGTTCCTGTGGGATACTCCCAAGGAGATCCCTAGAGAGGGTAACATTACTTTCCTGAAGTCCATGATTGCTTGTTATCCTGCTTTCTCTGCCCAGCACTGAACTCCACAATCTCATGGTCACTACAGCTAAGGCTGCCCCCAACCTTCACATCCACAACAAGGAGATCTTGTTGTTGTTGTTTGTTGTTACGAAGTTGAACAGCAAATCATTCCCTGAGCAGCACAGCATGCCTTGTGGGATTCTCTGCTACTTGTGCCATCAATGCTTTCCAGGAACCTCCTGGATTGTTTGTGCTTCTTTGTGTTGCTTCTCCAGCAGTTGTCAGGGGAGTTGAAGTCCCCCACAAGAACCTGTAACTTAGAGGCTGCTTCAAGCTGCCTGTAGAAATCCTCATCGACTTTTTCCTTATCAGGTGGCCTGTAGCAAACACCCACAACAATGTCACCCTTGTCTGCCCTTTTATACTGACCCATAAGACCTCAATTCTCTCATCAACCACCCCAGACAGAGCTCAATACATTCCAAGAGTTTCCTCACATAAAGGGAAGCTCCACCAATGCATCTTCCTGGTCTGTCTTTCCTAAGCAATGTGTGGCTCTTCATGACAAAATTCCAGTCATGTAAGGTATCCCACCATGTCTTTGTAATCTTATCTCTGTGAAGCCTGGCTGTATCTACATCTGCTTTCAAATCTATTCTACAGCTCTCTCAGTGACCCTGCTAAATTCTGAGCTAAGACTCCCACCTTAAGGCAGGTGGACCCCATTTATTGCCAGCAGGCTCAGTCATATAAACCGACCTTGATAAAATGCTCAGAATTCTGCTGGTAACACCAGTTCCAAAGCCAGGTGTTCGTCTGTCTGGTTTTCCAGTTTCTTGGCCCACCGATCCCTAAAACTTGGTAGGATAGAGGAGAACACAAGAGGTACTCCAGCCCCTTTGACCAGCTGTCCCCAAGGCCCTGAGGTCCCTACTGACCTTGTTGTTGGGACTTGGTCATTGACCCACCTGGAAAACCAGCAGTGGATAATCATCAGTGGGCTGCACAGGCCGGGAAGTTTCTTGGCGATGTCCCTTATCCAGGTGCCAGAGAGACAACACACCTCCCTATTGGATTGGATCCAGCTGGCATATCAGGCCCTCTGCTCCTCTCGAGAGGGGGTCACCAATGACTACTACCCTTCCTTTTTTCAACTGAGGAGGTTGTGATGTGGGGGGTACCTGCTCTGCCGCAGGCCACCTCATCAACCTGGATGGACCTTCACCCACATTCTCATTTCCCTGGACCTCATTCCCCTGGTTCTCAGACTCCAAGGCCTTGTGTCTATTGCATAAGGGCACTTGAGGAGGTGAGGGAGGTCAGTCCTGGGGTTTCACCTGCCACCCCAAGCAAAAGCCTCTTTTCACTCCCCTCCATCTCAAAGGAAGTGATGACAGGGTAGGGGGTCTGTGGCTTCTTGTGAAGCATATGTCAGGTCTGTTTGTCTGGGGCATGGCAGAGTGCGGCTCCACCAGTCAATCTCTTACTGTCAGTCTTCTCTCTACAAGAGTAATGAGTGAATATGGTCTACAAATATAATTCACTCAGAAGTGAGGATTTCTGAGTCATCTGATTCAGTAGTATATGGAGGATTAGACTAGGACTCTAAAAATAGTAAAATTATAGTTAAACTCATGTAACCAGTCGCTAACTGACCACAAAAAAAACCACCATTAGCCCAAATTTCTAAAAGTAAGTTTTGTAAATAATTTTTTTTTTTTTTCTTAGAAAGGTCACATTCCTTCTCTGCCAATTACTTAAAACAAAGCTTGAATTCAATCTTTCTTTTCACATACAGGAGAGAAAAAGCAAGAGGAGAAATAATAAGCAAGAGCATTTACATATTTAATTTTCTTTTTGCAGCACAGAACCAAGAAAAAAAGGTGAAATCATGACACAACAGTAATGTGGTTCTCCTAAACCTGAATACAGTGCACTGTTCTGTCATTTACCTTTCAATAGTTCAAAGTTATACCTAACAGCCTATGCAAAAGGGCTTTACTGTTTTATTTTATTCCCTTAAATAGAAACCCTTCGTAAAACCCTGTATTGCCCACTGGATTTTTCCTTTAGGGAAGAAAAAACAACAGTAAAAGCCAGTAAAGTTTGGAGAATTCCTGAGTTTCTGGCTAATGCAGAAATTCAGTGCCCCTTTTCAGCGTCTCTGGTAAGTCTGATGTAAATATTACCACATATTTACTTTGGATGTAAAACTTTAGGAAATAGGTTTGGGTATTTGCCTATTCAATAAATTGAGTGAAAACTGGAATTAACCAGTTGATTAAGACTCAAACTAGAAAAACTGCTCCTCAGCAAATGCACTACTATTATTTTGTTTGTTTTAGTATACTATATATTCATCTTTTTCATTGCATAGACTACAATTTTATTTTTTTTTTAAATAACTCTGAGGTAAAAAACCCAAAGATTCTCCATCTTAGAGAAGAATGCACTATGCATGAAAAATGCAGTGGTTGCCTACAACTTTTTCTCATATTATACAAAACTACCTCTGCCTTGCACCTGGAGCCGGAGCTATTCCAGACCATGAATACACTAAAGACACCTCTAGACACATTTAAAGTAAACTCCTGGGGTTTTTGGTTGCATTTTAAACAGGCTTTTATCACATAAACCACATCAAACATTTAATAAAGATATGCTAGTATCACTGTGTCAACATGTCACCTATCATCTGAAATCTACTAAGATTTGTCTACCATCTCTTTTGACATGATGTACTAGGAGCCTTGCTGAAGGTAACATTTGATGAGTCAGTGATCTTGGGCAAACCATGTCTCTCTAGTGAGCCTTGTACTTCACTCCTGATATCAGCACATGAACGGCCACTGCCAGGGACCATGCTGAAGTCCTAAGCCAGTCTGCGTTGTGCACTGGTAGGTATTATAACAGAGACAATGTTCTGATCTGGCAGGTGTAGACACAAGTTTGGTTTGGATTGTTTGCTGGGTTTTTTTTACACAAAATAAAAGGCACTGTGGCATTTAAGGGAGGCAGAACCTCTCTTCAGACAGGAACCATGTGCCACAGTGTGCCACTGGAAGATTCACTTGGGGTTTATATAAAGCTCTGATATAATTTAAATAAATCACTGTGTTCGTTATTTACTTAATAATAGAATAACAAAAAGCTTTCTATCTTGTCATAATTGAGATTCATTTGCTGACTATAGAATGGACAAGTTTCAAGTAAATGTTTGATAGTAAATGTTAAACAGTATTTAACTATTGCACTTATTTCCCTAACCACATTTTATTTGTGGTTCAATTGCTGTATCTGACGTTCTGTCCCATGATGCAAGGATAGTATTATTCTCCAAGGCATTTACTGAAACACAAAGCAACACCAGAGATCGCATTCAAAAATCACGCATGTTTCAAGCATAGTGCCAAATCCTGCACAGTAAGTAAAGATTATGATTATTTTCTCATGAAGCAGAACTAACATGCAATGTTACCTTAACACTCATATACAATTAGAATTATCTTCAATATTTGTAGAGATGGAATGTATGTAAATATATCCAGATACACATATAAACAAATATTTCTTGTAAAATATGCCATGGTAGCAAACCTGATCTTCTTTATGTCCTAAAATCTCATGCTGCAGGGCTTTTTCCATTTCTATGCATCTTGTGAGTATCTAGCCCCTGACTAAGAAGCTTCAACAGCATTTGCATTTATATAAAATTCAAAATGAGTGCAAGAAAAAGTTCATTACATCCAGAAGACAATGGTTTTCAACAGCTTCTCTTCCATAATCTCCCAGTTCTCATCAAATGTTCCCATTGACTCTGGAAGATTTCCAGAACTCTGACATTTAGTAAACCTTGAAGCTGCACAGCCACGTATAAGAAAACTAAAGCCACTTAATGCCAGAAGTAGTGATTGGTGAAAGAATTCATAGCTTCCTCACAGTTACTGATTAGATCTTTAAGAAACTTAACATCAGACTAAAAATCCTTACTATGCACTGTGCTGCACAGGTGAGACCTTGAGAAGGACATGCTAGAAAGCCCATGCTATAGAACACTCAACTGCAAAAGCGAAGCATGGAAAAGCAGCTCTCTGGGCTACTAAGCACTTTTGAAACTAAGTAGCTACATGAGCTTGGCTTGTGCTCTGCTAGATGTGGCAAGTCTATCTAAAACAAGATACGCACTTGCAGCTTTTGGTAGCAAAAATATAGAGTATTACTACTAGATTTTCCTCATATTAATTCTTGTTTGACTGGCTTCTCATCTGTCACAGTCAAAAGCCACTTCATGTGGCTTAAAATTAAGCACACATCACAAAAATTCAGTCCTGGTTACTTACAAACTACAGTTCTAAGAATGTAGCTCCAACCTAGAACATCCTGTTCACTTCATCCCGATAGCCAAAGAGTTCAACAACTTGCTAGAAACAGTTACTTACCTACTGATTAACTTACTTTGAAATATCTTTGCCACCATGTTGCCATGGAAATATGACATTTCCAATAGCTGCCCGGTAACTGTAGACTCCCAGGAGCCCCAGTGCCATAGCAATTTTTGAAACAACGGAGCATCTTCTTTGAACCAGAAAGAAGATCATAAGAAGGGACACTGCAGCCAAGAAGGAGAGTTCAGATTTATGTTCAGAGCTGGGGAAAAAAAAAAAAAAAAAAAAACACAACACAACACACCAGTAATTAGTGCTAAACACATTTGATAGAGCCTTAGCTACAGCACTATATTAAATAAACAGTATTAATTAATGCAGAACCAAATTAATCACTGCAGTGGTATCTGGTGGTATCTGTTATGAACTTTCCAAGAGCTATGGTAAAATATTTTCGTATTTTTAGAAAAGCAGCTTTATTAGTAAGGTTTTCTATTCAAGCATGCATATTTAAAAGTGTAATTATTGTGTTCCACCATATGCTAGTTATTCTGTCAATTATATAAAAACTGAGCTGCCTACTGCATAATGGAAAAGGGTCTACGGCTTTTATACTACGGTTTTATTATTTATACATTTTTGAAAAAGTGTTTTCCTTATACTATAGCATTTAATTTTCTAGCACTACACAAAAGATTTTAGCACTACAGTATTAGTGTGGAAATAACTACACAAGAATTTGTTTAATTTTAGACACATTATCTACTGTAACACCTATAGAACACATAACCTACCCCAAATGACCAAAAATACACTTACAAAGTTTAAAACGCACACACACAAACTCATTAGCACAATCTGATTCCTTCATGCAACTATAGCATTTTGTATTGTGTCAATACAGAAAGAGATAGACACAAAATTTGCATCAGTGGCAGAGAATATCACAGATAAAGCTTGTTTGTTTGTTCCCCTGCATCTTAAATAGGTAACACTCGTTCCAGAATAAAGGGCATTTCACTGAACATGGTGCCAGCATTATACATTTAAATCTTCAGTAGTAGAAATTAGCACTGCAAGATGCAATGAGGTAAGGCAAAGTTCTGCACCCATGCCTCAATACGTAGTTCCAGAAAGTTTGCTGTAGTCCAAGAATTGCCAGCCCATGCCTACTGAAAATATTCCTAGTATCCCAAATAATATAAACCCACTAATTTTGTTAAATTTGCCTTCAGTTAAGAATATCATGCAGATTTTGAGAGCTAAGGGCTCCATCTTCTGTTTTCCACAACTCAAAATCCCATGATAACAGATCACAAACTTCAGGAAAATTACAGTGTGCCTGGGCTGTCTGCATTAAATTCAATCACACTTATGAAACTCCAGTTTATCTTTAATAAAAAATATTGTACTTCAAACAGGTTTACTTTCCGATTCCCTAGTATATGCTTTATCAGGAACTTGACCAATAGCTGTTCCAACTGTTGTGTTGGAAAAGGCACCGAGGAAAGGTTGTAGGGCAGATAAATTGTCCTGTTACTTCTCCATGCAGGATCCAATCAATTAGTTTGTACACCTTAAAAAGATTCCCAAGAGATGCACTGTTCTCTGAAAGCCAGTGGAGAAAAGTGAGAGGAATTAGCTATAGAACACTATGAGACAGAAGATGTAGTCTTGATGTTTCTCCTCCCAATTATTCTTCCTCTTTACATGGAGAGAGCAGAAATAGTGGACTGCTGCAGCAACCTGTGAAGATAATGCAAGCACCACCTTCTTTATGATAAAAACATAACAAACTAATTCAGTAGCCACTAAACCATTCAAATTAGCATTTATAAAATTTTTAAGCATTCAGGTCATATTCTCCTTGGCTACTTATTGTATGAGACCAAGACAAATTAGTGATAAATAACAGCACACCCTCATCATCATCTTTGTCTCTTTATCCAAAACACTTAATACACACTGAGTTTTCATACTTGTCTGCTGGCACAGGGACTAATATACATGTCATGTACAGGTTTTTCTGGTAACAGTCTTCTGTGATCTCTGGAATTTTTTTGAATCATCTGAATCTGTTAAAAAAAAAAAAACCCTATCCAAGTGTTTCATAGATTTTGTTGAAGAAACAAGAAAAGAATGTACAGCAAGCAAAGTCAGGTCAGCACAAATCACCTACAGTTTCAAGGTTTTCCAGCCAAGGTTCCTACAGTTAGGCAGCTAAAAGCATATGTAATTAGCATAATATTTGAAAGGATGTGGTAGTTGCTTAACACAAAGTTCTACCATTTAGCAAAATTCTAAATGGTTCTGATAGTCTGCTCAGAAATGTAAGCACAAACAAGCTACTCTGATCTCAGCTGCCATGTCCTGGGTTTTGCACAAATCACAAAATTGAAAGTGAAGGACCAATAAGCACCCTGAGAGAAAATGTGGTGAGAAGGAAAAAAGAGCATTTTGGCTTTATCTTCCTACTGTAACACCTTGTGGTCTACACTCATACTTCTGGTAATAGAATGAAGGTTGAAGACACTTTCTTCCACTGCTTGGATTTTGCTTCATTACTGCAAATACAAGTAGAGTGAATGGAATTGTAAACGTGCATGATTAATAACTTAAATGGATAAGGCCTTTTTAAATTGTTTCTTTCATTTTACAACCAAATACACAGAAGTCGCAAAGTGTGCTAGCTTTAATGGGAAGGGCATTTGGGGATGGTTAAGTACATTATTAAAGGAAAAGATTATCATCTTCCCATGTTGATGCTTCTTGTCACTTCTCTTCAAGCTGACACTGCCATGTAGCAGCTCTGACACCTTTCAAGTATCAGCGCTGACCAAGATTAACAGCCAAATAAAGCTAATTGGATACCAACCAATCAAAAAGAAAACCTGACATCCAGTCAGATTTAGACTGCATGTTTTCTTCCATTTCATCTACTGTCTGATTTTCTTTTGCTCTTTTTCCCATCAAAGTATTTTTCAGGTTTCATAGTCTGTCTGCAAATAACAAAGAACATATTCCTTATTTCAGCACTGCTGAATGCATTCCTAGTAGCCAAATTCAACACACTTTCTGTGTTTTGATGCTTACATCAAACAGTAAAATCTGGACAACAGTGTCTCTGTTTTAAATGCTGAGCTCCTTAGGCACTCTCTAGTTAAGTAAAATACTTGTCTGAGCATGAGCACAGAAGATCAATACAGGGGAACAAAAAAAGAGGGCCATTTGTTCATCAGTTTAACTTAGAGACAAAATAGAAGGCTGGCTAGAAAAAGCCTGAATAGCCCAAACTCAAACTAACAAGGGCACACATGATCTACGTAAGGTTCCAAAATCTTATTAGTAAAAAACATGCTATAAAGACATAACTACACCAATTAAACTAATATTAAAAATAGAATTCAGTTAACCTTAAAGTCTAGCAATGCATTTTGGGAAGAAGTGCTTTATGCAATTCAGTTTATTACCAACTTTTAATTCATGCTATAAGGAAAACACATCAACTCAATCCTAATCAAATCACTAGGGAAACAGACATCTCCAAGTATCATGTGAAGGAGAAGGAACAAAGATGTTAAAACCCTCCACCAAAGAAAATGCAAGCATGCTGGGGAAACAGGAATTCCCAGACACTTTACAGACCACAGGATGTGTAAAGATTTAGTTGCATCATTTACTAAACTTTCTGAAGCTTGTTCAGGGAGCCGTAACAGTCATACACCCAAATATATCCCATTGTTCAAGTCCAAAAACTGTCACACTTCAAATATTACTAGTCTTTTAACTCTATATTGCAACTGAAGTATGAATTAGCATGGAGACATACATGATTTCTCCTGTTAGGCTGAAAAGTGCTCCATTGTTTTAAGTCAGGAGGTAGCTCCACAGCAGCCTCAGCCAATCTGTGCCAGAGCTGCCAGGGTTCTGTTCTTTCACCCACTCCCTAAACACAGCAGAACTAGTTACATCAATGAAAGGGAAAAGGTAGAAGAACTATGACAGTGACAGTCTTAATCACACATCCTCTTAGCCTGCCATGGCACAACTCTCTGGACTGCTGCATAATCTTTTTAAGGCTCATAAAGTATAATGTAGGGAATCCTTGTTTCTTTCTGAATTAGAATTGAAAGGCAAGTGGGTTTTTGTAAGAAATGCTTGACAATGGCAGAAAGAAAAAACTGCCTGCAGCACTTCAAAAGATGCAGATAGTTCTAAATTCTCTTCTTACAGTAATTTCAACAACAGTAGTGCTGACTTGTATATGCTGCCCTTCCTTCATTCTTTTACTAAGCCATCCCATTTGCCTGTGAAGAGTGGTTGTAAATCAGAATGAGAAGTGATCCAACTGAAAGCCGAGAGTTTCCCATCCCATCCCATCTTGAGTACTTTTTTCAGACACATCTATTCAGTGATTTAGTTCACCATACTGACACAGGAACAGGTAAAACACACAGCCAGTAAGGTGAGGAGAAAGAGAGCAAAGAGACCCTTGTATGGCAAAAGCTCCTATAGTATACTATTTTAGCCAAATGATCAGTCATAGCCTAAGACTACAAATGTAGAATCTTTTCTCTTCTATTTCCTTCAAGACCTAAGAAAATACACTCAATGTGAGGCTACAATTTGATAGGGAACAGAGGAAGAAATTCACCGGTAAAATTCTGATATTTTTGTTTTAGTATCTAGCTGCTGTACTTCAGCCTTACTGAAGGGGGAGGCAGACAGCTTTAATAGGGTTGTGATGGCTTTATGAAGAATACTTTATCTACCTGATATATTTTTGTGATGAGACAAGCTCAGTGGAAGAGCACAAAGCAGGCACTATTGTTTATCTGTGGTTTAACAAGGTTTTTAACAGCAGCTCCCGTAACATTGCCATAGGCAATCTCATGCTAGAAATGTGGACAGCCAGGTGGACTGAAAAGTACTCAAATGCTGGATTCGCAGAGTTTCCATTAGTAGCACAAAGCCCACCTGGAGGGCAGTCACCATCTGTCAACCCCAGGACTAGGGCGTCGGCCCCCACTGGGGCCAATACTCTTTAATGTCTTCACTAATGATCTGGGCAATGCGGCAGCGCCCCCTCAGCAAGTCTGCACACAACACACAACTGGGAGGAATACAGCAGATGGGTCTGCTGACACTCAAAGGCCCTTTAACAGCCGGGAGAAATTGCCCTTATGAAATTCAATGAGGGCAAGAGGCAAGTCCTGCACCTTGGAAGAAATAGCTACACATAGCAGAACAGACTGGGGGCTGACCATCTTTTCAGAGTTGACCCTGAGCACCTGGGTGGACCCTGACGCAACAATCAGCAAGCAACATGCCCTTCTAGCAAAGGTAACTAACAGCATGTGGAGCTGCCTATGAAGAACCTTACCAGAAGATGGAGGAAGGCTATTTCTTACCCTGTGTTCAACCATGACTCCAGTTAGGGGTTACCCAGTACAGAGAAAGATACAGACATACTAAATTCACATGAATTCCAATTCACAGGGACAAAAATCTAACACAAAAACAGACTCCTCTCTCCCCTCCCCTTCCTCAATGACAACAACAGCAAGAACGAGAGTAAGCCAGAACAGATGTAAAAAACCTTGGGTTTACCTGAGTGGGCTGCTTAGGAGTTCATGACAGACAGCTAGGGTTAGAGCTGGGCATACAGGATTTCCCACTTTTATTATAAATTAGGAGACACCTGTTCTATCTGCAGCCTACACTCGACCTGTGTTATGCCCCTGAGATCCCCCAGCCCAAGGCTACAAAATGTTTTGATGCTTTCCAGGCATACTTAGCAGCATGAAATCAGAGGAGGGAGCATACTAAGGTAAGACAGGATCTTTGAAAGTTAAGTCCATACATGCTCACACAATTTTTAGAAGTCTGGTAACATTTCCAATAGTAAATAAGTATATCTGTATATAAGTAAATAAGTATATTACCACAAGAGTAAAAGCATGTATCTGAAACAAACCAAGTTTTTCAGATGCAGGAGTATCAAGTCCCTGTCTCCTGGCCTTGTGGCACATTCCAAAGAAAAGTCTGAAGGAAAAATATGGCTCAGGACATTCTTGGACAAATAAATCTTTTCCAGATGCTCAGAATTAATTATAAAAATCCTCACAGTCACACCAAATCACACCTCATCCTGCTCACACATTGACTTAGCTCATAATGAAGGAGTGAGTTATCTATCATATGGACTGATGTAGGAAATATGACATTTTTTCCTCATTTCCTCACCTCAAGAGAAGAAATGCATAGTGAAAACTCTGGTATAAAACAACTGCTATAATGCGATAAATTCCCTCATAACTCATGTCTTTCAGCACTCATGCCTGTCACTGCAATTAGCATTTCATCAGTGAGGCTGCCAATAAATAACAAGTCTTGTATTAGTCCATTTGTTCATGTCATTTTTAATGAACGATGAATGACATTTCATCCATGTGTTGTAAGATATTGGCAAGAAATCTATTTATCTTACACAGCAGAGCCTCTTCATCTGTTGTTTGCAAAACCTTGACTAGACAGTCAAAATGTATTGCTTCTCCATCCACTAACTGAAGTACATGAGACAGTTCAAGTATCACTGAATAATAACTGCAGTTCTTAAAAATACTGAAAGATAATAGAAAAAGCAGAAGTTCTTCTCTGCTGTACTTTCGGATAGAAAAAAATTTCTTCCTTGTTTATCATATTACACTGAAAAACATTCCTTCAGCTTTTCACCCACACATTACAAGCATGTGATAGACAAGAAGAATTCTATGTGTGGCATCTTCTCCTGTGACTTCATAAATTTTGGAATTATGCAGAATCTTCCTGACTTAATTTCAAGAGTTTAACTCTATTAAGTGATTTTTAATTTCTCAAACCAGACACTGTTGACTTACAGATGGAAAATATTTACTTTTTGCTTCTGATAAACCTATCATGGATAACTGACATTAATTAGGTAAGTCATGGTACAGGGCAAAGATTATGAATTATTGATATTACACAAGGAATTACTCCTGCATGAAATAGCAATGAAAAACTCTTTATGTCACTCCATTGTTTATCAGCACTTTCTGCTCAGAGACTGTATAGAAAAAAAACATATTTCTCCAAATGCAACATACATCAATTTTTAAATAAGTCAGAAAGTGTGACAGTAAATCAGAAACCCACCTTGTCAGCCAGTGTCCAAAGTCCGGCCGATGAGCCCACTGGACACCAGTCTGATTCAAGGATCGAAGCAGCCGACAGCAAATAAGGATCATCCATGGAGTTGCTAAGCTCATCCACTTATCTGATCCTTTTATGAATTCAGATGAAGAGGTGGCCTTGCCCAGTTTTGAATTACTTGCTGGTGGAATGTCTATATTCTTGCACTCAGAGGTTTCCCCGATACTTTCAAAATTTTGTCTCACATTGGTATTATGTTGAGGGTCACATTCTTTCAGAAGAAAATTATTTCTACAAAGTTCTGGACACAGCACCAAACAAAGCGTATTGATAAGAAAATACCAGGTTTGATGTTCCTCTTCTATAAAACTGCTTGCCCCCAAACTCAAAACATGGCCAATAGTTCCAGCCAGAATCAGCACATCTATTTCCGACCAGTTAGAACTGGACACAGTAGGATTCTATAAAAAAACAACAACAACAACAAAAAAACACGCAGTGGTGAAAGAGTATATAAAAATTTCACTTGTAAGTATTCATAATAGGCTTACAGCAATTTACAGCAATAAAAACAAGTAGCAGGATAACTTTTTTCTATCTTAAGAAATCTCAAAAATTTATAAAATAATCATTTCAGTGACGCATACTCAGCACTACAACATAGTAATAATTTTTAAAACTGCATTCTGTTTAAGGAATAAAACTTCTCCAGGAATAATGATCACAACTGATGGATTAAGATTCCCTACTACCCTGTAACAGAAGATTCAAAAGAAGTTCATGCCGTGTTCCACATTTGTAGAAGTAAAAATAGAAATCCTGCAGAAATCCTGAGATATAGATGAAATATCTCTAATAGTTGAAACCTCTGGTATCTTCAACTCAATATAGTGACAACCTTCACTACTCAAGTTAACAAAGTTACTGCCTGGAGGCACCCCTTGACCTTGCTTAGCTTGAAATGCATCTTTCATCATAAAATCTTCTTTAAACCTTTACCCATCTATTATTTACTTCACATACTGTGCTTATCTAAAACCACAATATTTTTTGTTCAATGCCTTCATTGGCTCAATTTCCTGTTTCCAGCAGCTAATTGGAATTGCCTTATCATCACTACCTTAAACAATACGGCTAAAGAGAAAGCGTAAGGGTATGAGGAAGCTGAGAGCACTCGGTTCATTGCTGTTATCAGGTAATGAACCATTTCAGCACACAGAGAAAGCCATAAAAAGACCACAAGAGAGGCACAACCATAAGAGGTAAGCACTAAGGAAGATCATAAAGACAACCAAAACTCTTCAGCCATTAACTGACAGGCTAACAAGAAATCACAGGCATAGCTCTGAAGAGCTCTGAAGAGTCTGGACTCTATAACAGATAAGGGGAAGTGACAGTACACGGGTGTTAGAGATATCTGATAGCACCTGTGGATCTGTACCAACTCATTAAGCAGAGTTTCAAGAAAGTGGCAATGGTGGGGTAGAGGCTGATGAGGAACATGCTGGAAACAGGGGCAAGCTAAGAGGAGAAAGGATTCAGTTACATATAAGAAGGAGTCAGTACACATCTCTGATTGAGCCCTGTGCCTGGTCACCGTGGTCTATCCTGTCTTACCAAATCCTCTCCTATCTTCTGTTCAACTCCACTCCCTGTCCCATCTGTGAGTGTTGCAAGATGCCACTGCAAGCAGGGGACCAGCCTGCATGTCAAAAACTTGAGACCAAAGTAAAAGCAAGTGCCAGAGGACACTGAAACCAGCAGGAGCTTCCTAACATACTTTAACAAAGAGGATAACATACATGCTTGTGTAGGATTTTGAGAAAGACACTACCAAAAATCATGCATTACTATTTTATCTAATTTTGCACTATTACAGAATATCATGGAATACCTCTTAAACATGCACTACTATTTTATCTAATTTTGCACTATTACAGAATATCATGGAATACCTCTTAAACTGCATTTTAAGCACCGAATAAAACAAAACTGTAAAAACCAGATTGAAATTACTGCATGCCATTTTTACTTCAGAACAAAGATCTCTGAAACTACTTTCACATTAATTTCTTTAACTGCGTATTTTAACCGTATCATCCTCCTGTATTTGACCTATGAACAAACTCTAAAAAAACCTTGAATATTCACAGGGATAAATTTCACAGAGAACCTACTAAATTAAAAGATGCACATTGTACTACAATTCCTACACAGTTTAAATCATGTTAAAATCAAGCTGAGCTTTAAGCAGATAACAAGAAAGCAGGTATAAAAAAATACAAGTATCTCTGAGCATCTTAAATGCAAGTATGACTTGTGTTCATGACTTACTGACTGCAGGATATGTATTTTTGTTCAATAAGCAAGACAATTTAACACAGAGGAAACAAGAAACACATGATGCAAGAAGACAGTTAACATTATTAGGAATTTTGCTTTAGGGTAAAAAAAACCTTGCAATATCGAAATTTAATGAGATGTATGTGAAAGAATGCAGGAGCTATTATTACAATTATGATCTATTCACATCTCTTTAATTTCTTGTGTAGTTAAAGAATACATTACATCAAAGTAATTTCACTTAAAAAAACCCAACACAAACACACAAAAACAATCCCACACAACCAAAGAAGTCCCCATGATGTTGCACACAACAATAATGGGGGGAAAAATACTAATAATCTGAAAAAATGCCCAGGTTCAATATACATTTACTAGCATTTGAAATTTCTTTGGTGTTCTAAAGACCACTCAGGTTTGTTTAGTACTCTGTTCTGAAAAGCAAATACCATAAGTTGGTATTTGGAACAAAAGGACAAGGTAGTCTCTGCAAAGACCAAAGAGCATGAATTTCACAAAGCTGGGACATGAACCGTACATGACGGATCTTCAGCAAGTTTAAATTCCAATAATTCTATCATGCTGACCTTAAAGATCTTGGCTAACTAAATAAATGAGCACGTAAGCACCATCAGCTTCGCAGAGACAAAGGAATCTGAGATCCTAAATAAATGAGAATGAACAAGTCCGTAATATAATTTGTCTTCTTTGTAAGACATAACATAAAATCTATAGTAGAATTGGTCCCTTGTATCTTGTTGCTGTCAGCAACTGATATGAAAACTGAAGAAGTGATGCATTATCAATGGGGAACACAGAAAAACCTCATTAAATTATGGCATTAATATGAAATGTCCAGGGTCAGAAACTGTATTTCTTGCCTGCTTGTATCTCACAAGTTCAGTGAAAAGAGGAAAAATTACTCTTACATACACATTAAAGGATTAAAATCCAATGACATTTACTGATAAACCATGTTTCAGATCAGAGTTAAATCACTATGCAAAATTAAAAATTATGATGCAAATTTTAATCTCCTGAGCCTTGAGGAAATACCTTCATCAAGGGTTTCTAAATTTACTTCTAATCCCTTATATATGAACTGTGCCTTATTACGAATGCCACGAGTATGGTGTCATACACAGTCTGACCTTACATTATTTAGATTGTACCTAGTTTTAAGATTCAGTTTAAAGGCATTGCAATACAGGTCTTACTCTGATATTCACACCTCTGCTTTTCCAGCTGTTGAACATTTCCCGTCCTCAGGAACTCAGCAGACACTCCAGATATTAAAAAAACTGTATGACTTTCAGCTTGTTTGATATCTTGGCAAAAAAAAAATTAAAACAGAAGCTTTTGTTTAGAAATCTTTAAATGCCAGGCTTCAAATGATATAAGCATATCATCTCCCAAGCCAAGGCAGCTTTAACAGCTGTTGTATCAGCACTAGTATTTAAGCAATTCAGAAACTGACCTCTCTGCCCCATCTTTGAACACACTTTGCTAGCTTGTAAAAGTGTCAGTATATAAATGACAGAGTACATGCACCTTTGATCATTAAATTTTGAAACTTCTTCACTTTGAAATAAAACTCGCTGTAGTCTGTGTTCTGAGTCCTATTCCAGTTATCTGGGCGTTTTGTGATTAAACATCTATAGTTAATGCTTGAGAAATTCTGCAATTACTTTTCAGACTAGAAACATTTTATTTTTCATGCTCACCATCACTCACAATTTAAACACTTATCATTATGTTCCCTTCTGATACTTGAGCTCCCTGAACCAAGTCTTGATTCGCTATGACAGTACCTTTTCCATGACAAAGTACTACAGATCACACTTGCTCGTACATTTTCACAGCAGTTCAGGATAATTTTTGAACACTATCTGGTAAAGACACCACTCAATCGTCTTTTTTCTCCCCAAGTCAGAAAATGCCGAAAATATTTTAGGTGCTATTGCATAAACATTGATTCAATTTATCAAGAATATCAAACAAAGGAGGGAAACCAAAAATACTGTTAAATGAACAGGTGCTTTAAAATAAACAGAAACAAGGACATTTTGTAGATGTAATAAAAACCCACCATAATTCTGCGTAATGAAAATTCTCAAAACCTCTACTTGACAAGCCTTAACTTCTGTATTCTAGTTAAAAAAAAGTTAGTTTTCATTCCTATCAGACACAGCGCAAAAACCTCACAATTAGTAGTAGTAAATACCATGCTTAAATCAACTACCAAGCAATTACAGTGAAACTATGAACAAGACATTAAATTTTTTAACGGTTTTTTGGAATTCATAAAGGGATGCAGAATTATTTAAAGCCTGCAGTATCATTAAAAGAAGGGACTGGTTCTGCTAGAAACATAGCAATCAGAATCTATAAATAACATTCAGGAAGCAGATGCTAACACTGCCTGCACTGGTCTTCAGAAAATTCATGAACTTGGTAATCAGTTTCTATATTCAGCCACAGTGGGATAAAAAAAGCATTACAAATGAGAAGCACTTCAGAGAAATCTTTAGATGTGAACGGAAACAATTTGAAGGAGAAAAGCTCTGAAGCCATTAACAGGAGAGCTTATCTTAATTACTTTTAAAATACCTACATTTTATCATACAGCTTGAGCTTATAAAAGGCTTTTTAGCTTCCTTTTTAACAGAAAGGCCAAGATTTAGGATTCTACTCCCACCATCAGATGACCAGGGCTTCAGAATTCTTTCAGAAGTGGACCCCAGACACAGATTCGCAATGTGGAGATGCACAGGTGTTTTGTAAACACTTGGATTCAGAGATATTTTAGCATAAATGATACTCATAACTCACAGAATTCTCTTTGAGATCAACACACAGCATATAAAAACAACCCATTTCTCCCCCAACACCTAGGCATTCTACTGGAAAGGGGATTAAAGACGGAGATGAATGTTTGGAACACATCTGCATTACAAGCAGCACCAGATTTATATACTGCTTCTTTCACCTTCTCCAGGCTCTGTAGTTGTCAAAGCAGACCTGAAAAAATCCCCACCACATCATTCTACAACATCCCTGAGACTGGTAAAAATGTTAATCAGAACCAAGTCACTGCTTGTATACATGTCTGGAATGAAGGTACATACTAACTAAACCCATGAAATATTTCAAGCTTTCTTTGGAACTTGAACAGAGACAGCAAAGCCTCCCCGACTGATGCAATGAGATACTTCCAGTAATTCAGTCACCTATGGAAAAGGAGTGAAGAATAGGACGAGAAAAATGTATTTCTACAAGTCTGAGTCATGTCTGCCTCAACCAGAATTAATCTTGACAATCTTGCCTAAACCTCGTAAGATATACTTAAGCTTCCCACATTTTCAGATATATCTTAGGTAAGAATATGATCACGGACCAAGCTGGGATGGAGAATCCAGTATTTTTTATTCCTATCTGCCCCAGCCCGGAAAAATCAAACATACACACAAACCTGGAAAACATTGCTGAAAAACTCATTTGTATTATCAGCTTGAAGCAGATGATCTGAGGGTGGTGAGACTCCAGAACAGATTGCCCAGAGAAGCTGTGGATGCCACATTCCTGGAAGGTCAGGCTAGACAGAGCTCTGAGCAGCCTGGCGCAGTGGAAGATGTCCCTGCCCATGGAAGAGATTTGGAAGTGGATGACCTTTTATATCCCTGCCAACCCAGACCATTTTATCACTCTGTGATTCTTTGAAACTATCCACCTGGAGAAGAAATGTATCATCTGTTGTCATTGCTTTCCATGCTATTGAAGCAGCAGGTATGTAAATTTTACGCAGGTCTACAAAATTTATGATACTTATATTTCTACTGTTTACTAAAATTAGAAAAACTAGTAACAAGATGAAAAACAAGTTTGTATTTCATAGTTGTTTGTCATTGCACAGCAAGTACATGTGAGATTTCTACACTGGGGCATTAATTATTATTTCAATTATTATTTTTTCTTCTTTCTTCTCTCTCTAAGGAAAAAAAAAACTAGTCAGAAATTACGGGAACAAAATTATAATCTGGTATAGTTTGAATAAAATATATTAGCAACCTTACTTAAGAAACCTTACTTAATAAGAATTTAGGTTTAAATCTACACTCAGGAATCACAGCACATATTTGCACAGAGTGTAGAATTAATCTTTACTCAGGAATACTAAATTTTCTGAATTGAAGAAATATAGCTGTTATGAAATGCTTCAAGTCAGAAAGTTTGCTTTTTTCCTTGATAGAGCATGTTGTCATATCATTAAAGCAATGTACTTGCCATATTTTGTCACACACTTAGAAAAATGGTACTAAACTCCCAAGCTTGATTCTACAAAACACAGATGAAGGACTGTACTGAACAAAAGTTGCACCATCGAATGGAGTAGCATGAGCAGTGAAGCTATTGAACATCAGGGACTTTTGTAAAATATGACTAACGAGCAGTAGAAAAAACAGCTAGAAGCTGATTTTATGGTATGACTGACAGCTTTTGGCACGCAAAGTTTCACAGAGGAAGAAAAGACATTGCAAATTCTATTTCTTTGGAATTATCTGAATTCTATTGAACACCACAATAAAACTCCTCAAGTAACATACAGAAAGTAACTCCTCACACCAAGAACACTTTGAGAACTCCAAAGATTTTAATAAACTCTGTTTCTTAAGTTTAAGAAGCAGAACAGACAGATTAAATTAGCTCCCTCTGTTGAATTTTCAAAACTATTAAAAAAACCCCAAAACATTAAAAATACCAATACAAGAAAAGGTATATTGGCAAAGTATATTCTTCTTAGAGCACTACTGTCTGTTGCATCATCACTGTCCTTTGTGCACATTATAAAGTATCTGCAATTGTGAAACCTAACTATTTAAAAGCATAGGATTTGTACAAGGCATAACTGCTTCTGACCTCATAAAGTCAATCGAAAAATACTGTATAGTATTTCAAAAATTTCTTCAAATTATGTCAAAATAAGCACTTCTTAGATCTTCATCGTTGGTATCGTGCAACAGTGACAACAGCACTTTTCAATTACAATTTTAAATAATAATACATACTCATATTACATTATAAATAAGAATTTCTTTAAGCACACACAGAGAAAACAAGATTTTAACTGACAGTATTATGAAAGATAAAAGACAGTATATGAAAGACAGTATATGAAAGATAAAAAATTTTGAATCATAATTAATGCATGCTCTCACCTTCAGTGGAAGTCTGGAATTCTCAAAGATCTTTGCAATAGTAGATAAAATACCACACATGAGTGCAGAAATCAGCATCATCACTCCAACTGCTGTTAACCAGGACATACTGCAGAAATAGCACAAACTTTCTGCTGATGTGCATACAATGACATGGACTGCACACAGCATCAGACACATCAAGTAAAACAGCAGAGAGAACAGTGGAGGGGAGAGGGGCACTTCAAATTCTGCCCGCTTGCTCAGGGCTTTTGGAACACTGAGCAAAAGCAGTAGCAGAACCTAGGAAAAAAAATAGAGGATTAATACTCTAAAAATTTGTGTTAGCTAAAGCCTACAGTAAGAACTTATACCAAAAATCATTCTGTTGTCATCCACATCACTCTGGTAATATGCATACTTTATCAAAAAAACCTGTGAAGAATTATGTTGGATTTCTTTTCCTCCAGTAAGATATTACCTTATAAATGGGAGAACCCAATATTGTGTTCTCATTTATTAAGGGCTTAAACACACGGGTTCCTAAGTTTAATAAATCATCATTTGCCTCGTCATCTGTGGCAACCAATGATATGTATGAACTTCATTCCCTGTAAAAGACCTTGAACTCCCAATATCAAAACAGTTCCCAAGCAAACATATTTGACCCATTGTTTGTCACCTATAAATGCCTGAAGATAATACTCCCTGTCAAAGGCAATTTATTTCATGTAGGAGAAATACATATGTATGAGATCCTGCTGAGCTAAACAGCTTCCCAAAAGAGGGGAAGTTCTCATACTATCACAAAGTGTATGCTAAATTTCTAGCTTACAAATTCTCAGAGTATTTACTTCTTGTATCTCTCCTTATCTGAATTGAATTTATTGATTTTACTTTCACTTTACTCTGACCTGCACACAGATCAGGCAGAATTCCAAGTTTTGTCTTACATAACTGCAGCAGCAGAGATGAATAAAACAATTAAACTTTCTGCTACTCATATACAAACCTTTACCAAAAAGTGGGAAACTTCAGCCACACGCTAAAATGCTTTGCAAGCTGCAGAGATGGAACTAGAACTAGACTGACCTCAATCAGCTGGTGCTAGGGCAAGATTAAAACAAATCAAAACAAAAACAACTTTATCAGACAATCATCAGCCTGTAATCTCTCACTGTCACTTGCAAAGACCTATGCCTAAAATTTTTCCAACACTAGAGTGAGGCATAGTAAAGTAGACCAAAAAAAAAAAAAAAAAAGCTTTGCAACAGTCTGCTGCGTCTTCATATTCTACTATATACTTCATTTGGTAATGACAATATGCAGTTTTGAGTATCACACTGGCTTAAGTCTTACAGTTCAGCCCAACACTCAAAATTAAAACAGCACTCACGGCAGGAAAACTATCCAACTGTAGATATCTACCTAACTAAATTTAGGTCTTTTGAGCAAATGCACTGTTATCAGCTCATGTCTCAGAGGTATTCTTCTCATTTGAAATACAGGGTAACTGGCATTTATAGCATAGTGTAGTTTGAAGCGACATCTGCGTTTCTCTAGTCTTATTTATTCAGTGAAGGTTTAAAATTGCTATCAAGTCAAAAACATTCTGGAAACCAAGGCACTTTCTTGAGTATTGCACTGGAGAAAAGAAAAAACTCTAGTCATTTTGCTGGAGTCCTCAAGTTATGTTGAGTGTACACTTTCTCAACAGAAATTTTTGTGGTTAGTAGCTGCACATTTCTTTGATGAAGGCTGATTGTATATAACACCTAAGATTTGTCTTCCAGAAATAGTAAGCATCTACAATGGCATTCCAGAAAAAGTGCTTCAGACCTAAATTGTCAATAGCTTGAATGCATAGGTTCTGGAAACAAAGAAACAAAGGAAGATATGCACTTTCAGCTTTGCACTGAACTTTGTCCACCTCTAGATCTTCCATATGCATACCAAGAACCGAACCTACCATCTCATCTACCCAAGGGCAACGTGGAACTCATTCCTGTGAAGAGATCAGCAGAGTGACAAACCCCACTGAGCAGTCTACCAGAAATCCATTTCAGAAGCACTCTGTATGCAGAGAACAGTGCATGGGAGACAAGGCACAGAGCCTGCCAGGATGAAGGAGACTCAGCACTTGAGTTTTCCCCAAAAAATCAGTTGGAGAGATCCACTTAAAATTAAAGATATAGTACATCTTATCCTTATAGCTATGGGTGATATGAAGAGGTAACCCTAGAGCAAGTATTTATTTCAGGCTTCTTAATCTATGAGTACAAGAAACAATTCCTGGAACCATAAAAATTTGCCATATAAGGTATTGACTGTTTGGAGCAACTATACTCAGTATTAGATAAAGAGGAAAAGACAGGGATTTACTTGCCAGACTGGTTTTTT
The DNA here is from genome assembly GCF_015227805.2 of Hirundo rustica. Taxonomy (NCBI): domain Eukaryota; kingdom Metazoa; phylum Chordata; class Aves; order Passeriformes; family Hirundinidae; genus Hirundo; species Hirundo rustica. The sequence continues at coordinate 72,978,082 of NC_053488.1, forward strand.
TTCCTAATGCAGTAAAGCAACTCAGGAGTAGAAGGGTACCTAATATAAGAGTAATTTAAGTTGTAGCACATCTACTGTAACTAGGTACACTAAAACACAAGTAATTAATATCAAAAGCACTCTTGAATCATTTTAAAGGCCCGCTGTTACTTCAAAAAAATTAATCTTATCCAAGCAGAATGTCAGCCAACCCTAAGAACCCATACCCAGTAATTTTAAAGACTACTAAGTGTATACTGTATACCAAGATACTTTACTTTTGCGTACTTAACTTTTTCACAGAAAGATTTTCATACCTCCATAATGATCACAGTCCCCACCATCATCGAATACATGTCATATTGTGCCACTTGTTTGCTTAATGAAGAACTTAAAGTCTTGAGGGCCTCCAAATACTGCTTCAGGACCTTCTTGCCAAGATTTAAGAGTATTTCTGAATTATTCCCCTCTAAATACAGTTTGATCCAATTACCATGGGATTTTTCTGCTATCTTAAATTGTTCATATCCAGGATCTGGAGAGAAGGGGAGAAAATAAAAGAAGCAAGAGGCTCCATGAACAAAGAAAGATTACTTGGAGATGTAATAATATACAAATATATAATTGCTATAGCAGTTGAAAATTTTTTCACAAGTACAAAATTATACTATCTTCCTGCAACAATAACAGTTATTTGAAATAAAAGTAATTAATTCTAAACTAATAAACTGTCAAGACCTCTAACAATTGACAAACTTATTAAAATAACTGTTAATTTTTACATAGAGTTTCCAGGTCAAACAATTCAAATGCTTCAGTTGCTTGGGGGGACTTGGCCAGGGGGATCGGGGTAGGGAAGCAAAGAAAGCAATGCTGTCCACTGGAACTACTCACATTATGCAAAACACATTGTAAAAGCTAAGCAGGAAATTATCAAATTGCCGGTATCTAGGGAAAACACTAAAGGAGACAACACACACCACATCAGTTGGTAGTAAGGGCTGCATGCGTGGACTGATAACTGAAAGACTGAAAGAGCTCAGAGGGTTTTAATCAACAGTGTAAAGCCTATCTAGTTGGAGGCCTGTTAACAGCAGTGCCCTCTAAGGGCTGACATTGGGTCCAATGAAATTTAACTTATTCACCAATAACCTGGATGAAGGTACAGAGGCTTCCTCTCAGCAAGCTCCCTGATGACAAAGAGCTGGGAGGAACAGTCAATACCCTCTGTGGATGTGTAGCCCCTCAGAAGGACCTTGACAGACTGGAGGGATGGGAAAAGAAGAAACATATGAAATTCAACAAAGGCAGGTGCATGATCCTGCACCTGTGGAGGAACAACCCCAGGCACCAGCACAGGCTGCGGGTAACCTGCTGGAAAGCAGCTCTGTGGAGCAGGACCTGGGGGTCCTGGTGGACAGCAAGCTGTCCATGAGCCAGCAGTGTCTCCTGGGGGCCAAGAAGGCCAATGGGATCCTGGGGTGCATTACGAAGAGCATTGCCTGCAGGTCGAGGGAGGTGATCCTGCCCCTCTACTCAGCCCTGGTGAGGCACACCTGGAGTGCTGTGTCCAGTTCTGGGCTGCTCAGGACAGACAAGAGAGATGCAGCTCCTGGAGCAGGTCCAGTGGAGGGCAACAAAGATGATGAGGGGACTGGAGCATCTCCTCTATGAGGAAAGGATGAGGGAGCTGTGCCTGTTCAGCCTTGAGAAGAGATGGCTGAGAGGGGACTTCATCACGGATCTGAAGGGAGGACATCAAAAGAATGGAGACAGGCTCTTCTCAATGGTGCCCAGCAACAGGCAGGAATTTGCCTGTTGACAAGAGGTAACACAGGAACACAGAAGTTCTACGTAGACATAGGAAGAACTTTTTTACTCTGTGGGTGGCTGAGCACTGGAACGGGTTGCGTGGAAAGGTTACAGAGACCTTTTCTCAAGATACACAAATGCTACGGGAGACCCCGCTTGAGAAGGACAGTTGGACTAGATGACCTGCAATGATCCGATCCTACTTCACCTAATCTGTGATTCTCCTTTTCAAATAATAGTCATGGAATACAGCATGCATTCACAACACAAATTCAGTTGATAACACAGGGAAAGCAAGAGCGTAACTTTCAGAAACTTGTATCGCACTGGAACTTATGCTATGCATGAATATTCATATTTATCTGCATTTTTTAATGAAAAATATATGTTAAATTTCACTTCACACTAATAGTACTTGCTATTTCCCTGTAATTTGACTTGAAAGGTAATGACAACTTAAGTACAAAAGGTCAATTTGGAAATTTTTATTTAACTTGCAGTTCATCCCTTCTTAGCTGAAAGTAGGGCGAGACATTTGCTGTACAGTTTCAGATAAGAAAGGGTAAAACTATGACTGAAATAACTTTGCTGTCACAAAGACTTACGGTACAGCTCTTTTTCATTCCTTGTAGATGAGTAGTGTACCCTACTTGAAAAAAAAAAACACTTTCTTTTTTGTTAAGCCTTTCCAGCAAAAGTACATTATTAAATCCAGAAACATTTTAAATTTTATTTCAAGTGAATGAAGGTGAATGAGGTATTTCTATTCACAATTTGTATAGTCATGAAAGAATTATGCTTACTATTTGCAAGTCTCTTATCATACAAGACACTTCATCATCTACTGTGGGCTGAAAGGCAATGTTTAACTCAAAATGTCCAGTCTGTTTACCCCAGACTTCTAGCAGACTCCAAGGCATGCTGACCCTGCTATGCAGGGGACTTGCAGGGATCCACCAGAAAGTATAATCCAGCCAGCAGCGAACACCTGTATACCAAGGCAGCTGCCAGTGCCTACAGAGGATTTTATTTCCTTCCTGTAGTTCTTTTAACTTCCCTCTAAAATTTCTCTTCCAGTATATTTGAAATAAGAGTTAAATATTCATATGTTTGAGGACATCCATAAAGGATCCTAAAATGAGCTTAAATCAAAATGAAAGTTGACATGACATTTTTACATTATACAGAAGACTGAAACGAGCTCAAGCTATATTTTGAAACATAAATAAATTCCCTCCACATCTTCTGCTCCTGTTCTGCTCCCTTTTCATTCTTCTTGACTAGTCTCCCTCTTCATTCCTTCTAGAATTTTTATTTCATTCTCATCTACTTCTTTCCATGCTAACTGTCCACCAAAACCATTGTATCCATGTTATGAGAGGTGGCTTTTAGTCAAACCCTCATGAGTGAACGATTTAAAGATCTTGCAGACAGGAATAAAAGAATAAAATGGCTGCTGAATTTTATTTGAGAACTACAGTTATATTGGTTCAGCGGCATATTTATATGCAGGAAACATAAAAAAAGAAGGGTCACGGACATTAAGTTGTTGGAGAAGCATTTTGGTAACAGGCAGGTAGTACTGGCAAGTCACTCCCATACAGGATATTTACAAGACAAGTTAAAATTGAAGCAAAATCCAAAGCAAGGTTACCCAGCTGCACATTTTGCAAAGCACTGGCAATGTTTTACTTGCACAGTATTACATTAGCATTTGTGCTTCAGCCTCACTACCATCTTATCATAACCAGCTTTGCAAGCATATGTTTGACACCAGTTTCACTTTGTTCCAGTCACAGGCAGCAATCATTTAAAGAGAGTTATAAGGAAAGAATGAATAATGTGACTTCCCCAGTTTCAATATGTAAATGTCCCAGAAAAAATCAAATTATTTTAATCTAATACAAGTTCAGGTTCAGTCCCAATTTAAAAAGCTTGCATTCATTTTAATAACACCACCCAACTTGCTCTCAAGCATGACTCTTCATTCCACTGTAAAATATCTTTCAAAGAAAAGGTCCTAGTTTATCATTCAACTACACGTTCAGAAGTTCAGAACATAAGGGAAGCATTGCTAGATACCTAGGGCTGTCTACCTTACGCTGAAGTATGTACTTGCTCAAAAACCCCAAGTTTGTTTTTAGATACTTCTTTCAGCTTTTTAATTTTTGCTAGCTATTTTTATTCTCCTTAGACTTTTTCTTTAGCTGCATGTATCCACATCTATCAAAAGAAAACTTCATGCCTCACAATACAATTTATTAGCATGTTTCAAAAAGATATGTTTTAAATAATAAAGCCCTTAAGTCAAGCTTCAAGTTTCTCATGTAAAATTGAATTTACTTGAAGATAGGTTTAAGTGTGAGGATTCTTTTGCACCTCAATAAAGCAAAGCCCAAGTCCCAGTAAATGCTGTACAACCTCTTCGTTTGAAAATGCATGTTTATATGAACAAACACCGGGGGAAAAAAGTTACTGACCTGCTTTCATTCTGCTCTTTATTTATTTACAGATATTTTTAAAATACACTTAAGATGAAAAGAAATTTTTGTGTACTGTTACAGTTTGCTCTTAACACTGGAGCAGCTGACACCAGGGAAATCCACGACTTCTTCATGAAACATGTTGTAAAGGTCATTCTGCTTTCCTATCTGACTGTAATTCAACTCAACTGACATCTGACTTCATCTCATTGTCTTAAGAAGGAAACTAATATTCCACCAGAACGGAATGCATATTTTATGATATAGCTTAAAATGGGTGAGTCTTTTCCTGCTATGACTGACTGAGTCATCATCCTCATGGTCCCAACAGCTGGTGCTTTAACCCCTGTGCTGTAAATTACAGCACTCAACAGGAATGCCATCTTCTCCCCTTCAGGACAGCTTACTGGTTTTGACCTCAAGAGCTGAAAATATATATTTTTTTTTTAAGGCAGGAAGGCTTATACTATCTTTGCAAGTATTTTCAAGTATATCTTTCACTTTAAACTGAAGTTTCAGTCATAGGCATTTCCCTAAGCATTGAACTGAAACGTTATGATCCACTAAATGTTACTCGCTGAGAATCTGCATTGGAAAGCTTGAAACTGCAGCAGCAGTTTCAATATGAGTGATGTCCAGCTAAGCAAATGTGAGTCACGTCCAAATGACTCCAATTATCTTTTGGGGTTTCTTTCCCTCAAAAAACCTGGCAGCAGACCTTGTCTGTGGAATTCAGAAATTCAGAGCTGTCAGTACAACTCTGATGAGGGTTCAGATGTTCTGCAAATAAAGATCAAAAGACTCTGAGCAGGGTGAGCTGAAGAAGATTGCTCAGATCTGCGTCCAGTCAGGTCTTGAATGTTTACAGGTATGAAGCCTCCACAACCTCTCTTGCCAACTCATTCCAGTGTTTGACAAATCTTATCTAAAAAGGTTTCATCTGAATCTTTTGTAGGGACCACAAATTAGACCCTGGTTCCAGCTTGTTTATTCCCTCCCATCATGTATTACCTACATTGATTAGACTCGTCCTGAAGTCCTAGCACCCTCGTATGCCCCTCCTCATATAGACGTTCCAATCCCTTAATCACTTTCATGACTAGGCACTGCACTATGTTATATCCACTACATTATGGCACTGAGAAGCCCAGCACCAGACCCAAGACTCCTGATGCCCGCTCACTACAGCTGATATAAGAGTCTCCCAGACTTCTATTGTGTCCTTCCCTTGATGAGACGGCACTTTGTCTCACTGCCCAGATCATTGACGATGTTAAAGAGCTCTGGCTTGAGTCAAACCCTGTGGCTGATCACAACAGCCTTCAGGGGGACTTTGTGCTGCTGAACACATTAATGCGAACCCAGCAGCTGAACCCAGTCCATCTCACAGTCCACTTATCTAGCCTGAAATGCAACAGGATGGCTGAAGCACCACATAAGCACCACGGATGACAAACACAGGACTTCCTCTAGTTGTCTGGAAAGCTACAAATTCCTTACAATCCAACTGTCTGCACCAGGCACCCATACAATATTGCCAATATTGGTCTGTGCACTAATCCTGACCCAGAAGTTCTCAACTTTTTCATCATCCACTCCCATACACAGCTCCATGTTTGTCACCACTCTCTCGCATAAAAGTCCATTTTCCCCTCCTCACATTACCAACTTAAAATCTTAGAACTGTAGAATTATTCAGGCTCGAAGGTAGCTTTTAAGATTATCTCGTTCATTGCCAGCACTGTTAAGGGAGACATCTCTCACTAGATCACCACTCCTTATTGGTTTCCAATCAGACATTAAGCCACCCCAACTTTACAGACATGCAGCCAATTTCTTATTCATTACAGAGTCCATTTGTCAAGCCATATCACTCTAAAAACAGCAGCAGAAATGTTCAGGGAGGCCTTACTATGGGCCTTACAGAAGTCTAAGTAGATGACACACCTTTTGTCCAATGATGCATTTACCCTATCATAGAAGGACACTGAATTAGTCAAGCACAATTTGCCCATGGCAAAGTAGTGTCAGTAATGTCCAACAACCTCTTCATCTTCCACATGTTTTGATATGCCTTCCAGGAAGATCTGTTTTGTGATCTTACCAAGCACAGAGGTGAAACTGACTGGTTAAGCAGCTCCCAGGATCCTTCTTTTACCTTTTCTAAAAAGAGGGCAGCCTTCTTGAACATGAATCAGACTAACTGAATGTAGTAACTTCTCTGCAACATAACCTATTTCTAGGGAAATCCTGACAGATGTATATGTGCCTGTAGTGGGATAGTGGGAAACCATTTATCTTCACTAAAAAGCCATGCAAAAAAAAAATGGCCATTCATGCATGTTCATATTAGTCACTGAGTTAGTGACGTTCTTTATTATTTCTAAGCCTGAAGTATCCACATCTGACAACACTAAATGAACAGAACATACTGTTTCCCTGCCAGTCTCAACTGAACAGACCAAAGCATTAACCTATAGCCTTGCACATCTACAACACTCTAAGAAAAACAAGATCCCTCTAAAAAGTCTACAGAAACAGGGGAAATTGACACTAAGACTGCAATAAAAGCTACCATGACTTGGACTTAGACTTGCACCATGTTATTGAGACTTTCCATTAGTGAAAGTAGAGAAGGCCATTGTGGATGCTTTGCCTCCCAAACCCTTTCCAGGAAGGATGCACCTCTAATAAGTTTGCAGTCATAAGTAAACATAAAAAGTTCTTACATTTGTATCCTCAGCAATTTTGACTTTCATTTCTCAGATAAAAGCTACAAGTTGAAATTAAAGTGTTCCCAGACAAAAAAAAAAAAAAAAAAAAAAAAAAAAAAAAAAAAAAAAAAAAAATTAAGATATAAACCAAAAGCTGGTAGTTTCATCAGTGTTTGCAGAAATACTGTCAGATGGAACTTTGTGATGGCATTTGCAGCAACACAATCAGATCCTGAAAGCCCTCAACAGGGCAAGTTCCTCACTTGACATAAGTGAAATCTGTGCAGAAAAGAATATCAGAAGAGATGGAGCATGGGTCCTCCTATAGGCATGTGGCTGCAACAAGTGGAATTTGTTCTGTTCAAATTCCTGAACGAAGTTTAATTATGATTAGAAGCTACAATGTTGAAAGATAATTAATTCTTGACCTAGAATGATCATTTTGCTAAAATTTATGTTGCTATCCACTTTAATTATTCCTAGTAGTAAAACAACTGTGCATTCTCATCTAGTTATTTTAATAATTTAACAGGTTATAAATCAATTCACAAGCCTAACAGTCACTTTAAGACAACTTCTAATGTCAATGGTAAAGTATTCTCCTTTACCCTCTGACTCAATTGTTTTCCAAAAAATTATGATATTAACTTCATTATTTATACTGCAGTTTGTATCATGCTTCCTAATGAAATACCAGATTTTGCTAGGTTTGGAATATTTTTCCTAATTGTTTTTTAATGCACACACATACACACACGCATTTTTAATAAGCAGTTCTCTCGGTTGCTATTGCAAGTAAATACATAAAAATGAAATAGAAAGATAATTTACCCTAAATTATCTCCCAACTTTACTTGAAGCATCTTTTTATTTAAACTAAAAGATTCAGTCCATTGTGTTAACTCTCTAAATAGCTCAGTCAGTGCCCTATAGGACACTTCACAAAGAGCAGTTATGAAACCACTGAGATTTAACTACAGAGGCAGTTCTAGTTTAATCTTACTCCATCATTATTTTTGCTCTTTTGCCAAGTAGGAATATTAGCAGTAATTTAAAAAAAACTGTATTCAGAAGCAGTGTATCAAAGTAGATTGCAGTAAATATTGAATTCGGTACAACTGTTCTGAATACTGCTCTCAATAGCTAATTTGTAGTGCAATGCCATACTATTGAATTTACAAGTCCAAACTGTTTTATAAACAATCTCTTGTTAGTATATCTGTAACATTTTTTCAGTTAATTTACCTTTTTCATATGCAGGTGTGTTTTCTTTCAGCAATCTGCTAAGCTGGAACCCATTCAAGTGCACAAAACGTAGCTGTTCTCTCATTGACTTGCCTCCAACAACTGGCAATATAAGGTTCCCAACACTGTTTCTGGAAATTGGTAGGCCAAGACCTATTGCCAGTGTGCTTGCTAAATCTGTTTGCTGCACATGTTCAGGGTGGGCTAGAGGAGCTACAATGAAAAAAAAAAAAAAAAAAAAAAATTTCAATAACAGGCCCATTTTATTTCTCCAGAGAGAGCTGGCACCTTACGAGTTGCAAAATTGTTTCATTGGTGTTAGATCAGCTGTTTTAAGTGGTCTGCAGAGAGCTGACTGATCTTTTTCAGTTGCTATCCACTGCTGCTGTAAATCCAATATTTATTAAATTCTTAGCCAGCACTACTCTTCAATGCTAACAACTACTGTAAACACAACATAAACGTTATACAAGTAAGAAAACAGATGATCCAGGACATCACCTTAATATCAAGTTGCAGCCTACATCCTAACAGGGTTTCATAACTTTTACATTAGAAATAATAGAAAGCACTATAGTAGGCTGATTTAATATATGAACAACGAATGAGAATCTTAACTAATGTTGACAGCATTCCAGAAGCTTCACAACAAATATAATCACAACAGCTCAAGATTTAATTAATATCAGATTGCTAGGTAAAGAGACTCAGACATCAGGTAAAGAACGTTGAGACTCAAAATCCATGAGTAAATGCAGGCAAATCCAGTGATTTTTAAAGGGGCATGTGTAAGATTCCATTAACTTACTGCAGTTATCAGGATTAGCCTTCAGTCCCATGGAAATCTACAGACATGAATGATTTTATTAACATAATGAACTTTCTGTTTAAGATTGTTTTGCCAGTTGTTTTTTGGGGGTTTTTTTGGACTGAACTAGTTAGGCAACAGTGCTTTTCTATTATGCTTTTATTTCATCTCTTTGTAACTTCAGGCATTGAGTGTGTTGACTTAAATACAGTATAGGAAGAATTCTATATAGTCTTTATTCCTCTCAAGGCTCCTTTCAGGAGCATTAAAATCTCCCTCATTTCTCATCTAGCTCTGATTAATCCCATACTTGTACAGAATGCCATCTATAATCCGTAAAGCCTCTTTGCATGAGTGCCTGTCCGTCAGCAGTTTTCAGATTTTGTCTTTAAAGGCAAGTCCTTAACTGGTTAAAAAAGCCAAACTACTAAACATATTTAGCCAATCATGGGTGACACATCTCTGTAGAAGGCAATACAAGTAATATTCTGACAGCATACTAAATGCAAAAAGCCCACAGGATTACTATTTTGAGGTTTACCAAATCAACCACAGTACATTTTGTTTACAGTAGGATCATAAGGAGCAGTCACTAGAATCCTAATTACTGCACCAATGAAAAGTAAACTGCTTGATATTTACAAAGGCATAAGAAATCATGTGCTCTATCCCAAAATGCAGGTAAATAGATATATTTCACTATATTGTAAAAACCACTCATTCAGTTTAAACCTCATAGAAACTAATTTCAATGAGCAATAGACTGTATTTACAGAATCTGTACCCTTGTAGCCTGCCTGTCAACACGTGCTAGTGAAATTTATAAAATAAAAATTTAGCCAAGAGCTTTAATCCGCTCTTGACTTTGTTTTTTTTTACAGACCTGAGAAGAGGTCAATAACTCCTCAAGCAGTGCTTTCTATTGCAGCTCAATAACAACTTTACAAACAGCAGGAAAATCCACCTCCGCTGTGCTGCAGGAACCTCCAGCAAGATAAATAAATCAAGGTTCTGCACACAGGTTTCAGAGGAAAAGAAATCAGATGGAAGTGAGCAAGTGGCAGAATGAAAGGCAGAAGCAAGTATTATTTTTGGGGGAAATATTCACTCCTCGTATAACTACATTCCACCACAATGCACTCAGTCAAGAAGTTTATTTAATCACAACTCTACAAAGTAGCCTAAAGATTCTCTAACACTCCATTTCTTTATTGCCTCTTGCCTTTAACTATCTGGCTTTTATTTTTTATTATTAGCTACAAGTAGAAAATCAGATTCAGAAACATGCAAACTCACATCAATGATATAAAATTAACCAGCCTAGAGAGTAAACACAGTCATGATCCATATTCCATATATGGAATTCCATATATACTTAAGACCTAGTAATCAATAGTCATGTTATCAGTGCTGTCACCTCTCACCCTTTCACAAGGGTCAGATCAATTTAATGTTTAAAAAAAAATCCTATTTCTAATGGTCTCTAGTCTCCCAAGGTCTTTCTTCCTCTTTCTGGTTAACTCTGTATGAGAAATTGCCATTCATTTCTCTATCCTAGCTGTCTGAGAGAGAAGACTGGAGGCCAAAGGAATATTCTGGCCACGAAAGACAAAATTTAAACCCACTTCAAATAGGATTTTGCATCTATACCTATTAATTTACCATTACCCCAGTATCCTGACAACAGATCTCATTAGCTCTCAACAGACAGGACAGTGTTGTAAAAGATCATCATCTCAGAAATACACAATTCTCTCAGTGGTTACAAAGCTTGATTCATGCTTTCACCAAGATACAGACACTAATTATGGCTGAAACCAGAGTTCAGTTCACAGAGAATGGGCTTTGCCAAATAGATGTAGAACGAACTAAAGCACTTTTCAAGAAGAATTCTAGAATAATATAAATTACAGTTGCCAGTGTCTTCTTGTCTTGGTTTCAACTGGGACAGTTAATTTTCTCCCTAGCATCTGGTACAGGGGCTGTTCTGGATTATGTATGAGAATAACACTGATAACACACTGATGTTTTAGCTGTTGGTAAGGAGGGCTTACTCTAAAGCAAGAACTTTTCCACATCCTGTGCTCTACCAGTGAGCATGAGAAGCTGGGAGGGAAGAGAGTTAGAGCAGCTGACCTGAACTGGTCGAAGGAATAATCCATACCACAGAGCATAGCAGCCAGTACACAAACTGAAGGGAGTTGACTGGAGGCTGTGGATTGCTGCTTGAAGGTGGGCTGGGCACCAACCAGCAGGTGGTAAGCAATTGCACTGTGCATCACACATTTCTCTTGGGTTTCATTTCTCTCCCCTTCCTCTCCAAGATTTTACTCCTCCCTCTCTCCCCTTCCCATTACAATAATAACTGCTATAATCTACATATAATTATTGCTGCTGTTCTTGTTAGAGTTACATACAGTAGTAGCATTCCCATCCTTAAAAGTACAGTATGCACTGGTATCTACTGGAGTCTTACACCAAGAACTATGCAGCCACTCGCTCATTCTCACACCTGTGTGGGGAGGAGAAAGAAAAGGTAAACTTCATGGGTTGAGACTAAAACAGTTTAACAAGTGAAATAAAATTAAATATTACAATAACCATATTAATGAAAAGGAGACAGAGAGAAGAATCCAACCCAAGAGAAACAAGTGATTCACAATAAAATTTGTCACCACCTGCTGACCGATGTCCAGTCCACCCCCAGTCAGTGACTTGCAGCCCCAGTTTATATACTAGGGATGATGTTCCATGGTATGGAATATCCCTTTGCCCAGTTCAGGTAAGCTGTCCTTGCTGTGCTCCTTAATGGCTCCTTTTGCACCTGCTCAATGGCAGAGCATGGGAAACACAAAAATCCTTGACTCAGAGTAAACACTAAAACACCAGTGTGTTATCAACCTTATTTTCATACTGAATCCAAAAAACAGTCCTATACCAGCTACTAAGAAGTAGTATGAATGTAAGTAGTAGTATGAATGAACTCTATTCCATCTGAAACTAAGACAGTTCTAAAAAAGGTCATGCTTCTTTGATCCTCACCATTTCTCTTCTCAAAAGCAGAGCTGATAAACAGCAGAGGTGTGTGCACTTCTCCTTCTGAAGAACCACCATGACTGCCTGTTTCAGACATCCCATGATCCCCACAAACAACTAACAAATTGGGCAGAGAAACTTCCTCCTGCAAATCACAGAAAGTATCTCACTTACACACAAACACAATTCATTTATATCATTTCACTATCTTCACAATTTTCAAACATGAATGTCTCAGTATTATCTTCATTTCTGAAATCTGCTCACCCTGGGCCAGATATCAAGAGATGGCTGCAATTAAGTGTAACTCAGTAATAGTAATTTTTAAAAGTTAAGGCACATTGATATATAACACACTTGTCAATATCTTAGCAAAAAAAACACCCCACCTCCCCAAATTTACAGAGTTGCAAGAAACTCTCTGGAAGATTAAATAAAGACTATCACACCATGAGAAGAAAATCAGGTGTCACAGAAGCGCATCATTAACACATAAATATCCCCCTCTTCATTTCTTCAGCTTCACTAAGTTTTAATATACAGTCTGGATTATTAATATTGTAAATATTAACATAACATTGATTCAATATTGAAAAATAATCCTATTTCTAATAGGATTTCTAATTTCCCAAGGGCTTTAGGTGTTGAAATCTGACTGATCTGGGGTTGAAATACGACAGCCAATGAAGACTGATTGTTAATGATTGCTGAAGATTGATGTTGCATGACGTGTATGTTCCTGAGTAAAGAGAAAGAAAAACTTAAGTGAGACCTTTCCAAGAATTTTGAGCTAACAAATCAAAGTGGCAGAAAACTAACCATCATTCAACAGCAAAGTAGCTATTTACCATCTCTAGTTATTACCAGTACCTATTCTATCCAAAAAATAAAGTGCTTTTATTACGTCTGTATTCTAAAACTGACATAAAGGCTTAAATATAAATGTCAAAAGCAAAGATACTAAAAAACAGCAACAAAACAACTGTTTTTCAATTCACAGAACTTCCACACACAGGGTTTAACCTTTCTTTCCATGAAATAGTATCCACTTGACTAAAAATACTATTGAAATTTCATGATCAGCTATTCCAAATTGCAGTAGCCAAAAACAAACAATAAAAAAAGCATTGAGCCATGTGTTAACTAGAACCTGGTATTTCAGAATCCAGACTGCTTAGCTAAGTGACAACAGTAACTACCAATCTAAAAACAGATTCAGATGTGCTACATACACCATTGGGGGAAAAAAAAAAATATATATATATATGTATATATTTATAATTAAATAAATAAATAAGGGCAGATTAAGACCACCACTTCCATTTGAATTTACCAAATATCTAAGAATTAGGTATGCCTTCATAATGCTGGACATCAGAATCATTAGCTACACATGCCCATTACTCCTCCTGCAGAATTTCATCGCTAGAAAGCAGACCGACAACCATTTTAATTCACAAGTGATGGGAGAATTTTGGCAGGCATTCCTCTCCTCTTCCCACACACCCAGGGGGTGTTATTTCCCACAGCTCCCCAGAAGAGGCTGTTAACAGATGTTACTAAGGTCAGCCACCAAATGCCTAGAAATGCTACATGGGGAAATGACCCAGGAAGACAAAGAACAGAATACACACTTCAGTCTATGAATAAAGAAGCTACCAACAACCAGCAAGCATTTAATGTCAGTCCACAACTAACAGACACTGAACCAAGAGAAAGTTGTATTACCTTTGAAAGAAGGGAAATATGAATCTTCTTCAGTATATTATCCATTTCACGTAGTTTTGGTCCCACTAATGGGCTGTTTGGCCCAGTCATATGACCAATATGGTCCAACCCCAGGTAATGTAGTATTAAGATATCCCAGTCTTCTCTCTTTAACACTCTATCCAAATGTCTGGTAACATTATCATCAACCTCAAAGAAACGGAAAACAACTATAAGGTAAAAAAAAATACCTCTTGTAAAAAACAAAAAAATTAACTACACTACCCACGAAAATTCCGTAGAAGTTGAGAAGATTAAAGTCACTCGCAATGTTAATAAGGAAAAAAAAATTATTAGTTCAATATCAGGCAGTTAAATATATTTGTCTTAAAAAATAGATTCTTCACCCCATTTAATCTTCTCTGGTAAGGACGCATCAGATTACATAAAGACAAGGCAAATGGGTTGCCAAGCCTCCACAGAAACTTATAAAAACTGTTCCAAGAACTCTTCAGTAACTTTCACCCTTCACACTCCAGATTATGACTTCACATGTGATACATCAAATATTACAATAAAAAGTCTCAGTTTAGTGTTGGGAAGCTCAGGAGTACAACAAACCCCGATCTTTCAACTCCATTTTTGCTAATGTGCAAACACAAGAAGATTGCAGTAAATGAATTGACAACATAGTGAGAAAAACTATTTGAAAAGTGCTATTTGGAGTCTAACTCACCTGTTCTCCTGCTTAGGTTGACAATACATTTTTAGTTGCATATATTCTGTTCAGTTATTGAAAATCCCTACAGTATTTCCCCTGTGATACTACTTTGTTGAGTCTGTATATAACTACCAAAAAACCTATAAAAAGCTGTGTGTTTAATAGACTGTATCAAGACTGTGTAAGGACCACAAAAAGAGCTTGAAAGCCACATAACCACAGATCCAGTAGAACATTTGCACTTTTTACTCCAGGTTAAAGTTTTTGCAAGTCTTATCAGCATAACTAATTAAACATGTCTTCCAATTCACGGTAGACCTTTCTAACTCTCTTAAATAATAAAATACTTCAGTCAGTAGCAGCAGATCAATGGCTTGAGGTTTTACAAATCATAAAGGTTCAAAAATGAAGTAAATTTGCCAAAGCATTTACTCTTCTAATGTGCCCACAGTAAGAATTTTCAGGATTTGTTTCAATTATTTTCTATGCTCCCTCTTTGACAACATAAAGAAAAACTGCTCCCATTGCAATTACAAAAGTGATGCAATACTATAAAAGTACACCTCTACGAGACCAAGCTAATATATTAATGGACCTCTTAAAGATTGCACTAACTAAAAATATCTGACAGTAAACTGAAAATGTGGATAATAGAACTTTTAAACAAAGAAACTAGTCTAACTTCCAACCACAAGTTTTGTGAGAAAATGGTATGTTTAGGAAAGTTACAGTGTGAGAAACTGATGATTACTGTATCATCCCAACACTTTTTATAGCATACGCAGGAGGGATTGAAATGCTCAGCTTTACAGTGCCCACACCAAAACCACACACAAATTAAATTTCTATTTAATTGCCAGGTGAGTATTTCAAAACAAGGGTAGCTTTACTCACTCATTCCCAGAAACTGACACTGTTTGTACTCATTATTTTAACTTGGGATCATATAAAGCCTCTCACCTCTGTAAAGTCTGACACAAAAAATGATGTTGTTCCATCATATTCCACAAAGTGCTTTGGGAACAATTTGACCCAGGTATCATCACCATAAAATATTATTCTTTTCCCAGCTGTTTTTGCCTGCCATATCAGATTGTCGTCCAATAGAGCTGGAGAATTGAGGTTCACAACAACATCAATGAAACCAGGTATGCTACCTGTCATCAAAGCCTAATGAAACAAGAAAAGAGACACATTAAACAAGAAACTTTCAGTGCTCAGACAACAGTAGTAATGTAAATGGGAGGAAGCAATAAGCCAAATGACAGACAAATTATATTTTTGGTAAGGAAACACAACAAAGTAAAAGAACACAAGCTGTCTTACCACAAAACCGCATCTGCCACAACACAGTGCTAGCTGATGTCCGAGATAACAGCTTTACAGAAGGTAAAAATATTACTGTCTAAGTTAATGGCCAGAAAAAATATTTTCTATAACAGTTTGATGCTTGTTTCATTTAATGGTCATTAAATCACCAAAAGACAATTTAGGTATAAGTAAACTGACTCAACATTAACAACAAGAGTACCTTCAAAGCAGTGAGTAAGAAACTTTTAGAAAAAGCAATGAAGTCCACCTATAAAGAGCTACCAGACTGTCTCCCCCTCACTCTCTCACTCGCCTGCTAGTTAACCTACCAATGATCACTCCCTCAGCTTCTTCAGTGCAGAGGTGTTACTCAGATCTACCACTGACAAGCCTGGATGATCAAGTATTTTGATGACATGATCACAATTCATCTTTTAGTATCTGGAACTTGGCAGAATTGCCTTTTCAAGGAACTCTTCAGAAACATCCCTATGACAAAACAATTCTATACTAAACTGGATTTTCTCTCCGAAGTTACAAGAACACAGAGAAATACAATAAAAATGTTCCGACATAGAAGACAACTGAAAAACTGAACAACTAAGAGACTACCACCTTCCCATGATTACAAATAAAAAGGCTATGTCAATCATTTAAGGATGAACTAGGGCCTTATCTGGCCTTAACCACTTGCCCATGGCAAATCAGAACTCCACAACATGCACTACTACAGCAAAGAGACATTCAGCCATTGCACTAACCCCACAAACGTCCTTTATGCCAATTCCAACCATGTGAAACAACTCATACTTGAAAAGCTTCTCCAATGAAACAAGAGAATAAAATTCCACTTACCTTAATTCGAGGCATAGTCACAGTGGGTGGCTTGGCTTCAGCAATGAAACTGTAGGAAGTCCCTCTTTCAACAACTTGAGTAGTATACGGCATGAACTGTTTACCTTTGGATCCAAACACAAAGTCATCTCTCAAAGCGTCTATCAGCACAATAACAACTTTTCTGAAGAGCGGTGGAGGAATTTTGGTCCAGTTAGAAACCATTCCTAAGTAATAAAAACAGAGCATATAAAAGTCATCAAAAAATTTTATCCAAGACTAAACAGAAGTTAAATGACAACTTCACCCCATAAATGAGTGCTTTTGAAGTCTTTATTAATTCTACATCCAGGAATGAGAAGCTGCAAACAGAAAACCAGAGAAGTAATCTGAGAAGATGAGTTTTCAAGCCATCCAGCACAGGAATAACACAACTCCAACACCACTTCTAAGAAGTAAAACAAGATGTGAATGGAATGTGTGACTTGAAATCAGGAAAAGTAAAGAAAAGTTTTAAAATGGAGAGTGTTCAAGGTAATAAGAAGGGATAGCTTCACCTTCTCTCTTTTTACTTCAGCAAAGCTGAACTAATTGTATCTGACAGACAACTTCTGTTAGAAAAAAGACATAGATAGCATTCACCTGTGCTAACACCCAATTTTGCACATCAGAACATAAACAATGCCTCTTTATGAAATCTCACTGTAAGATAACAGGAAGCTTACAAAGAAAGAGACAATTTCACTGACACTCCTATGAAACAGATTTGTGCACATTCAATCCCTCCAAGGCAGAAGAATGTAAGATAGGCTAGTTTAGTCATGGCAGCTGCAGGGCCAAAATCCAATTCCAGAATTCCCTGAACACGGTGTACAGGTGGGTACAGAAAAATGCTGCTGTGCATCAAGTAGTAGGCAACGCCATACCTTCAAGCCCACCTCTTTCTCTTCCATGGACTTAATTTTGGTCACAGCAACTCTTCATCTGCATTGAACTTGGTCCACTTACAGCAGCATTTTTGCCCCAACCTCTACAGGTCTCATCTCTCGCTCAGGAAAAAACACAGAAGAGCAAAATGGAAGCAGAATGTATCCTACCCACAGCCCTCTATCCAGACGCTATTGTGTTGAATTGACTTCTCAGTACACGCATTACATAAAGTTAGGGGTTTTACAGTCCTTTAGAGTAAACGTCTTTTCTGCATAAATGGTTGACAATTTGGAAAGGTTGCAGATAATGGTGTGTCTAACACAACAACATCAAAAACAACCTCAGAAACTGTATTTTGGGATACATAGATAAGCATCAACAAACTGACATTCACAGACTAGTTACTGCCAGTGATCTTTCCCGATCAGGAAATGGGGGACGAGGGCACAGTAGGGAGAAGAAGGAAATCTCAACAACAAAATGTTAACTGCAAGCAATCCTAACTAAACCGATAATTTTGTTTTCCCAGGACTTGAATTATCAACTTAGCAGGCTTTGGCTCTTCATGAAAAACAAGAAGGCATCACTGGATATCCCGTTAGTTACACCTTTCCCCTATCCACTTGCTTAGTGAAAGAAAGCTTGCTGGACACCAAAAATGTTCAGATTGCAAACACATATACCCTACTCCTAACTTCCTCCTGCAGTGTGATTTATCAGAAAGTCAAAGTGTTGAGAAGGTCAAATGAATTTGGAGTCATTTACAGCCACGTGAAAATACTTACTGTCAGACAGTTAAAGAAATACATTGTCCAAGTCTTGCCATGCAGCATGCTCATTTATCTCTGCCAGGTTTACTTAGAAAACAGCTGGTTTAAATGAACCTGAACGTCTGTGAAGAAAACCACAGGTTCTCTACCAAGAACTTATTACAATAATGCGCTGCAAGCATTCAGTATCACAAGCTTCTCACAGCCAAGACAGCATGCACTCAATAGCAGTCAGGACTTACAAAGTTAAACAGAGTTACAGAAGCACTGGAAAATATTCTTTTCTGAATAGGTCTAAAGTAGATTGAAAGCCTTCTGTATCATGGTTTAGTAAGCAATACCCTGCCTTCAGACCTTACCATCCAGACATCACTCTGCAAGCACATCATAACCAAGAACTACAGAAAGTAAGTACTCTACTGGCACTCCATTTTTTGCCTACCACACCTAGGCCTGTTCATGACACGCCTAAATTTAAACTGCTTCTAGAGCCCGGTGGTGCACAGTTCCACTCTTCAACACAAACAAGTCCTTTCCAAACAGAATTGTCTGACATCTCCTTCCCACCCAGTCCCTTCCACATTAGTGTCCTGCTAATAATTACATGCAAATGCATTATTTCACTCACAGCAGCCTATCAAGTATCTGTGACAGTCTTGGTAAACTCCAGCTAACAATCAAACTGCCTTTCAGCAGAAACCACTCAGTCTGTTACCAGATAAGATTCTTTCAGTGTTCCTGCTTAACCAATATCAGCACATCCCACCATAAGTCACAACCTTTTGTTCCCTCCACTGTGTCTCACAATTTAAGTAAGCCTGTCCCCACAGCGTAACATCACACACTTCAGAAGAATTAGCAATAAATATCAGGCAGCTAAAGACCCAGTTTGGCAGTTAAAGTCCTGCTCCACAAAGTTAACCGTAAGTAGGTGTCCCAATCAAGAGCTTTGTATGAGCAAAATACTACTCAATCCAGCTGCCAAGTGACTGAAGTTTCATTCCACAAGTTCCAAACTGGTGAAAAACAGTCCTTCAAGTACACAGTGCTCTTCACATTACTTTAATATAATCTGTGACTGAACATATAAGACAACTACATTATTAGCACATCCTCAACTGTCTCCTTAAAAAGATTCTTGAAGATTCTGGTTTCACAAATACAGCTCTGGAACAGAACAGGACCTGTAAAGACAGTGATTTCACAGAAACGGTGATGGACGGCAATACTGTGTACTGAGGTGTTAAAAGTCTCACCGAGGTGGCATTAAGACACATGCAAAGAAAAATCACAGAAATAATGAATCTCGAGCACACCACAGTCAGCGAATGATCACAGAAAAAACTGAGGGGTTCTAGTCAACCCGACATCATTTAATGCAAACAACTTGCTAATGAACAGAACCGGCTACCACGGCTCCACCAGAGTCAAGGAAAGGAAAACAAAACGACAGGAAAGCACACACTTCAAAAAAGTAACAGCAAATGCTTGACGCTTTTCGACTGCGAGCAAATACTCCTGCCTGTGATCCGCAACTACGTGAAAACCAGTTAAGTTCTAAACTACTCTGGAAACTGGTCTGGAAACAGGAGGGCGCTACAGAAGCTCCGCGACAGGGAGCGACGGGGCGCGCCCGGCAGCTGCTCGCGTTACCTGGGCCGGGCGGGGCCGGCTCGGCGGGAGGGTCCGCTCGGGCCTCTCTGCGGGGCACGGACCTGACGGGCACCGGGAAGAAGCCGCGGAGGAACAGCGCGACGCCCAAGGCCTGCACGAGGAGGCAGGAGGAGGCAAACACGCCCGAGCGCAGCCGCATCCTGCCTCGGCACCAGCGCCTGCAGAACCAACACCCGGCCCGGCCGGCGCTACACCGGCTCTGCGGGGCGGCACCAGCAGCGCCCCGGCCCTCCAGCCTGGCCCCGCCTCCGGCCCGCCGCTCGCCAATCAGCGGCCACCGACGGCGGCCGCCAAGCCTCGCTATTGGCCAGGTGTAAGGCAGCCCCGCCGCGGGGGCGTAACCGGAACACCGAACCGGAAGTACAGCCCCGCTTCCTGCCCCCGCACCCCTCCTCCCGACCCGCATCCCGGACCCGCCTCCGGACCCGCATCCCTCCTCCCGACCCTCATCCCGGACCCGCCTCCGGACCCGCATCCCTCCTTCCGACCCGCATCCCGGACCCGCCTCCGGACCCGCATCCCTCCTCCCGACCCGCATCCCGGACCCGCCTCCGGACCCGCATCCCTCCTCCCGACCCTCATCCCGGACCCGCCTCCGGACCCGCACCCCTCCTCCCGACCCTCATCCCGGACCCGCCTCCGGACCCGCCTCCCTCCTCCCGACCCGCCTCCGGACCCGCATCCCTCCTCCCGACCCGCATCCCGGACCCGCATCCCTCCTCCCGACCCGCATCCCGGACCCGCATCCCTCCTCCCGACCCCCATCCCGGACCCGCCTCCGGACCCGCCTCCCTCCTCCTGACCCGTATCCCGGACCCGCGTCCCACCTCTGCATCCCACCTCCGGGGCCCATGCCCCATAGTGCATCCCATCCCTGCATCCCGGCCCCTGCCACTCCCGCATTCCAGTCCCACATCCCACACCTGCGACCGTGTTATACCCCTCATCCCGCGTTCCAACCCCTCATCCCATCCCGCGTTCCTCGGTGCGAGGGGAAAGGAGGTTTGATGGATTGTTGCAGGAAAGAGTGCTCGGCAGATGAGGAAGGAGTCCTGGACAGATGCTGTTGCAGGTGTTACGCAAGCAGAATCTCTCCCCACGCAAACACGCACCTCTTAGTAAAACTGTAGTGATATCCTTTAGCCTTTCCATTGGAATGGAAATGAACTGTAGCAGGCAGATCATTGCAGAGGAATGAGGAGAAGTAAGTTTTAGAACTTGAATTTTCTGATGAAGGAAGACTAAGACACTTTGCAAAGTAAAGCAGCGTTTATGCTGGTCTTGCTAAATATAGTGGAATACAAAGATAGCCTCAAAATTTCTTTCTCCCAAAGAAAATTGCTCCTCATTTCTACCCAGGCCGTTTTTGTATGGCCCACCACTGTCTTGGAAAGATGTGGCACATGTTTCTGCACTGTACACAAATCCTTGGCTTTACCTGCGAGTGGCACGTTTTGCCTGACCCCACAAGCAGAGCAGAGTGCCAGCTGCACTTACACTTACACTTCCACCTGGACGTGTCTCGCTGTGATCAGTCAGGCCAAAGGTGCGCTGCCACAGTCTGCTGTTGGCATGGCACCTGCTTGCAGCCACCATCCGCAGCTGTGTACCTCCTGTGTGACCCTGCAGGAAACGTGCGAGCAGACTCCAGAGGGGTTTTCCTGATGGGTTTTTCCCTCAGCACAAAACATGATCTATTTTGTGTAAACACAGGCCAAATCCGTTGTACCGCGCTTTGAAAAATGTTTTCCTGCTGCAGTTTGTCAATATGTGATTTTACTGCCAGTTTCACTGGCCAGCTGTTAAATCTGGGCTTTGCAACACCTGCCACAAGGCAGAGTTGCCATGATGTGAGAAGCATGTATGAGTGGGTTCAGGATAAAAGCTTTGTATCTGGCCTTTCCTAGAGTCTTCAAATATGGAGAAAAAAATCAAGGAGCCCGAGTCTTGTGGATTCATGCTCTTTATGTTTGAGCATCCCTTAGCACTATGCTACCTTTAGGCTACCTAAGTATTTTTCTGGCCACTTTTACCATTTCATGCTTCCACTGAGAATACTGCTAACATTTTCATTTCTTAATATGATCCAAACCCATTATTTTTAAAAGAAATTGCATTTTTGCAGACACTATTCACTTGTTTCTTTGCAGGAGCATGACTCTGAACGCCCATGAAAGTTACTATTCAGTAATTAACTTCAGCAGTGCGATGAAATTCAGAAAAAACATGCAAGGAGCATTGCTTGAATCAGTAGAAAATGGCAAAAGGCAACCTTGGATCATTGTATTCAAACCTTAAAATGGCTTTAGGTAATGTGCCTTAAAGTTACATTATTTTTATGTCAAAGAAATGCTGTATTTGTTGCTTTTCATGGGTGTTTTTCCTCTCCTTTATGCCTTGAACTAGTAAGACTCTCCAATCAGAAACTAGGAAAGGTTGCTTAGCAAATATAAAGCAACCTAATGTAAGCAATGCTTATGCATCACAGAACACAATCTCAGAAATGTCTATCTTCCTTTTATTTCATGTGTAAAGCTTACTTTCCCTTTTAGTAAGTGGAAATTCCCCAAACTGCATCTTTCTCCCATCATTCAAACCTTCAAATTCCCACATAAGATCAGAATTTTTGTGTTCAGGCAAAAGGATTTCTCCAGACGTATAAAAACGGTATCTAGCATGTGATTTACACTCCCTGGGACCTATCACTGGGTATTTACTGAGTACCACCACCATTTGGCAAGTTCTTGCAGCAACATGCTTTCAAGTCCATTACTGTAGCACTTAACTGCAGGGGTCAAATACAGGAAGAATCCTGAGCAGTGTACAAGACTTTAAATCTGACTTTCTGTGAGTCTACAAGCATGTAACAACATAATATGTTGACAATCACTGCTGTGCACTGCTGTGCGCTGCTGTGACCGTTTTACAAGTTCTTGGCTATAACCTCTGTTGTGGATAACACATTTATGCCTTGGGAGCTGGTGATTTCATGAGCATTCAGAGGAGGTGTTTGTGTGCTTCCCAGTTTGCAAGCACACAGTGCTTGCATGCATCAATTTATGTCAAGGGGCACTGGCTGACTTAAATAGCCTTTGGAAGGTTAAAGGTCCATGTCAGAGTGTCAGAAAAGATACAATATAGTGCAGTCCATGTGATTCAGAAGGCTTTTGTTTCATCAGAGCCAACGGGCATTTTAGAGCACAGTACAACCCATCCCTCTGGGAGATGAATTTGCATCTTTCCCTACAGGAGAGCACATTGCTACTGCTGCTATTGTGAAGAGCCACTCAAGCAAATGTACATCTCTGTGTGTTGAGGAAGAAGGAGCCTAGTGCTCTGAGCAAAGCCCTCTCTCGAGGCATTTTCCCAAATCTGCTGAGAAATCAGCAGACCAAAAGCCAACCACGCCTTGTCTTCAACAGGCATATGTACCACTGGTTCTGATAAACCACTAGAAAAACATTTTGGTGACTGTCTTTGCAACCAACATTTAAAGCAGCCAGGTGATATTGTAGGTCAGTCTGGCATCCCTCGGACTTTTCTTTACTGAGGCAACTAGTAAGAAGTTGGTAAGATTAACATTTTATGCCCCATGAGGAGCATATCCCCTTCCAAGAGTCTCTGTGTCCTCTGCCAGCACTTAATGAAACACTGCCCATTAGGCAGCACTCAGCATTTCTGCTTCCCCAGCTGCTTTTCTCCTGATTCTTTCACTTCTTTCATTTCACAATTTGGCTAGAAAAACAGGCCTTATTTTCCCTTCTTCTCTAGTTTCAAACAAAGACAATATGCAGTCAGTTTTCTCAGGTTTTGTTCAACTTTCCCATTCTCTTACTTAGCTTTATTTTGACTAATTCCCTTGTAGTTTTGCTCTCAGGCCTGTTTACATGCTGTTGATAAGTTCTGGGTATCTGTCGCTTACCCCCTTGCTTTTTTAACTGCCTTAGTTATTCTTCCTCTCTGGGCCTAATTTAACAGGATTTCACATCTGAGTATGTGTGTTTATGTGAAACCTGCACATTTCTTCTGACACTGACAATGTCAGATATATGAACACCTCATGTCAATGGTTTAAACAAGCATCTCTTTTCTGTAATCAGTAATACCTCTTAAATTTGTCCCTAATACATTTAATATTGTATTGGGGAACACACAAGTGGAGCAGATATATGGATAGTAGCAAAATAGACATGTAATAAGTAAAAGCAATCATTTTTACATACAAGGGGTGTGAGGAAGAATTAATTCAAAATTAAGTGAAGCTGTAATAAAAAATGAGACTTCCCAAGATGATCTGACATTCTGAAAGCATAGTGATGTAGTTAGAAATTCAGAAGGACACAGTAATTTTTTTTCTCTCCTATCATTTCTCCATTCTTCAGTACATGGCAATTTGAATGTATGTCAGGTCTCTGCTGTATTTAAGCCACAGTAAAACACCAGAAAAGGTTATAAAAGACTGTCTGCTGAAGTGTGACTCTCCCTCCTGCATTCTGGTGCACTGCAAAGCCTCCAGAGATTTGTAGTTGCTGAGGCAAAAGACAGACCAGAAGCACTGCATTGTAAACCCAGCTCCTGAAATCTGAGACTGAACAGGAATTTCTTCGCGTAGGAAAAAAAAAAAGTTAAGAAATAATTAAGTAGCTTTATCTGCATTAGATAATTTATTGTCTTTGTGCACACACGCATGTGTGCACACATGCACAGAAGTCTGCCTTCAGCTTTAGCTATTTTGGAAACCCTGCTTGCAGAGCTTATGGGATTTGAGATTGAGGCAACCTGGGATTGCTGAAGAAGATAACCCCTGATAACCCCTGAGCTGGTGAGCTGTAGGGAGCCAAAGCCTGGCTTGTTTCTGTGGGCTGCAGACTTGTTACTTGCTGCAGTATGAGACTACCTGCTTTTGAAGGGGGAGCAAAGCTGCAGAGCAAGAACTATTTGAAGAAAGAAGCTGCTTGTTAGTTTCCCCCAAAACCTTGCGCACAAAGCTTACGTGATTTAGTAATGATATTTGCATCCCTCTTTCTCTACACAGGGTTGTACAGAGATGTAACAAGTTATTCCTGCATAAGAAAGCCCTGGATTTAGAGCTGCATTTGTGCACTCACCCAGGCAGGTTCTCTCAGAGCTGCAGCCATAAACTGGGGTCACTGGGCATGAGCCCCATATGTGCTGCTGGTTAGAACAGGTCATGGGATGCTGACCCAAGGTAAGTTTTTCATTCAGTCCAAATGAACTGGTTAAAACATGAATGAAAAAGAGTAAAACCTCAAGGAAAACTTCCAAAGCCACAAGTGGACGGACTGATTCTGGTACTGTAAGTGTCTGAAACTCAACCCAAATGTCAGCGGACTCCACAAGTTAGAGTAATTCCAGTCATCTAGCCTTCGGAGCAGGCACGGAGAGAAAGAGCCAAATCTGGGCACAGCTGAAGCAGTATCTTTTCATGACACATGAAAACCAACCATAATCTCCCCCCGCCCCCACTACAATTTTACCCACTTATCTTGCTGTCCCCTCCTTTAATTCCATTTTCTTTCCTGATCTGCTTTTTCTTCCTAAAGTAAAAACTTTTGCAGTCATGCTTTATGTTTGACAGTCTCTCTCCTGCTTTTCCTGACAGCCTTAGCTATTTTTAGAGATGTAATGAACAGGGAACCCAGTGATACTAAGTTTTTCCAGATTTAATGAGGACTGGAAACAGCAAACAGACTTTGTCAATGTCCCTACCAAGGAAACTGCCTGTTATGTAAGCTACCTCCTTATCAGATGCCAAAGCATCCCCTGCTGAAACACGTGCAAAACAACCAAACGTTTGCATCTTGGTTACCAGGGAACCCAGCAACTCCTCCCTGCAACTGCGAGAAACCAGAGTGTTCCTCTTCCTGCTTAGCTACTGCTTCCCCGTGCCATTAGTACATTATACTCAGCATGCAGGTGATGACTTCAATTCTCTCTGGTCCCCCTTGCTTGCCTGATCTGCGTAGTGCTATATGGCTTTCTTTAGTCACATGGTCTTTGTCCTACTGAGAATTTCTCATGCTGCAGAAATCCTCTCTTCTGGTGTCCCTATGAGCAATGTTGATAAACAATTACAACGATGAAGTAGGAAATGTAGCTATATTCTTCCATGACATATGACTTCACTGAAATAATCTTGCTAAAATATCCTGGTAAATGTACATGTGGTATCCTGGTAAAAGATCTACATCTACATCTACATTTTTTATCTTTGTAGACTTCTTGCCTTGTATCTTTCTCTTCTCTAAGCTGAAGTCTTCTTTTTAAAGTGATTCACCTGCAGGTGCCAGATGTTCAATGACACTGCCTCTATTTACTTTAGGCCTAGGTATTTTTTTACTAGCTAAGCACTAAACTGTGTTAAAAAGTACCAATGTGTAATGTAAGCACTTCTTGTTTCAGAAACCAGCTTCTCCTCTTACTGCACTTGTTTCCAGGAGAGAGGTCTTTATGTATTGCTTTTCACTGCAGGGAATTGCCATGCTCTATCAAACCAGCATCATAAGCCTGCTCATCTTAATGCTCAGACGCTCTTCAACTGTCTGAGCTAAGAAAGCAGAGAGTGAGGAAAGCTGGCAGGCATTGAGAGTGCAGGCTGCTGGTGTGCTTGCTAACTGAAGTGTGCACTTTGTCAAATTTCACACTGAATAGCCAAGTCATCACCAAGGGAGAAGCTGAAACTATACCAGGGGCCTTAATAAGATGTGTTAGTGGCTGCAGGGAGGTCAGGGAAATGAGAAACTGTCAGCTGGTAAATTAACCAAAGTAAAAGTGTTTGTGAAGGGGGAAGAAGCACCAACTTAACTGTCTTTAGTCACCTAGGGTAATTAATCATCATCATCAAGCCCTGGCATAAGTAAATTCTGAAAAATGTTTTCAAGTGTTTATAGTTTCAGGGTAAATTTCTTCCAGTGCTGTGTACCTAGAATTTCTTGCTCTGATAGCTTTGTCGTTAAGTAACAGCCTGCCATGTAGATGTACTCATTTCCTCCCCTGTGGGAAAAGTCTAGCTGCTCCTTCATGGCCCAGAGTCATCACAGCTGAGCTCTCTCTCCTCCAAGCCCTGAATCAACTAGTTCTCCGAGACCATTGATTTTATGGTTTTCCCAGCTTGCTTCTGCAATGGCAGAGTGGTGTGTTTTCCATGAGGGGGTATGTTGTCAGCTGTTGCCCACCCTGTGAAGGAGCATAGAGGATCAGAGGGAACTTAACCTGCCTGAATGGTCACAGGGGCCCAAGCCTGGTGCAGTGTTGCCCAGTGGAAGTAAGATCCTGAGACAGACTATCTGCAGTACCACACTTCAGTTACCTGTCCCTGTGTTCACACTGCAGCCAGGCCAAGAAAACAGTGCCAGGTAGAAAAACTAAACCGTCTAGGTTTTCCAGAGTTTAATTTCTTTATATGGCTGCACCTCTTGCTCCCCTACCTATTAACTCAGCCAGTTATGACGTCTCATGGATTCTTAAGGTCTAAAAAGACTTTGCTTTAGTGCTTCTCTTGTCCCAGCCACAGGCTCCTTCCCTGTTTTGCAGCACCAACTCACACAGCCAGGCAAGGTATTTTTACCTGTAATTCTGGTTTGTGCAAAGGAGGGAGCAGCGTGGCAGCCCACAAAAGGTTGGCTCCCCAGTAATTAAAACTTTACTCCATTTCTACATTTCAACAAACAAAGCATCAGCATTCATTGCTTAGAGATTACATGACTTTCATTAATTAGTACATTAATTAGAGTGAGGACTACAGGACTGTTTGCCATGCTGATTAGTCTCCAGGTAGAGTTCTTCCCTCTGTCTGACTCCAGGATCTGTTTGAAGTAGGTGGTCGCTGACTTGGTGATCCACTGCTGGAATTACCTCTCCCCCACTTAGTGCTCGGTCCTGACCTTATTCCTGGTAGCTCTCGTCCAGACAACTCATTCATCTTAGGATTGGCTTCCCTTTTCCTTAAAACAAACCGCAGCCAAGCATATAATGTTCACAATGCAATTGCTTAATCATAACTGTCTAGCTACATCTACTGATTGACAACAACAAGAAAAATTGCAAAGTTGGCTTCAGATGTTGAGAGGCTCAAATCTTGACAGGCTCGATATCAATTCCAGCCTTTCATAAGTCCTCTCTACCTTACTTAGCCACCTGTCTCCTCAGGTCATGCAACACTGCTGCCTCTCTGCATGTTTCTTTGTACTTGATAAGGGGAATAAAATGATAAGATGGACTGATAGTGACACATAAGCCTATAAATCCTATTTCTCGAGGAAATCAGCCAAGAACTCCTTACATCTGATTGCAGGCTGTTACCTTTATCTGCACTTCTAAACTGAAAAAGTTTCCTTTCTGAGATTTTTTTTTATTTCCAAAACAGCTTCTGGCATGTTCACCAAATGAGACAAAGCTTAAAGAGGATTTCTCCCTTACGTAGGCTGTTCTGAGTGCCTGTGTTCTTAAAATGTGGATGGAGAATGAGACTTGGGTCTCAGTAACACTGGAATTGGCTGAGCTTTTGGAAGATGTTCAAAGATGGCCAGAGCTCCCGAGAGCAGGGAAAAAAAAAAAAAAAAGAAAAAAAAATTAATAGTTTTGTGTCCATTTTAATGAATTTTGAAAGTTTTCAATGAGCACAAGAGTTATTATATCCAGGAATCAAAACCTCAAGAAGATGAGATTTCTATTCAGCCCTTAATAAGAAAGGTTTTCCATTCCTTGAATGCCTGTATTATTAGGACAGGTATCTGAGTATCCTCTTTTATTGAAGTACGACTCTTCCTTACACACTCCATTTTAAACTGCAGCAGACTCTACAGTGAGTTTAATTATCAACATAGGCAGAACACCTGTTGTAATGTATTAATATTGTGTTTTGTCGGATTTGTAATCACATGGTTTGTTCTTGCTCAGCTGTAACCCAACTCTGTTCCCCACATACTTTATCCCTGATTGTGTAGTGGTTTGTCCCTGCCTCTGGGCCCTGCCTCCTGGGGAAAAAGCCCCTGCACGGGCGGGGCCAAGGTCTCTGGCACCAGTGAGCTATTGGTAAGATCTCCAGCCAAGCAGGGCAGGACTGGAGAATAAAGCAATATTTTCCCTCCCGGACAAAGAGCAGGCTCTTTTTTTTTGCCATTGGCGGTCGTCTAGTCTCATGAAGAAATACCACAAACACCAAAACCACACAGGGTAATAGTTACTCTTATAAACAAGTTCTATTTAAATGATCTATGTTTTAGTTACTTAATTGTTAAGCAATTCCATTAAGATTGTTAATGCTAGTTCTGTTTAAAGAATTTGCCTTATTCCTTTCTTAATATTGATTAATCACCTTATTTTTTTGTTTGTTAATTAAGAATTCACCTTATTACCTGTATCTCTGCTCCCATTCGTTGGATAACATCTGAATATGCAAATAAAAAGAACACTAGAATTCTGGGATCGACTCAGAATGAGAGACTCTGAAAAGCAGAGAACCAAAGTAGAATCCAGGACTGAAGTTACGCTTTAGACTAGTGCAAGGGGTACGGGGGTCTGCCGAAGCAGCTTTATTTAGTCGCCGTGACCTGAGAAGGAGTCCCCCATCGCTGGATGACCCCTGATCAGCGACGCGAAACGGACTCCCCAGCAAGGGAAAAAAGCCCGTGAGGGGGGTGGGAGTCCCCAGCTTAGCTGTGAAGCGAAGCTGCGTGTACCTCCTCCTCCGCGTTGCCAAGGGAGCGAGCAAGCTCCCCCAGGGCCAAGCTTGATAATAAAGACATAAAAAAGAGCAAGTCTCTCAGTCTCCTGGCTGTCTGACTCTCTTCTCTTTTTTTTCCAGAACAGTTACAACAGTAGATCAACATTTTTGTTGTTGTTGTTTTTTCCCCCTCTGGTTTGTTTTTGGAGGGGTCTTTTTCTATTATTTTACTTGTTACAGTGATTAAGTTCAGTCTCAACAACTCTACAAGGAAGAATGACCTATAAAAAAATCACATCTCTTTTTGTCAAGCAAAATGGTGCAGGGAAATAGATGAAGGGGCCACATCTCTTCATTTTCATATCATCTTACATGCTGACTTCCTTAAACCTGTCACACTCCATCTTGTTATTTGGGCTTCTTAGGTTATTCCAAGAAGATGAATTACCGTTGCTAGGAAGCTGTGAATTTCCACCCTCAGCATATTGGGGATCCCTTGCTGACATGCCAGAACTTGTCATCCAGCTTAGCTCCTCTCACTTCCAGCAGGTTTTTCATCCCCCTGCACTGGTAACTTTGTAGAGACCGCTGCCACCACACTTTGGCCCTTTTTGGCTGTGCTGCACCCACCAACATGATAGTTTGTCACACTGAGCCTCATTTCAATATTGCAAGTGACCACCGCTGCCCACAGTGTTTGTAGAAGGCCTCAGTAGGTCCCAAGTGACCCTGAGAGTCTCTTTCCTCTCTGCTGGCAATGGCCATGATAGATCTGAAAAGCTTCTCCCAGCTGTGCCCCACCAATTTTCTGATCATTTTGTAACTGGCATGCTGTCATGCATTCTGTTTCTCCTACACAACCTTTGATGTATTTCCAGCTGAGCACAAATATTCTAGCTGCTGGGTCTCAAGACCATAATCTTATCACTTCGGGTTACTGAAGCTCATGTTGTATCATTGCTCCTTGAATAATCCAGTTCTAAGTCTTGTGACAAAGACCACTAGTAAAAGTGTAAATAAGTTACCATCCACAGGACAGTACAGATCAATCCTGTCTCTGAATGGCCTATTGCAGTCAGCATCTACTGCCTTTGACTTCTCTTAATCACCTATTCCTCAGAATCCCAAGCTGAGTACTGTCTTAGGTTGCAATGCAAGATGTAACCGAAAGTATGTATTCTAGTGCCATCTGTTAAAGCCAGGTGGGGCAGTGTTCTTTATCTCTTCCACACCCATCCTCCCTCAGGGGATATCTTCTGTTAATGGGCCATTAAGGCTCACTGCATGAGTGATAAAATTACATCATCCCATTGGGAGATGCTCCACCCAGGGGGAGGAGCCAAGCATTCTTACCTGAATAAAAATCCGAGATTCAGAGCATCAGGGGAACTGCTTTTCCTCTGGATTCCCAGGGGAAAACCAGACCCATCTACACCACCACTGGATCTTCAGAGGAAAACTACACCCTTCTACAGGATCATTGATTTCAATAGAACCACATCTGTTACTCCAGGAGGACTTGATTGGACTGCTACCAACACGCTGATCAACAAGGTGTCAGGTTGTCTTCTGACTCTGTCACTGGTTTCTTTTTGTTTGTCTGGGGGTTTTTGTACTACTACATTTTTATTTTTATTTTTCCTAGTAAAGAACTGTTATTCCTATTCCCATATGTTTGCCTGAGAGCCCCTTAGTTTCAAAATTATAATAATTTGGAGGGAGGGGGTTTACATCTTCAAGGGATGCTCCCGCCTTCCTTGGCAGACAGCTGTCTTTCCAAATCTAGACAAGTACCTATAAATCTGCCTCCCTCATTTTGTTGTGTTAACATGACTTTACTGAATAGATGCACCCTTTCCTTCTGAAGTTCATAATTTCCCTTACTTGATGAAGAACTTGATTCTTTCCACCCATGAACAGGTTTTGCTGCCACTATGGGGGGCATCTTTCCCCGGCTATTTCCGTCCATTGTGTTACCCTGTTTTTATCTGGTTCTGGGCCCCCTTCCTGAGTACTGAATGCAAGAAGAAAAAATATTCTTTGGCTTTTTTCCAAACCATAGCAGTTGCAATCTCAGTGGTTATTAACAGTTTAGAAGTCCCTTATTAGCTTGAAACTCTGTCTGGAGAAAAATGAATCAAAGTCACCTTGGTTTTCTTGTAAGTATTTGAAGTGTGACTTAACAATGGAAGCAGTCATAAGAAAAGACATTAAAAAAAGGAAAGAAACATAAACACCCTTGACAGTATAAGTATGGGAATCTGGAGCTGCAAAGAAGGATGGCAGGTTGTGAGTATGGTGCTTCAGGATATGCCACCTAGCCAATACAGCAGGGCCTTGCTGTCAGCTTCTTGCTGCCTGCAATTCTTGAAGAGCATTCTAAGGCAAGAGAAGAGATCTACCATGAGAGCAAGAGACTCCTGGAGAGCAGAGAACCATGGAACACTGACATTCATAAAGAATGAAGCCATTTTGGAGAGACTCTAAAAACAAGAAGAAATAAATAATCCTGCCACCAAGCCATGGCTCCTAGGAAGCAGTTGCTTCCTTCTGTATGGAGAGAATCTGTAGCATTTCTTCAAAGACTACATTGCATATGAACTAAAAAAATTAAGCAGACAAGAAAAAAATGACATTAAATGGCCAAACAGTGCCATCTGGGGACTACTCTCATAAGAACAGTGTGAGCAAAAGGCAGTAAAGTTAATGAAGGACCTGCTTTTACACTCAGAATGAGCAGAATTTCATTCTGTGGGAAGTTTTGATTATTTGCATGGGGCCAGTCTTGGGGTCAGGCACTGAGTGGCACACAAATCTCTATTAACAGTCAGGACTGCTCCAGGAAAGGAGCATCAACACAACTCTAAATACAAGAGCTGTGGTCAGGCAGCAGCTTTCTTGAATGTTCTTGACACAAAGAACTTTTAAATTTGAATCTTGTAGGAAACAGAAGACTACATGGAAATCAAGGAAAGGACAACATGATGTAGCACCAATGGAGAAATGCTTTCAGAGCTTCTTGTTTTATTATGCCATAAAACAGAAATATATTTTATAAAGCCTCCAGGGCACAGTGATCCCCCACTTAAAGCAGTTCTTTCCATATGAGTGCCTGAGACTTTGCTTAAGGACTGCAGTAAAATCACAGAATCATTTCATCAGAATTGTTTGGTTTGAAATAGATAAGAAAGATCATCTAGCTCCAGCCCCCCTGCCATGGGATACAGTGAGCACTACCTCGTAGATGTTTGTAAAAGCAGTGGGAATATGCGGCTTTCCAGGCTGATGCAGTTGATACGAATGAAAGCAGAGATCTCTTGTAAGGACAGCTGTGTCATTTCAGAAGTGGCATGAGGGAAAGGAGAGTGCAAGAACAAAGCACCTGCTGCTGCCTTCAGGCAGGCAGATTCAGTCTGGGCTCCTACAGGAATGCAAGCTTGATGGCTGCCTGGAAAATACAGGCTTTTCAGCAGAATATAAAAAACCCAGAGATGGACCAAATCTGCTGATTTGGGTGTTGTGCAAACAAAAATGAAGAGCAGCTGCTTTTAATCACAAGCTTCATATACAAAAAGGGAAGTAGGAAAGTAGCAAAGGCAATAAATTTTTTGCATTTCTCTCAGAGACATGGATTTCTTTGAAGGATTATGAGTATTATATTAAGACCTTCAGTTTAAGCTGGATCAAAGAGGAAAGAGGAACCAGGAATTGTGGTCTTCAGTAAGAAGCTATGGAAGTAACGTAGACTTTTTTTTTTTAACTTTTATCCTCAAACTGGCTACAAGCCAGGCTAGCTCTTGTAAAACAAAAAAAAATTTTAAAAATTAAAAAAAAAAAAAAAAAAAAAAAAAAAAAAATCACACAACCTGGGCTACATCAGAAGTCTGTGCAATGTTTGTCTACCCATCTGTGGTATTTCAACATTTTCAAGATTTCAAAAGGTTCAGTACACAAGTATTCTCTTCTGTTATATTTATAGGATTTAAATCACATGCTACTTATTATTTGTAATGCATTTATTTCAATCCACCTGCTGCAATACACAGTTCATTTTTAATACATAATTTTTAATTTCAGTTTCTTTGCAAAGTCGGCCTTCTCTTGAGCTAACCCCTGGAAATGAGTTCTTATACAGACACCAGCACCTAGGAAATCTCCTAAAACAACAGCACATGATCTGCATCCTCATGAAACTGCCTGACATGTAGGGTTACCACCAGGTGGATGTTAAGCCTGTTGAGACTGGAGTGAGGACAGCGGGCACCAAGCTCTCTCCTTCTTACCTATGCAAGGGAAGCAGAACAAGTTATCCAGCCTTTAGGGTGGAATGACCCCCACTTTTCCGCCTTCCTGCTCAGTCTGCACAAACGTAAGTGATGTTTTGACCATCTCTCTGTTGTGGCTATACTCACCATGGTGCATGAAGATGCCATGAACCTTACTGGGGACAGATTTTTGTCAGAACAGGCATTGAGCAACCTGCTCTTGAGGAAACTCATAAGCAGATGGACAGAAATCAAGGCATAGTAAATGAATTCCCTCCAGCTTGCAGCAGTTTCCAGGCAGGGTAGGTGTTCCACAGCACACGTCATACCAGCACTCACTAACTCCCCTCAGACTCTGCCAGGAGCCCCATAGTCCTTGGGGAAGTTTCTCTCAGCATCCTTTCTAAGGCACAGCGGTTGGTATGTTCACAGGGGCTCTTAAGCCCATGCTTGAGCCCTCTTGTACCCTCCACTGCTCCTCCTTCTTGCACCAGCTCCCTGGACAGTTTGACACCCCTCCCCTCCAGCACAGTGATGCCACATCCTCTGTTTTCACAAAGGAGTGTTGTTTAAAAAAGTGTGTTACCACAGACAAAACAAATGCTATGCACCATCTGGCAAAAGATGCGTTTTGCTGGTAGAACTTCTTTGCAGGTATACCAGAGGAACTAGACTTAACAAGAAAGTTTTAGGTTGTCCCCGATATACAGTGTCAAAAAAATCACCCTCTTGTTTTATACAGTTCTTCAGAAACAAAAGAAATATGTATTCAGCTCTTTTGGGAATTAAACTATTGACCTTTCTGAATGCCATAAAGCCTAGAAGTAGGGCAGAGAGAGAATGATTATCATATTGTTGAAACAGAAGAACTCCCCAATCTACTAACTGTTAGACCTGATACTACCAGGGAAAAAGGAAGAAGACAGGATGTCGTTGTTAGAGCAGGGCCTATTGGGGGTTGGTTGCACAGATAATCCAGGGTGGCAGAGGTTTCTCTGATGTTTTGGAGGACATTTGACTTGTTTCAGATGGCATATACGAATAAGTCACATCCTTACAATAGTTGTTTGCAAGATGCAGGAAGCAGCATTGACCCAAATTGGCAGGGGCTTCTCCTCAGGGGAGCCCTCAGAAATGTGTTTCTGGTAGAGGTGCTCAGGCATATTTTCTTCCAGACACTGGAAGTCCCTGTGATGGTGGCACAGTGGGAGGGGGCACTTATGCTGCTGCCAGAGGACTTTGTCTCAGGAGTTGCCTCAACTCCAGGCCAGACAGTGGAGAGCCTCTCACTTTCACTGGCCCCTGCAAAGCCCCTCAAAAGGGCACATGCAGACCCCCCTCATAATTCCTAGTAGGTACACAGGCATCCCATGACAGCACACAGGCAGGTCACTTTCCCAGCCACTGTGGAAGAGAGGGGGTGCAGTGGGCACAGCTTGAGGACACCACCACTTCTGCTAACTGCTTTGCGGCCTTTGATCATCCATTTAAAACCAATTTCCTTCCCAGGGCCTTTGGAGACAAGAGGGCTCAGTCCATGCACGGGTTTGAGGTGGCAAAAGAACATCCCTTTTAACTGTGTGGGCGCCCTCACCAAAGAAGATTCACCAGCACTTTGGGAGCAGCGAACACCACCAGCTGCAGCATTCTGCAGAACCCAGGACACACCAGAGTGCAGCTGCCTGTGAAGATGAGGACCCATGAAATTTTCATTTTGATAATATCCCACGTATTGAAAGTATCCTCCAGGACTGAACCAGAGCCGCTATGGGCACCATTTCAACTGCAGTGACAAGGCAGGCATTTCCTTCCACAGACCAAGAGCTAGTTATCATTTATTTATCAGTGGCTTGTGTTTGTTCAACACTGTATTGCTAGTAACCCGATAGCATTAATAAAAGTGACTTCACCTTTTGTTTTGGTTTTTGTAAACTTCCTTTCTGTCTTTACTGACACGTGTCCTATGTGAGAAGGCATGTCCTAAACTGACAGTGACAGCAACAAAGATCATCTATTTTCACTGGAAGATTTTACCATTGTACAATTCAAGATGAACTAAAATGATTTCATAAATTAAGAACTGCTAAAGAATTTTTGTTTCTGCATCCAGAAAAAAAAGAAAACCCAGAACCTGTGTTTATACCCAGAGAGACAACCCAATTCCTTTACCAACAGTGGTGGGATGTACATAATATTTGTAAGAAACTAGAGTGCCCAAATACATTCTTGCCTGTTCTGTGTTTCCAGGAAGCAGAGTGCCATGTTTTCAGTGTAGGAAAAGCTGCTTCCTAGGATTTCTGTGAACACAACTCCCTGTCCAAGCTGCAGTCCTGCTAATTTGACATCAGGCAGGTGTTCACAATAGGGAGCTGCTGTGTCACACTCAAAGGGGCAGAGCTGAGGTTGAATAAACATTCGGACTCCTCCGTGCCTGGTTTAACAACTGACTCTTGCTTTGAAAGGAGTTCTCTGAAATACCAGATCCTCTAGGGGAGTCCCTCCAGGTAACAGCTGCTGAATGGCCGGGTTCAAAATGCCTGAACCCCTGGTGTCCAGATTCGTTGTCAAGCAGCTTCTCTCTTCTTGAAAGTTGCTTTGATTAGGCTTCAATGACTCCTGCAGCATCTCATACGCTAAGTGCTCAAACACCAACATAAACCAGAGATGTGAGAACAGCTTTTGCACTCCTGGGAGAGTTTCTGTGAATCTGCTGAGGAGCCACTGTGGCTCACAGCTCTGCAGTTTGTCTTTATCTCATCTTCTCACTGCCCTCTATTTCCAAGAGGGAAAAAAAAAACAAAACCAAGGAAAGCTTGTGATGCAATTGCAAGGGAGAGGCGGTCCATATCATCAGTAAGCTTGCATTTGGGTTGCAAAAGCTATGGGAATGATGTTCCCGCATCCCAGGGTGCATGCAAAAAGCACTGCATTTGGGACCTGTGGTTCACACACATCTGTGCATTGTAACAAAGCTGCTTGAGGAAGGATTGGTGGTTACCTGGGAGGTCTGTTTCCTAAATGAATATCCACCATTTCTGCAGTCCAGTGGTAGCAATAGCTGAGGGTAATCATCTACCAAGGCATTCAAGGCAGATTTGTGTCTCTGTGCAGCTGTAGTGCCTGAGGATGCCCAAGGAGCCTCTGCACCTCCCTGCCTCCTTTCTCCCTCTCTCCCAGCTGCATTTTGGTGATCTGCTCGTCCTGCAGCTGCCCAGGGAGAGCGTGGGGTGGGTACTGCCTCCTACACCAAGATCAGGCCAGGAAATTGTAATTTTTGTTCCTGCACAACTAACCCCTACCCAGAAACCGACTGAAAGAGGTGGGGGTGGGGACGAACCTCTTTATTCCCATCAGCAGAAAGGAGATTTTGTAAGCTACTAAGTAACAGGTGTGAGGGGATGGTGAGGACTTACTACCTGCATAAGATTATTCTTTTAACAGCTGTGTGCTTGTAGCACTTCTTGAAAACAACTGAAGATGCGTATGAGCTCTGCCCAGTGGGACTCTCAGTGGTTAATCCATAATACAGGGATCCAGAACATAGCTAAAGATTTGACTAATGACTTTAGGCTTTTCTTATATGGAAAACAGAAACTATAAGACATTCGCCTCAGGGACTATTATGCTACTGGTACAGCTCTAGACAATTTGAGACCTTCAAACAGGCCTCCACAGCAAGAATCACAACACCAATTGTGCTCAGTGGGGGGCTCAGAGGAAAGTGGCCAAGCTGAGGAGGAACAAGCCTCCAGAGAAATGATTGTCGGTACTGCTGTCCAGCTCTCCACTGCCCTTCTTTTGGGAATCGCTTCCCAAGAAGAACCTGGTTGTGTTTGGAGGATGCAGCAGCTTCTCATGCCTCAAGCACCGTCTCAGACACTGTGTGCACATCTTCTGCCATTTGCAACAGCATTTGGGGCATGTGGTAAGAAACGTGCTGCCCTAAGTTAGACACAAGAAGCAGTCTCCTCTTTGGCTGTAAAGCAAATCCACATCCCTGGGACTGACACTTTCATTATGCAAGGAGGAGAAGGAAACATTGGATCTCGTTGGAGGTTTTTGCTCTACCAGCCTGAGGAAAAGCTCTGTAGTAGGATCTCGTTCCTGACAGTGGAGGAGCTGGGTCAGGTGCACCTGAGAGAGACAGATTGCTCTGCAATGTTAATTAGCATAACACTAAAAAATTATACTCTGCCTTTCTTTCCAGCTGAGCTGGACTGAGATATAGCTCATGGAGGAGCGGTACACAGCTCCCAGTGAACCTCTGTGGAGAGACAGAGGCCCCCATCCAAGGCCCCTCAGCTCCTTCTATGTGCATGGTGGGGCTCTAAGAGCCACAGCTCCAGTGCAGAGGCTGATAAGAGAACACTTTGAAGATTAGGCCAGATGAGAGAGGCCTCTTTTCCTCACTCTGAGGGCATTTAGAAGAAGATAATTGACTCTCAGACTTGTGAGGTTTCCTTTAGAATACTTTCACAGTGATGAAGTTGGTTGCCTCACTATCCCAGCCACCCCCCTGTTGTGTCATTTTTGTGTGTTCTGTTTACCTGAGAGAGGATTGAGCTGTGAAAGGGAAAGACAAGGACAGCAAAGCAGAAGATCAAGTAACAGAATACTGAGCTATGCAATCAGGGCTGTCCAATGACAGCTTCTACACAGCTGAGCACCACAGCCAAAAAATAAAGCAAACCTGAGCAGAAAAATAAACCAAACCTTCTTTCTCATATCACATGTGACTGACTGCAGCCAAGAGGGTGAGGTGGAGTGCAGGGAACAAGGGAGCTCTCAGGATAGACAGATCACGCATCCCCAGACCCATTGCAGACCTGATGGCCTCAATATCTTCCTAATACCAAATAGTCTCCTAGTGTTATACTATTAAATTTCCATTTTCTTGTGTGGGCACATCTGCATGAGTGCACAAATGCTTTGCACCTCCTGACAAACACATAGCCCCTTGGCAGCTTCAAATGCATCTGCAGGATAGAAGGGAGACCTTTGCCATGTAGGACAAACTTTAGAGATCTCTGTTTAGGTTGATCATGTCAAATGTTGTAACTATATAAAACCGTTTTCCTCAGGTATAACTTCAAACTGAAACTCTAAAAACAGGTTTGAAGAAAAACAGCCACTGTTATCAAACTCATCAGGAAAGCTGAAGCACAGAGGGGAGAGATTTGCTTGCATTAACCGGGAAGAGAAAGAGCACATGACCAAAAGGAGACCTAGAGTCAAAACCAGTTGATGAGAGAGGAGAGTGATTATAAAGTCTTTCTTGGATCAGAGTACAAGCTGAAGCATTAGCAGCAGCAAGCACCTCTTTAAGTCAGTATGAAATGTTCCTATTTTCATACACAATTAGCCTCACTAGAGCAGTAAGAGCTGCCTCAAGTCTCCTTAATGTAATCATTTCTTGTGGAAAATTTCCTCTTGCATCTTCATTACGGTTTCTCTCACAACATATCTCTCTGAATAGGTGATCATTTCAGTCACAGTGTGAGGAAACATCTGGGCCCATCTGGCTCAATTAAAGTGCCTTGTTCTAAAAGTATAACCCATCATTTTCTGCTCATCTTGTTTTATTTTCACTTCTGTCTGAAATTGGGACATGCTCGGAAACGCTAATTATTTTATGAATCATCTAACATCAGATTTGATACATCTTTTTTTGTTGTTGCTGTTATGCAGAGCCCTTACTTTCAGTTCTTTTGTGCACTGATACCAACATAACGCTGTCTGTCTCACAGGCACGAAATAAGGCTTTCCTAGCACGGAATCTGGCCGTGCGTACGGCAGCGAGCTCCGCTTTCCCGTTCGTCCGCTCGCCGGCCGGGTGAGCCGGTGCCCTCCGGAGGAGGCAGATGGTGCTGTGCGCTGGCAGCCGGGTGGTGCTGTCAGCCGCTCCCCACTGACAGGGCTCGGCATCGTTCACAACCCAACAAGCCTTTCCGCCAAACACGCACCAGGACGCGCACAAAACCTCAGTGCTCGCCGCTAGGCACAAACCCTGCCACCTCAAGCCCAGTGTCAGGGCAGCTCCTCAGCAGAGGGTGAGAAGCTGTGAAAGGCGTCGTGCCCTGCAGCTCAGCACGGCTGTCACAGGCAGGGCAGCAGGAGAGAAGTCTGTGGGAAATGCCTGTCCCTCTGTGGTACCTAGGAAAAGCCAGGCTGAGCAGCAGGGCCTCTTGTGCTGTTGTACGAGAGTGATGGGTCTATCAAAGCAGGGTGTGTAGAAGACTTGAGAAGTACAGCTTTCAACCATAAGAATATTGCGTCCCTTTGCCTTTTAGCTGCTGTGACAGGAAGAAGAGCAGGGCGGGGCCTATCCAAGACATTTGGGACAGGATTTACAGGACATGCAACAGTAGGCACGTTCCTCTGGTCTCCTGCCCAAGCTTGAGGTATTTCAGGGGGGAAACAGTAGGAGCAGGAGAGCACAGAGGGCTGGCTGAAGGCACCCAATTCCTTTTATTCAGTTCATTGCCCAGTGGTACAAAAGGACTCATTTTCATGACACTAGTCCCTGAAGAGAAGGGCAGATCCCTTCTCTGATGCTGATATTAGACCTGCATTTTCATGGTCAGCTGTTCCAATGCTTCAAATTCCCAACATCACAGACTCTGTATAAAGCTTTCCAGAAACCCCGGGATATGATAGCCTTGAAACCAGAAGAACAAACATTCAAAGATGCACTTCCAGGGGTCCAGACCACACGAGGGTGGGTGGATCTAGCTCAGAGTCCTCTAGGAAGCAATGTGCAGATTCCCAGCTATCGTGTGTACCTTGCTTCCAAAAGATTTGTGCTCTGAAGTCAGAAGTCCAAGACCACAATCAGTATCCAGAACCCCAGAGCTGCCCTGCTTCCTGCAGCAGCCTCTGTTAGCCCTAGAGCAAGCTCCTGCAAACAGTTTCTCTGCAGCAATGCAGAGCCAGCTCCCTTGTCAGTCCTGGTGCTGAGTCTGCAGGAGCAGAACCAGTTGTGCCTAGCAAGGTATTTCTGCCAGGTATCAGTCCCTGGTCTGTGTAGCGGCACATGCAGAGCCTCGGGGTTCAACTGGCCAGCAGTGGTTCCCACTGCACAGTATGCTCCTGGTCCTGGTGACTATGCAAACTCTGATATTACAAGTAGAGATGTAGGAAATTGTTTGTGCCATCTCATCCTCTATGTCCCCAGGGCTGACATGTTCATATTAAAAGCAAGAAAGATTCTAACTGCATGTGTTATTTGCTAGAGGTCAATTACAGATCAGTGTAAACAGCTGATCTCCCACTGAATTCAATTCTTTACTATGCAATTTATTAGAGGATTATCCAGACAGCTCAGCTGGATGTTACTAGCACATCAGTATTTATTCTGCCCTTTGGCAAGAAGCAGAAATGCAAAATATAATTTTCTAACTAAACTTTCAGGACAAATTTTTTGCTCCTTCCCTTTTTTATGCTGGAGAAGCCAACTCAGGAGCAATGCTGTGCCCAGGATGAAGCCAGGACATGTACAGGTTCTTGAGCTCCAAGAAAGCTCCTGCCCCTTGTCCTGTCACTATATGCCCTTTCCAAAAGCCCCTCCCCCTCCTTTTTATAAGCCCCCATCAGGTGCTGGAAGGCCACAATAAGGTCACCTCAGAGCCTTCTCTTTCCATGCTGAACAATCCCAGCTCTTCATAGGAGCCCTCTGATCATCTCTGTGGCCTCCTTGGAACTCACTCCCACAGGTCCATATCCTTATGCTGAGGGCTACAGAGATGGACACGTTACTACAGGCAGCATCTCATGAGAGAGATGTAGAGAGGGAAAACTCATGCAACTCAAGCCATTTCTAAGAGAAAGATAATGAAAAATTGATTGCTTTTCTTTACCTTGATCTCTAGTGATTTCCTTGAAGAAAATGCAGGGGTAAATCTGGCAGGACTATACAGCTGGCACAGTAGGTAGGTGTGTACCTTCTCCTGTGCATTCAGGAGGGGTCCAGTGGGGGTCATTACAACTGATGCAGCCTTTTTCCTGAGATACAGAGGTACACCACTGCTCTGCAGGGCTCGGGCTTCATTTCACAGTTCTGGAAAAGAGCATGGTCCTCTAACATCTTCTTCTTTGGATGTTTCTGCAGAAACTGCAAACACCGGCAGGAGAACTGTCTTTGGGAAATGTATTTGCATTTCAGCCTGTCTGTGGAAAAGGATATGAAGTATTAAATGCCATCATAGATCACAGCAACAGGAATTCCAGCCTACACTAAAGATCTGCTGAAAAATTTATACGATTCTGATCTTCCAGCATCAGGAGTAATCTAATACTATTTGCATAGCACTGAAATTAAAGAATTGCATTTATCATTTGAAGCAGACATATTACCCTTGACAGCGATGGAATTAAAAGTTGAAGCTCATCAGATTTTATTTACTTACACAAGAGGCTTGATCATATTAAAGATGCAGTTTCCAATCATTCATCCAGGTAAAACTCAAACTTTGTTTTTGAGGTCTAGTTGGTATCAAATCCTTTTGAATTACTGTCAATTAGGCTGTTTTAGACCATCTTGCACAAGAATGAATAAATGCATGTAAATTTTCCTTTGAAGCTGCGGACATTTTTTTTTTTTCCAGACAGGAAACATTCCAGGACAGAATTTGATTCAGAAGCTGAGTTTGAGTATTCAAGATGCTGACCAAATGAATTTTGTGGCATTCATGGTGTGGGCACAGCAACACTGGTGATAAATGAGCCTTTCTATGACAGCACTTGTTAAGGATGCTAACCCTGGGTCTAGTGCTGGACCATGCAGGCATGTACCCTCTGCAGTCGCTTAGAAACCTCACACAACCTCCCCACGAGTGAAGCAGCCTGGGCCAAACTGTCAGGGCCTCATTTTACAGCCTCATTTACTCAGAGCAAGTGTTAGGACAGTACACCAGAAGCTGCTCCGCCCAGAAGCTTTGGGTGCTTAGTCTGTTCTTCCTCCTCCCGCTGCAGCTGAGTACCTGCATTCTAAATACTGTGTGTCTGTACTGAGGTCACACCTACTCACCACAGGCCGAGCACATGCAGGGCACAGCCCCAGGATCTACCTGGATGCTTACTGCCCAGCCCTTTGTTCTCCTATGCTGTTTCCAGCCTTTGTGTCCACCCCCACCCTAAGTTCCAAGACTCCTGTGGTGCATGCCTCCTCTTCCTCATTCTCCAGCATAGATTACTTGCTTCTGCCCACTTCATTGAGCATCTGTTCTCATAGGCTGACTCTACCACCGGCATTGTCAGCCTGTGAATTCAGACATCCAAAAGCAGCCCTTTTTTTGCAACATGCACATGCAAACTGCACAAACACATCCAAAATGCTTAGTATTAAAAAAAGAAATTATGTGACAGGAGTGTGAAATGGCGATGAACACATCACTCTGCCAGCAGATGGCAACGAAAACAAAGAAACATGATTACTGATGCTAGATAATTCCACATGAAATCGGGTGTGTTTTACTCAGGGGAGCAATGCAGCTGCCCCCCACCACGAGGTGGTACATGGCAGAGGAGTGGTGGGTCACAGACAGGCTAAAACAAGCTGCCCACATTATAAAAAGCAGAGCACAGAATTATGTCCCTTCTGCCTCTCCCCCTTCATAGGAAGATTTTAT
This sequence comes from Hirundo rustica, assembly GCF_015227805.2. Classification (NCBI taxonomy): domain Eukaryota; kingdom Metazoa; phylum Chordata; class Aves; order Passeriformes; family Hirundinidae; genus Hirundo; species Hirundo rustica. The sequence continues at coordinate 73,021,682 of NC_053488.1, forward strand.
AAGAAACCCCCAACATCCTTTTATACATCTGGAGATGCTAAACAATTGCAGTTCAGCCCTCCACAGGAGATGTGATCCTCATGATGTCATTCATATGGGAAAAGAAATAAAGATGTCTGACAGAGGCTCATACCTTGCACGTGTGAGGCAGCAGCTGCAGTACATGCACAGAAGCAGGCGACGAAATTCCCGGTCTAGCAGGTATTAGGCTCATGGAGGTAGGAGCAGTAGAAAAGCCTAGTGAGGAGAAGTGAGGGAAGAAAATGGGAGGGTCGCTCCAATAGTGAAGATAGCTGAAAAAATAAAACCATTGGTAATAAAATGAAAATGAAAACACCTGCATTCATCTCTGGTTTTATGATGAGTCAGTAAAGGCATGAGAGGCAAATTTAGCCACAGTATATAAAAACATCTCAGTGTGAAATGAGGTAGAATATACACTGAGTTCAACAGCCTTAATTCAGTCAATTGGAAAAACATGTAGGAGTCCAGTTCTTGTAGTTCATACATCCTAGAACAGTACCTGGCACCTTATTTGCCTCTAAGGTGAGCCACTGCTAGGATGTGGACAGAGCAGGTGTGCAGAAAGAAAGGAAGAGCTAAGAGACATCATAGCAGCTAACTGCTGTAGGTTATGAGTTTCTGTTTTGCTGAAGGTCAGTTTCCGCATGGAAGTCTAGTGAATCCATTGCTTTAGAAACTTCAGAAGACCAGAGAAAGATGACATCTTGGAATTGTTGACAAGAGGGAAGTCTTTGAGTCAAACACTCCTCTAACACCTTCTAGGAATGCTGTCAGCAACATTTTTGAACTTCACCATTAGACTGACAGTGCTAGGCTAGCAGGGAACAGAAGAAGGGCAGACCCAGTGGAAGTACTAAACTCAAACACTGTGGAACACTCAGTGCTTCACAGCACACACAGCAACATCCCTGCAATGGTAAATCAAGGTTTGTAGTTTAAATCAGCTTCCTGAGCAAGCTGGATGAGCTGTTTCTCCTGACATATTAGAAGTGTGCTGGAAGGATTGCATGTTGTCAGAGGAGCAGCGCACTGACGATCCCATCTCCTGCAGAATATTTGTGTCGCCCCGCTCCTCACCAGAGCTATGCACAAAGAAAGAATTGCAGCTCATCAATTAATAATGGCTGGGTCTGCCAGCAGCATTATATACCAGAAAACTTCACAGCTATTATGTTGTATGTGGCCAGAGCTTTGACTAGGAGCTGAAGCCACTTCAGGAGAGCAGCCAGCAGTTTTACAGATTAAAGGAGATGAGTGTCACTAGAGGACATGAATAAATACTCACAGATCTGACTCCACAAGATGAAGGCTGAAGAAGAAGTTTATTGTTTACAAAGACCTCACTTTTATAGGTTTTGAAGAATGACCAGGGATTGGAAAACAAGGTTACCACCTCTCCATCCCACTGGCCAGGCTAGAAGTCCATCGGTTGACTATCATCAGAAAGGAATGTGGAAACATGTTTACAGTACAGGCTGTGGGAAATTCAGTTACAGAGCTGTAAACATCTCACAAAAATATGGCAACAGATGAGGAGTTCCTTCTAAGTTTGTACTAAAAGGGATCCTTCTAGATCATGTCTTCACCTACCTACACGCTCCATTTCCCCTTCTTCAGTGTTTTTTGCCCAATAATCTACCAGAAGTTCTTCTCTGACCCACATAAGAGAGGCAGTGCTGAGGTAGGGCAAATCATATCCTCTCCAACATTACAGTGACCAGGTGAGGTGTCTACAATTGCAGACTTGGAAGGCTTTGATTGCTACAGGCTGCTCTGCACACCACAGTACACAGACTGTTTCCGCTGCCTTCTTTAAATCCCCCATTCACTCTGCCTTATGTGTTTTGCTGGATATTGAATTTATGGCCATGCTATTTCTTTGTAATGCATTCTGCTTACCTGGTGTAGTTACTGAATGCTTGCAAGCTTGACTCTTCAGGATTTCTGTCTGCTGTGTTTTTCCAATTCAGGTCTTTCTAAATACATGTCAAGAGTAGGCAGAATTATTGCATATGGCAAAGAAAGATGCACTTGACTAACAATATCCTCCTTTGCTGCAGTGAAGGACCAGAAGTAGGTATCAACACATTTTTCAGCATCTTTGCATGTTAGGAATAAACTTATTAGCAGCAGAAGTGGTAGCATATTCTGTACATGATACAAGGAGAAAGATCTTTTAGCATTTTGGCACTGTGTAATCTATCATAAATTCCTGCAAACCCATCAGATTATTTAAAGTAGTAAGCAGAATATGAATAACATTATCTAGCAGCAATGGCCTTTGCCTAAGAGAATTCAGAAAATTCAGAGAAATTTGCTTGCTAGTGCTTCTTTTTCTTGCCCATGCACTTCTCATCCTTCTTAGATCATGGCTGTCCATTCTCTTGTCGCTTCCCTGTTTTTCACCCTTCTCCTTGGGGATCACCAAAGGTAATCCTACACTTTTGTGCTTTTAACTTTAAAAGAAACTTTCTCAATGTCACCAAGTGGCTTGTTCCTCCCACCTATGAAAGAATCCTCCTTGCCCATTCTTGTTGCAGAGTATGGAGTCAAAAGATGCTTTCTGGGCACCTTGTCAGTATGCTCCCAGCAGAAGCTCGCCCTTTGCCACACCATGTTCCCTCAGATTCCTGCCATCTGCAGTCCTTCATCGCTGGATATGTCCCCCCACCATCCCTACAAGCTGCTCATATTCCTCTCTCCTGCCTCAGTTGTGTCCATGTGCTCCCACTCTCTTCCCTTTGATTACTACTACACACTTAGGCCAGAGCTTCCCTTGGGCAATGGAAAAGCACTGCACTAGATCCTGTGCAAGAACCCCCTCAACCCAACACAGGTTCTTAGAAAATGCAGCTGCCAAACCCCAGGGCACACTGCAGCGGTGTGTCTCCAACAGAACAGACACTTCTGAAGAGCCACTTAGCTCCTAACAGGTTCAATCAACCTGAACATAGTAATAATGAGAACCACTTCTCTAACATTTGCAGATCATTCTGGAAGACACAGAGAAAATGCTTTGGGTGTTCAGGCCATTTGTCTCTTGGTAAATAAGGAAATATACGAAGTTATTTTGTTTGTTTTAATTGATCACTGGTTAAACTGTAATACATTTCAAAGCAAAATATTCTGTTCAAGGACATTATACCATACATTAAATCTACTTTTAAACAAGGCTTAATTTGACTCTTTTACTTTATATACATACAGATATAAGTTTCATTTCACTAGTAGCAAAATTACAGAGTACATTACATTTCCTGAAAGATGGCAAAAACAGGAATTGAGTGTCTCTTCCATCCTTCCACACACTCCAGATCAGAAAAAAAACACAGGTATTGAAAGTACAATCACAACTACAGGTAAATACAATAAGGACCTCAGAGCAAGCCAAGACCTTGGCTATGAGAGATGACACTCACTCTTCTAGAAATCTACATTGCAAATATACAGTACATTCCACTAAAGAGTTTTGGGAGTTCCCACAATGCCTCTTAATCCCCTTTTGGTAATAAAAGCTTTCATGACAACATTTATCCTTCATAAAAGTACTGAATTTGTATTTTTGGAACTTATGTTGGAAGCTTAATGCAGTGTAAGATGCAGTCCACAATAAGCTCACCCAGAGTAAGCAAGCATTGGAAGAGTCATCAAGTTGAGAACCCAATCTCAGCTCCTCATCATTGGGTTTCTGGTTATGAGAGCTGCTCTGCACCAGGGACAGGCTCAAAGGGTGGGAAATTATACATTCCTTTTACAGCTTCTGCACATCAATCACCTGCAAGTTGACAGAAAATGTCAACTGAGTCATACAAGATGAATTTGAACTTATTTACAAAGCAGCTGTTAACATTGCAATTGTTAGACAATTAAGGACACAGCTAAGGAACAACAAGGCTTCCACATTTATGCTATCCCTGAAAATGCTTCTGTGAGCAGCAGAGAGTTGCAGCAGCCAGCAAGTATGCAAACACACTGCCACTGCTGGGAAAACTGCAGTCTGGCCTTAGGAAGTGGAATGGTGCACAGAACCCAGCAGCCCCAAAGGTCTGATAAGATTTCTGTTACGCTCAAACTCCGCTTTGGTTTGTGCAAAAGATTAATCTTGTGCATGTAGCTTTCACAACCAAACTGTTGCTCTGTGCTTGGCAAGACAAAATGGGAGGAACTGTCCAGAACCAAGAACATGGAGGTAAACAGGGCATTTTTCATGAGCACTAGTTACCCTCACAAGTACAACACCAAGGATTCTGCCACTGTTCCAAGGAAATGTACTTCAACAACGCTTCTGGAGGTTTTCTGTTCCGTACTTGCTGAAGAAGCTACTACTGATTAGCAAAATAGTTGACCCAACTAACAATACTGAGGACTTTTCCTTCCAGGCTTTATTTCTAACTAAGCGCTAACACTCTTTGCTGCTCCTAAGGAGCTCTGACAGCACTAGTGGTAGAAAGACCAAATAGGCATGCCGAAGCTGAAGACACCAACTCACTTCCTCTGGTTAAAATACATCACTTGTTTCTGTTAGGCAGACTCCAGCCACACACTCTCTCAACACCAATTATTCTTCACAGATTTTTGTTTTAAAAGTTATGTTGCTGGACTCCCCAGATCTAACAGCAATGTAACACAAGCAATGTAATTATAAACAACTAGTGGAAACGTGCCCAAACATTTTTTAAACCTGCTTTATAAGAACTTCAGGGAAAAGGGAAAAAAAAAAAAAAGCTAGAGACCTGTTACAGTCAGTCAGCAGCATTCTTAAAGGGCTGGAAGCCAGGCTGCAACCCAGGTTCTCTCTACTAGTCTACACCTGTTTTTAGCAGAGGTAGGTGGCAATAGGTCAGTGAGAAGTAGAAAACAGTACTTCAGATGTACTTTAGAGCCCTGGTGTTCTTCTCTACTCTTCCTTTAATCTATCTTTTTGTTTCTTTTTTTTCCCTACAATAACCGTCTCAGCCTACTTACTTTTCAGAAGTGAGCCCTGGTAGGCTGCAAACAATGTATGACATTAGTCAGGTGTTGTTACAAAACAGGAACAACCAACATAGGCCAGCAGGCACCATGACTTGCTGCAAGAGTCAAGGAGGTGCTTCATAAGAGAACCTCAGGTGCCACATGCAAAGCCTGGTAGGCAGATTATCAACCTCCTGGCAACACCCAGTGACTTCACCTTCAAGATTCATAGCCGGCAGAAGCAGATATAAAGTTCAGCTTTCAGGGCATGGCTTCAACACTTCAAAACTCAACTATGCAATGAACAATTAACATGAATGGAAAATAAACATTTTAAGCAAAGAGAGAATCCATCCAAGTCTCTGATTAATTATTTTTTTCTGAAGCCTGTTCTAAAAGCTTTTCAGTTTGTGGACACTTAAGAATACGGCTACAAAGAAATGTGCAGGAAATCATTTGAGTGCACTCCTAGTCCATACAACAGACAGACAATTAATGACCAAGTACAAAGCAAAAGGTTGAAAAGCCCTCATTCCCAAATTTTCTACCTTTTTTATTACTGTTTTAAGATTAAGTCACACAACTGCTGGACGTTTTTCTTCCAAATGACCCTCTCCTATAAAAGCAACATTAAGACTCAATACACATTTATATGAAATATATTTTAACTTCCCTCTTCTCAGGTTCTTGTACCTAATATGTAAGCCTTACACTAAGAAACACCTTTAGTGGTCCTCATGCTGCTTTGTGTTGCACAGAAAACAAAACTTCAGTTTATTATGTTCATAATCACGACTTAAACTGTTTTTAATTCCCAAATTACAGTTTGCTTACAGAACCTTAGTGAAATCCCCATTCTTTGCACATTCTTGTATGTAAGACAGAGAAATGTCACAGTTACAAAAATAAAACCAAAATCAAAACACCCTACCCAAAATGGTTTCGTTGTCAAGATGTATCCGTTTACCAAACCAAGCCTCTCCCAGATTTTTAGCAGCAAAATTCAATCATGTCGAAAGGAGCAGGACAGAGACAGCCAGTTCCCCACTGAGAACCAGAGCTGACTAACCCATAAAATTAGCTGGGCACCTCTGTAAACCCAATTGAAGTTTCAGTAATTATCTAGTGGTTCTTGGAAGAATCCATAAACAAGCTTCTTGATTTTCTGTAATTTTTAAGAGAGAGCTAAGAGCTTTAGGTCCAGGTAAAATACCTGCACTCATGTTTTCCCTGCTAACTTAAAATCAAATCTAAGGCTCTTCTCTGATGTTCCAAAAAAAATTTTGCAAGTGTACTTTTGCAAGTGTAGAGAAATTTAACAAATATTAATGTAGACATCATCTACAGAAAATGCTACCAAATATACAAAGCAGAGGAAGATATTTTCCTCCTAATTTTCATGTTTTAATTTTTTAAACACATATTTCAAGAAAAGAACAATTAAAAATGTATGCCTTAGAGTTGCCTGTATGTGCTGAATGAACATGGGTTTTTCTAGCAGTCTTTCTAAGCAGTCCCCTTAGAAATGCTTTATCTCTCAAATGTGTATATATATATATAACACTACAGTCAAACTCATTATATATCTGTGTTCATTTTTTTAAACCTATTACTAGATAGCATTTGCCCTTGAACTGTAAAGAGGTGTCCCACAAACCTATCCTACAGCAGAAGCCTTTGATTTCTGTGGCTGCAGAACACACACACAAAGAATTAATGAAGTGTCCAAAGGAAAAAATATTAACTCTTTAAATCAGACAGCAATTTACATATATTTATGAAGAAATCTACTGAGATTTAGGACTGCTTCAAACCAGTAACTGAAAAACAACAGCAGCTATGAATAATATATAACCTTCCTGATCCATAACTGATCCTAGCTTCCCCTTAAAAAGAAAAAAAAAAAAAAAAATCACAGCAGCTGAATATATCTGCAAATATACACAAACAAAATCTTTGATCAGAGGTTAATAAGTAACTGTGTTGTACCAGAGCTAGAGACTAGACATTGCAGGTGTTCAGCAGTCTCTAACCCACCAGCTCTCGTGCTGGTGGAGCAGTGGAAAGTTTCACCCAACACACTTTTCAGGTAGTATAAGAATCTCATGTTTCCTGTTCAGATGTCACTCAGCTGAACAGTTACCTCTGCTATTAATACAGCTTCCCTCTCAGTTAAGCATGCAAAATGTATAAAAAGGCAAGTGATCAAAATATCCCCTTGAATGCCCAACTGTCTGCTATCAAGAGACTGCTGCTGAAGATTTAATACCCCAGCATTAATTTTCAACATTTTCAAACTTGATATGAAAATTGCATTTTGTTATTACACAAGAGTATAACAGTCATTGGTCATATGCATCATCCACCCCAGCACTAGTGAAAAAGTGCCTTCTGAACAGGGATGAGAAGACATGGCACGTTTTGCTACCAAGTTGCGTCTCCACTCATCTTGCACTAAGCAGTGCATGGAAATAGGTGAGCAGAAATCCAACAGTCTACCAAGACACACCATGTTTTCACATGCACCGATGACATGCATATCTTAAAAATCCAGAAGTTCAAACATGCAGCAAAATGTTTGTTAAAACACTTTAAACGCTCACCAGATGACAATGAGTGATTTAATACCCAGACAAAGCACAGTAAAAGATTTGTGCTTACACTTCAAGTTTCAGAGTAACATTGTTTCTATCAGAGTATTTGAAGTGCAATGAAAGGAATGTTCCACTGAATTCAGAAGCAAGAGACACCATTTATAGAACTAGGAAAATAAGCACAGGTCAGAATACTGCAATAAATAAACAAAACAGCAGGAACATGCAGACCTCAAAGTCAAATTATTTTTAGATTTGTGATATTAAAAAAAAAAAAAAAAAAAAAAAAAAAAAACCAAACACCACAAGAACAACCCTGTCTGACTTTCCCAAATGCGGTATCTTTTTGGCCGAACAACAGTTACTCTATTGTAAGGAACACAGATATTACTAGAAAACATTATTTACAGAATGATTATCAGATTGATTATATAAAATACAGATATACACCCTTAGGTTTGAGATAAGCCAAGCAAATTCACTGCTGCTAACTAAAGCACTTTGAAGAAGGCAACAGGCACCAAATATCAAAACTGAATCACAAAACTACTCAAAATAACAGACAAATTTGGGACGGTAGAGGTACAGCAAAGATCAATTAAGTCGGAATGATTTATAACTAATACTAGCCTATCACTAATTACTTAGCTTCATTAAAATTCTATTTTTCTTACAAAAAACTGAAGAGAAACCTTTACTCTCAGACTGTGATTTCTACAGGTACTCAGCAGCTTTTTTCTTAATGCATCTATGTAATGCTCTGTACTCTACATCTTACAAAATACATCCCCACATTTAAGTGCATGACTAGAAACTGCGCCGAAATCCTGGAAACGCGCCTCATAAATCTCAGGCACGATAAAGTCATAACAATGCTCAGCTCCAGTTTCTGGAAGCAGTTCTGTGAAAGTTGAAATTTCAGAAAAGGGACTTAGATCCCTGGTTCTCAAACTCTGACCATGCATCATTCAATTCCATGAAGATCATTTTGGCATATTGCTCATAGGGTTGTCCTGTGGCCTGGAAACAAAGAGAATGTACCATAAGCATAAAAATATTAGAAATTTGGTCATTTAGTAAAGATCCCACCCCTTATTTATGTACTTTTTATAAATAGCTTCAGTTACTATTACTTACTAATCAAATTACGTCATTTTTGGAATTGATTCGTAAGAGATCTTGCAAGAGCGTACAATGATAAAATCTAAGTCCTCTTTGAGACAATTTCTTTTGAATGGGATTCCCTGGAGAAAAATCTGTCGCTGGTTGTCAATGACACTAAGACTCAACATGACTGACATAGCACTTCCTGCATGTTTGCTTCCATATGCAAATATAGTGTGCTCCTGATTCCCTACCTATTTCACCACAGCCCTGACTCTGGGCCAACACAATCCAACCCTTGTGATTAATAAACATCCAGTCCCAAAAGATGGTTCTCTCCAACAAAAAAGGGAAGCCCCAGAGCCCCCTCCAGTATCCCTCCCCTTCTCCTGCTGCTTAGCTTTTGCCACCTGCAGTACTTTATCAACGCATTTAGAGAGTGCTTTAATGATAAGTGGCAGAAAAAAAGAACAAGGAAGACAAATATGCCCTAAATAGAGCTGTGTTCTGACACTGATGCACTAAAGGGCTTACTGGAAACATCTAAAAACCACCACGAAGGTGGAAGAAGTCACATACCCAAGAACACTGAAGGACAGGGGGAACTAAAAAACAAAAAAATGCCTTGTTTGTAATGGACACAAGACAACTTAGGTTTTAGACTACTGCTCCCTAAACCACCAAGTGAATGCAAACCTGAAAATTCAAACCAGGTATATCCAGGGCAAGAGCTCAGAACAAGAAGCTACCTTGATCCATGGGGATGCATTAAATAATTTTAAAAAGACAGCTGTAAATGAGGTTCAGCAGGTTTTTCCTACCAGTTTTGCTGTGGCAGCCTCTGAGTCTCCATACTAGTTCTAAAAGACTTGAAGTAACAGCTCACATAAATGAAACAGATTCTACTAATCAGCATTAAATCTGCCATCTGTCAGTCAGAACCCAGCATGACTGACTTTGGTGCTCAGTACAACCCTCATGGGATCTTTCATTCGTTAACACTTCTCTGTTGAATTCTGTGCTGTGTCAGCACAGGATTCATCCTTATCAGGATGACAAGAATTATCCTGTACTACCTGAATGCATGCAGTAGGACACCACTTTCAGAAGACAATGGAAGCGCAGTGAAGAACAGCTAGGGTGCTGACTGAGAAGCAAGGCATTTGCCAGTAACCAGTATGGTGTGGTTAAAGCAGTTTGTATTTCTCATAGAATAAAGAAGATCACAGGAACACACCTTATCAGGATGAACCACAAGCACTGCTCTCCTGTAGTACTTCTTCACTTGTTCAGGAGTTACTAAATCTGCCATGCTGACCGGTTTCCATTTATTTTCCCCTTCCCAAAGCACTGTATGTAGAGTGGATATTAATGCTCTGATATTTCTCTCCTTTCCTTCAATCCATTCAAGAATCTGGGAAAATCAAAATATAATAGAACTGAATGCAACTGAATGAAAATACTGTAAGCATTTTCAGCCTCTACAGATATAATCTTCACTCTCTGCAAGACTATATGATCATGACGCAAGTACAGTTGTCCTACTGCACTCACTCTCCAAATTCAATTGTCTTAGCCACCCAAAAGTGGTATTTTGCATCTACCACTAGGGAATTGTTACTAGTTTATTGCAGAAATTCAGTCATTGCAAGAAGAAATTACTGAGATAGTTACATGTTACAAACCCCTGTAAAATTAACAGCAAGACAAACGACAAGAGTAATTAAAAACATTTTTTTGAAATTAGATATTACATTAATCTCGTCTCTGTCAGAGCACACACACAAATTATTACTTGATTTGTACAAAAGTGTAAATATATTTCAAAACTCCTATTGTGTCTTGTACAAAAGATAGTATCTATTAATAATTCAAGTTTACTTAAGCAACCTGCACAAGTGCTCTTTGAGAAATCCCTAAAGTAAATTAGAGTAACTTTTCAGACTTCAACAGCAATATTCAAGCCATAACATAGGGATACAATGTTTTCATTGAACACTTACTATCACCAGTGAGGATGGTAACTAAGTATCTGCACTAATTTCCACTTGGTGATTTGTATTAAAAGGTACCCATGCAAGCCATGAACTCTCTCTTCCTGAAGAAGATTTTGTGAAAACAAATTTCAGAATCCCTTCAAAGTTCATTTACTAACTTTTCTAAAGCACCATAAAGACTGAAAAACCAGAAGTGTATTAATATGTGAAATTATCAATGACTAATGAGTAAAAAAATATGAACAGCAAGGAACACCTCCAAAACTAGTTATACAGCCTGTCTCACAAATTGCACTTTCTGGTAATTTCTTAGGACAGCAGCAGCACTTGTTAACCAGGAAATGGAAGTACACAGTCACCCTGAAGACAGCTATTCTCACATGCCTCATTTTTTAAATGTATTTTTGTCTAATCAGTTAAATCCATCTTTTCTAAATCATGACCCTTCAGTTTCTCTGTTAGTCATTGTATCCTTCTGCCCTGTTATGAGCAGTTCTAAGCATAAGATCAGATTTTCACTTAAATCAAAATCACCGTTACACAAACCTTGAGTTTCAAGGGGTCCATATCTTTAGACATCTCTTGTTTTCTCATCTCAGCAATTGTCTTTGGTCCCTTTTTATCAGATTTTGCTGAAAATCCTTGATTAGATAAGAGATCCTCAAAGTCATTTTCTGAAACTTTTGGCTTTTGACCTAAGAAAAGAAAAAAAACCATTAACTGAAAAGTTTCATTGCCCATAGATACACCCGGATAGCATTTATCATGCCATATACCATGATAAATATCCTTCAGTGATGCCAAAAGCCACAGAACTAAGAAGGATAGATAGAAATAAAGGGGATCATTAACAAACTTTCAGTCGAGCAGAACAGACAACCTGACATGCTCACCTCTGACTTGCATGTTTTCCTTTTTTAAAAAATGGGGTAGAATTGAGGAAGCACACATCTATCCATGAATTTGGAAATGGCTCAATTTTTCTACTGTAAGTTAGTTCCAAATGCTATGCAGCAGTTTTTCAAGTAACCAGATACTCAGTACTATCACTGAAAGCATGTAGTCAACATTTAAGCATGTTGAAATAATGAATAATGAAGGGATAAAAGACCAACATGAATATTCATTACAGAACCAACAAATTTCAGAAAGCTGTAGAGTAACTGAACTCTGAAGACTCAATTCTGACTGTTGTCTAGTACAATCCCCACTCAAAGCAGGGACAAACAGCTGCATTTGTTAGGTCCTTGTCCAGGTGGGGTCCCTTGGTGTTTAAGGGAGAAGAATTACAACAACCTGTTTCAGCATTTCATCCTGTCAACTGATTTTTTTTCCCTTGTTCCTACAGACTTTCTTGTGCTGCAACCTATGCCCACTGCCTCTCCATCCTGACACTTGTTTCCAGATATGGACCAACAGAATAATTCCAACTTAAATAAGTACCTTATATGCCAGTTTAAGGGGGGCATAAGCCTAATACCAACACACCAGAAAATAATATTTTCCAAGAAAGTTCATACAGAAGAGGCCAAGCTTATCCCTATAACTCTAGGTTTGCCTATTCAGTTGGAATATGTTAAAGCACTGTATGATTCCATGTGGTCCTGTCCCCATGTCTCTTTCAAACACAAGACTTTTCAGGAATTTTAACCTGAGTCTTCCTCAAGACAAGCTACTCTTCTTCAGCTGTGAAAAACACTGTATCCCTTTACCTTTGTATCACAAACAGATTAACATGAAGCAACATTATCAACCATCTCTCCCTTAAAGGATCAAATTTACCTTTCTAAACTCACTGATAGAAAACCAGTACCCATGTGGGTGAGTAATTACAGCCTTGAGACTTTATGCCCGAACTCACATATACTCGTGCCATTGTCAACTTGTCTATTTCTGTACTGGGGTAGCTTTGGAAAGGCAGGATACCAGATCTGCTAAGTGTTTTTCTGTTTTCTATTAAGCACAACTTAAATTAAATAAAAATATGAAGGTAGAAGAACTTCTGCAGGTAACAGCACACCCAACTAACTTCACGTGGGATATAAGTAATACACATTCAGGAAACTTACCGAAGCTTGGGGCTCTGATTCCTCTTTCTTCTCGTCCTCCAATAACACTCAAGTTTACTGTGTAGTTGGGCTTAGCTGCTGCGTTGGACTTAGTCTGGGACTGCCATGAAGTACTTAGTGGTTTGGGGGATTTCTGCCATTGATTTCCCAGCTTCTGAGATGGAGTAGTCTTCTGACTAAATCCACTACCCAAAAGGCCAGCAGTGGACGAACCTAACAATAAATACTAGATTAGTTGCTCAGTTCAATGCTGTCACCTGTTAAATACAAAACAGTTTGGTCTTTGCTATATATGACTATATAGCTCACAGTGATACCACCATTCAAGAGAAAATGTAACAGGAAAGTGTGAGTAAAATGAAGTTAAGAGTCTCATTAACAATTAACTTGGAAGGCAGGAGCTGGAGGTTTCACTGAAAGTCTTCTCTTACAACTCAGGGTCTCAACTGTCAGTTTTAGTTAAAACATGCACCCTTATCTGAAGGGTCAGGTACATGTTAGGCCAGGAGATAATTTGGTTGTGACAGTAGTTCTGCCTCCCATTTCATTATATTTCTGCTAATGTGCAGTGCCTAATAAAAAACTAGTTTCAAAAGAGATAACAGACCGAGAAATGCTTTCAAAGTCTCTAGTGATTCCTTGCACCACTCTTTAGGAATATAAGAAGATTATTCCACAGCAGCACTCACAGGGAATATACTGCGTGTGAGTAAGAAAAGCACTGAGGCTGCAGGAGATACTGTAATCACGCCCCTTTGGCATAGGCCAAGCTTGTCTGGGTACACACAGCAATGTACACTTGATTTGTTCTTTCAAAAATGGCTCCTCACACTTCAGCTCTCCTGATGACTCCCTTCTGTAGTGGCTGCTCATACTTCTAACTTGCATAAGAGAATGTCTTCCCACAGCCATGTACAAGATACCATACTATATCTCAAAATACCACACCTGATAAAATCCAGTATTGCAATACAACACCTAATAAAATCTCCAAATGCTCTGTTTTTTCATGAAATCACTCAACTGCAGTCAACTCAGTTTTCAGTCATTGACAACTTGTGAAATTTACAGAAAAAAATATTTGTTACTAGTCAGAGTAAACAACCTTGCGTACTGAAAAATTATCTATGTCACCTATTCTTTCCATGCATTATTGCTTTGAAATTCATTATTGCAGTATTCAAGGCCAACAAATTCTTCCTGTAAGACAAGTCAATGCCTCACTGTTCACAGAAACTTTTTAACACCACACTCCTACTTTCTGATAGAAGACCATTCCTAAGAGTGTGATAATACCAACCAGCACAGAACACTATTGGTATCCTCCCAGTACCCTAATACACCAGTATTAACTACTTTTAGCTACTATTTCTTTTCGGTTTATATAGCATTTATATTTAAGCAGTTTGCACTCTCATAAATTTTCTTCTAGAACATCTTGTATGTGGAAGCCAAAAAACCCCCATGAAAAATACAGCAGTGTGGTATTCCAAAACTGAATTCCAGTTCTTGTGATGCTTTGAGAATTCATTTCAAGCCCACGAATGTTAACTAAGACAGTGACATCTGGCTACTTCTTAACACAGTCATTCTTCCTATTGAAAGCTAACTGAAAGAGTAATGAATTGACCAAAGTCCTGCTAAAATTAGTTCCATTTATTTAACTGGATTCAGTGTGGGCTATACCCCCATCTTCAAGTCAAAGATAAACAGACTATTTTTACTGTCACACTATCTGTAGATTTAACAACCTGTATTTACCTGAATTACTAAACTAGAAAATTTTTGAAATGTTTTTACTGCAAAGCACCCTCATTGATACTGCTTCAACACCAGAATTTTGCAGTGCTTATGCCCAAGCAACATCAAGAAGTCAAACACTGCCTGGTGTTTCTACAAGAATTCCACCAGTAATCAATTCAATACACAGTGCTTACTTGCCAAGGCAACAGAGTAAAACCTCCATCAGCTCCAACATAAGCAAAAAGCAGGTTTGTGCAATTCAGCAACACTAGACTCTTCTGAATCATTCCTTGTACTCTGAGCAGCTGGTCACATTTGTTATGGCAGTGTGGGTTCTGAAATGCTATGACCTCTGCTCTTTTGTGAATGCTAGAGGGCTAATTCCTGAATTTCAGGCCAATAAAACACCCTGGAAAAACAGTTACTCTGCAATATGTCTTATCTTCCAGAACTCCTTGTGCCCTCTACTGCAAACTGAGAGGTATTCATAATGCCTTTGGTACTGGTGTGCAATGTACGGGCTTGATTTGTGCTCATCTTACAAACATGGTAGATGTGAGTAACAGAGCTATGAAAGTCTACTAAATTCAAAGGAAAGTACTGAATTAACTGTCACTTTGGAACTAAAAAATTTAACTAATTTAGTCCTGCTTTGATTTTAAATCCTTCAAGAAAAGTATTAATTCTAGGTAAGAAACCTCATGCTCAGTTACTGAATCAGCAACTCCTGGTTTCTCTTACCATCTCAATTAGATTCTGAAGCATTAATTATTTTTACTGTTCTAATATCACACCTGTAGTTATCTTCTGAAATATCATTTTGGATGTTTCAAAAAATATCTGAAAGATTTAATCATTTCATGTTACTCACCAGTTCTCAGCAAATACATCAAGCTGGCTGATAACAATTAAAAGAAAACACTTTCCTTTACAGGCTGTCAATAACATTTATTGGTACAAGAAGCAAATCAAACAGCAGAGGCACTAAAAGTAGTCTATCAAAAGTAAGATGTTACCTGGAAGACCAGATCCCAGACTGGCAAGGTCAGCAAAAGGATCGAAGTTTTGAGCTTTTGCCTGGCTGAAAGACAAACCTGAGGACACGCTGGACTGGCTTCCAGTGGTAAAAGCTTGGCCTGTATAATAAGAAGACACACTATGTACCTAGTTTGTTTGGAAATTGAGAGAAAGAATAAAAGTAATATCTCCACAACACCTCATGCAAACCTCCCCAACATTCTACTTCACAACATCTTTCCCATCACTACAGAGAACTGAAACAATTTCATTCCGGTGTCTTGACCTTAAATCTGAAAAACTACACAAGTGCCTTACTAAAGAAGCATTTAAGCAGCGAGGCAAAAATGCATGTGCAGCAGTTTCAGGTGATTAAACTGACCTAACCTGGAGTATTCCTCTAATGGAAAAATTTAATTTTGTCATACCTTCACAGACAGGCTTCAGCTGTGGTGATGCTACATTGCTGGTTGTTGAGGAATCTGCCCAAGAATCCCATCCACTTAAGAGATCTGGGTGGCTTGTAGATGATGATATTTTAGGCGGCTCTGGTGTCAAATTGCCTACAGAAGAAAAAAGAAATGTTTTCATGTTAAAGAAAACCACCATAATTATATACATACTTGCCAATACCAACAGAATGTGTACCACAATGTCAGCTACACAGCTTACTTAAATTTCTTAGCAACAGCTATGCAGTCTTAAACAGGACTCAGAAGGGTTGTACCACTGGAATTCCTTAATTTCTATTTTAAAACATCCCACGCACTTCATAGAGAAGGTACTTTCATGCACAGGCACTGCCATGAATTTAACAGCTTAGGTCTCCTGACCAAAAGGACTAGCTCAGGTACAGATCTAGGACATGCTGCTGTTCCTGACAACACAGCCACTAGGCAGAAAGCAGCAGAAAGCTCTCCATGAATGCTGCTCTTTATCACTCAGCAGTCTGGGGGCTACACAGCTGAAGCCAGGTCACTTCAAACTGCAGGTCTGCCTAACCCAGGCCTCTTGTGACAAAGGGGCCTCTTGGCCAACTAATACTCTTAGAGGTGTGACACACAAATGAAAGCACACAATTGAAGAGCAGGATACAGGAAGGGTTATTTTTTTCTGGGAAAAGGTTAAGAATCTCTAGCTCCATGTATAAAACCTACTTTTCTATGCACCATGACATCTAAATAAAACTCCTATTTAAAAGCATGCAAGGGTGCTGTCACTACTGAAAAATGTCATAGCCCATCTAAAGGCGTAACTGCCATCCCTGACACTTCCAAATGATTGCCCACTTAATCACTCACATGGACTACAAGGTGAGCCATCCTCAGAGTGAGATATGCTAGGTATAGAATACCCAAAACTGCATGCCAGCTCTGACCATTCTTCTTGAGCACAGCTTGTGGAGATTCACAGTGAAGCAGGACAGCTTTTTAATACTTTAATGCTGTAACAACTGTAGTGCTACAGGGGAGGGGATATTTCAGTAAAGGCAATACATTTAGTGGTGCTCTAAGACATTTTATAGACATAGGGTTTAGAAAGTTAACCCAGCCAACCTTACAAAAGCAGTAACATTTTGAGGCTTTCAAAGTCTCAACTAGTACATCACAGCCTTTCACTTGTCCCAGCTTTACATTCTAAATATTAATATCAAATGCTCTTAATTAAGGAAATAATTAGAAGCAAATTAAATACCCCTACAGTACCTCAGTCTACTAATACCATTTATAATTAGATCTTACAGCTGCAATGTGAGCACATCAAATACTGTGCAACAAGTACCTGCTGAAAGCCTGTATTTTAGCAGTATTCTCTGCTGCATGTGAGAAAAAACATCAGAATAAAATGCAAGAAGTACCCACCATTTCCAACCGCTTCTCCAGACCTAAGCTTCATCTCCCTGCCTCTGAAACCACGAGAGAAAGAGTACATATTTGTCTCAATACTCAGGACCCCAGCTATCTGCTAAAGTGCAGCATCACTGGCTATAAACCAGCATCTCTTTGTCAGCTTAGACCTTTGCTGTACCATATTCCACTCTCAAAAGACAGGTAGGCCTTGAATGAATACTAGCATTGATTTTTAGGCTAGAAATAATTTTGTTCTGTCATCTCTGCTACTAAAAGTCTTATTACAGGAGCATAAGAAAATTAATAATTATCATATGAAATTAACTATTATGAAAACAAGTTGAGAGAAATAAGAATAAATTAAATGACAGGTGAATGCATTTGAAGGATTGAGAACATACTGTGAGAATGAGCTGTTCTATAACAGTTGGCTTAAGAGCAGTCAAGTTCATCACCTCCCCCACCCTGAACTAAGCAGGAAGTAGCCTACTGCTACATATAGCAGTAAATTCACTATTAATAGCAAAAGCTCATATACAATCACTACACTTATCAGAAAATTTTGAAACAATGCAATGTACAATATACTGAACAGATATCCCATTCCTCCTGAAACGGTTTATTCTTTTTAGTTCTTCAATGTGGGCAGTATGTCAGATTTTAACATCAAGAAAAAGTGTTATCAACACAATACTTTTACTTCTACATATTCTGAGGAGGTATGATGAGACCATACTGAATCCCTGTTTTTGTAACTGGCACACTGGAGTTCATATAGACACATTAAGATAAAGAAGCAGAGTATCTAAAGAAATTATAAAACATGAACTTGATATTCCAAAAATGGAAGCAATTAAGATCATGAGCAAGCAGATCCAAACCTGGCTGTCTCAAGTTTTTTAATATGATATTGATAATACGATATTAATATTTAATATTGATAATCCTTAGCCATACAGCAATTAACCACTGGAGGTCAGGGCAGAGAACTGTGTTCTTTACTAACACTGCTCAAACCAAGCTAAGAAGCAAGAATAAGTTGGTGGTAATCAGGTCACCCCTTCCAGCTTCCCAAAATAAGAGACCTGCATTTTACTACATACAACTTCACATAAGGTTTTCTTTATTTAACTTGTCATGTCTACAGGAAATCCTTTAATCACAGACAACAGGATTTTCTGTGAACCAAGAGGCTGATTTAGTATGATGCAAGGTTTTTTTAGCCTTGTCTAAAGCCTGTCTGAGAACTCAAGTTCACAGAAATTAACTTCTCCTCAGGAGAAAACTACACGGATCACTCAGGTTTCTTTTGATCACCTTCAAAATCTCCTACCGTCTTTGAGGGAAATATATTGTTGACTCAACCTGCATTAAAGATGATCTGCTACTTAAAAAATCCAGAAGAAAATTAAGTTACCTTGTTAATATATGGCTGTTTAGCAGCAACAGCACAACATTTTCCTACTATAGAACAGAATACTTTAAGAGACCAGATACTGTGTAAGAACTCTCTTTCATTTTAAAACTCCTATCATTTTAAATTTTAAGCCACCATCTGAGAAATAGAAGGTTAAAATTCTCTGTCTTGAACTTGTATTTACTGAAACATCCTTCCTCCTGGTATCTACACCAGTTTAGCAAACATTTACTAACAAACAAAGCTTATCCTTTAATAAAATTTGATTCTAGACACTTAAAACTGCTCCAACAGTAGAATCATCAAATCTCATTACTACAGCCCAAGTCACTGCCATTACTACTAATTCATTTTTAGTTCAAAATCTTCTTCTCCCTTTAATGACCTCACATTTGCACTGTCTTCTGCTCACTCAACACTGTTTTTCCGAATATGTCATTTGAGAACATGTTCTTATTTGTCCTTTCTTCTCCAGTTACTAGTGACTGTGTCTTTTCAGGACTCAAAAATTCACATTAGGAGCAACATAACTACTAATATCCCTAACTTACTTGATAAAATTGGTATCTGTAACTGGATAGAATGCTAAAGGCTCAAATACATACATAATTTCAGCTAAACACACATAATAAGCTCTCATTTGAAGGATAAATGTAAAGATGTATGACATGTTACCCCAGTTCCTCCACTTCCATATGATTTTTAAAGACTGCATAGCAATAGAGAAATATTGGGTAGCCAGCGTAAAACAGTAGGCCAAAGAGAAAATGGGTACATTTTAAGTATCTTTTCCTATGTTGACAGAAAGCTCCATAAATTACATTAAAATAGCAAGTATCCTAATACACTTACCAGGTGCAAGCTGTCAAGTAAAATGAGGAGGAGTAAGCATAACACAATAAGCACTGAAGTCAAATGTAAAAATATTCCCTTTTTTTCTGTACTTGCTCAAATGTTATTAACAGCTGCATTCAGATGGTAGTCTCCTTAAGATTGCCGAAAAACATTTAGTGAACAGAAATCCATACTTTAGACTTCCCACTTTAATACATAAATGGGTTTTCTGTCTCCTCTCGGATATGACAGTTCTGGTACTATTAAACTTGGAGAAGAGTGCTGGGAACATTCTTATAAATGTGTAAAAATACTCAATGTAAAGAAACAAAAGAAAGTCTGAGATACACTCTCCTCTGTGTTGCCCCATGGAAGGACAAGAGGCAAAAGGGCGAAAACTGAAACACAGGGAACTCCATTAAAAAATACTTTCTCTCATCTAAGATCTCTCCAACACTGGCATAGGTTGCCCAGCTGTAGAGTCTATTTCCAGAGCACTAGAAATACTGAAAAACAGAAAGGACAGGGTTCCTGAACAGCCCACTCTACTTGATGCTGCTTTGAGCACATCAGCTAGAGAATCTCCAGAGATCCTGCCTCTCAAGTGGGTTAGATTTTGGCTGAGATCATAAAATATGCGGAGTTACAAGGGAAACACAAGGATCACACAGTACAACTCCTGGCTCTGCACAGGACAGCTGCACCTTATGTGCCTGAGAGTGTTTTCCAAACACTTCTGGAACTCTTGTCAGGCTGACAAAGTCTCCGCTTCCTACTGTTCCAGGGCCCAACCAGCCTCTGGGAGAAAAACCTTTTCCTGATACCTAGGCTAAACTTCCCTTAAGACGACTACAGCCCATTCCCTTGGGTCCTATCACTGTCACCAAAGAGAACAGATCAATATAGGCCCCTCCTCTTCCCCTCACAAGGAAGGTGAACTCAACTGCAATGAGGTCTCCCTTCAGTCCCCTCCTCTCCTAGCTGAACAGACTAAGTGACCTCAGCTGCTCCTCATATGTCTTCCCCTTAAGGCCTTTCACCATACTCATGGCCACTGACACTCTCTAATGGCTTTATGTCTATTTTTATATTGTGGCACCCAAAACTGCCCCTAGCACTCGAGGTGAGGCCAGCCAGTGCAGAGCAGAGCAGAGCAGGACAATCTCCTTCGTTGCCTGGCTGGTGATGCTGTGCCTGATGCTCCCCAGAATGCAGCTTGTCCTCCTGGCTGCCAGGGCACTGCTGACTCATTCAGCTTGCCATTGACCAGGACCCCTCAAGTCCCTTTCCATGGTGATCCCCAGCATCTTATTTCCCAGTCTGTCTGCATCCAGACCGCCCCATCCCAGGTGCAGAACCTGGTGGAGATAAGTTCCACAGACCTCTATTGATCAAATCTATTGAGCAAAAAATTTATGTTTGGTAACCTCACATAGGGAGAGTAATAGTGGCATAAAACTGGCAACTATACAAGTACACAACTGAAACATACTGTTACTATCTACAGGACTGAACAAAAACATTGTAAAGGAAGCAGCAAGTGGAATCTTCCCATCGGAATCAACCACAGCTGGTATATAATGATTAATAATATGACAGAGAAGGCAATCAGCTGGGTAGCCTTTTATTTCAAAGGGGAAGCCCTTCTGTCAGTCAAACAAATATTGCATTTTTTTCTGTCCGGTTTATCTACAGCTAACACTCAGACTGCATTACTCAGACACAGGGTCAACTAGAGCAACTGCTAAACAAAGAGAGGCAAGTCAAAGCTGCATGCAATAAGCTCCAGCAAGAAACCAACCTGGATTGAGGAAAATGTGGCGTTACCACCATTCCTAGCTACCTGCACATTTTAAGTAGGTGTCTGCATGAGAAGAGGCCTGGGCTTCTCTGTTGGATGCAGCCAGCTCCAACAGACTCATCACAAGCCACAGCTGAGCCTCCCAAACTAGATGTCTTTCAGAAAACACGTTTTCTAAAAAAATGCTGCACAGCAGTTTTAAGAGAAGGGACAAATGTGACAGAAACAGCCCTGCAGACATTAAGGTTGGTGGAGAAGGAATGAGAGGAGGTGCTCCAGGTGCCAGACCAGAGATTGCCCTGCAACACATGTCAAAGACCATGGTAGAACAAATGTTCACACTGCAGCCTGTGGAGGACCCTACATAGGCTGACATCTCCTCACTGAATCCACAGCCCAGGGAGAGGAGCCCACACAGCAGTAGGTTACTGGCAGGACCTGTAGCACCTGGGAGAGCCACATCCCTACAGCAATCTCTTCCTAAAGGACTGTACCCTACACAGACCTATGTTCTTAAAAGATTGTATCCTATGGGAAGCACCTATACAGAAAGAGGGAAATGAAAGAGCTGCAAAGAGCCCTTACAGACTGATCACAACTCATATCCCTACGGAGAGAACCCACACTTTTCTTTCAAAGTCAGTTTTTAAAAAGCTTTAGCTTTTAGTGGCAGCTATACCACTCCACCATTTTTGCAAATGTCTTTTTCTCCTTAAAGAATGATGGGAAGACCAAATATAGCATAAAGATTTTTGTTTAAAGATTAATAGATTTTAAAATAAATGCACAAGGAAAAGGCTTTGCCAAGAATATATCAGAGAAATGAAACAAATGAGATTAGAGTATTACATAATGTACTTTGTAAGTATATTACCAGAATACATTCGGGTCAGGAAGGTGCAAGCTAGCCTCAGCCTGCACTTTAAGAATCGGCTATATTATAACTTGACTTGCTCATTTCTCTTCCAAGGTTCCCAGAAAACTTTTAAAATCTGAATACAGATTGCATACTATCCAGATGTTTGGGTACCTCAGTTATTAGATTGAGAGGAAACTCCAACTCCTAACATATGCTTAACAATACTAGAAATCCTGTCACATCATAAATAATAGTAGGAGATTATACAGAAAACATTTGCCTCTTGGTGCATTTGCATTTGTACTTCTGGAGTACAAAGGTAATTAAAACAGCAATCACAGCAAGTGGATCTATTAAGACACTAATCCACTAAGCTGAAAGACAAATGCACAGAGGAGAAGAAACTGTTGAGAAACAGAACACCAGAGGCACACTTACCTAAATTTAAGAAATCTGAGCTGGAAGAAGGTGGAAGTGAACTTTGTGTAGAAGGAACTGTATTAGCTGTAGATGTTGAGGTTGGATTAAGGAAGTCCCCAAAGAGGTCTGGACCAGACAGGGCTTGATTATCTGAACTTGATGACATTGTGAATGGGTCAAATGGATCGGCTAAAAAAGAAGGAGAAAACAAAATTATCTCATGACAAATTGTAGAATAAATGAAGTTGAAAAAGCCTTACTCCTCTGAGGGCACAGATGAAAAGCAAAGATCATGCTAGTAACTGCAGCAGCCTTCTGTGCATTTTGTGTGGCAAAGAGTAACCACCTATTCTTTCTTCTAGACAAATGAATTTTCACAAGGTAAAAAAAGGATCTCAGCCAGACATAATATCAACAGTTATATCTTCTAACAAAAGCAGCAAGACTGCATACAATTCAAACACATTGTTAATTTCATCCACTTAAGACACATCTTAAGTTTGAGTGACCATCTGACACACAGAAGAATTACATTTGTTAAATACTCCATAATGCCAAATCCACAACAGATTTCAAGAAAAGGAACTATTATACCATTAAAAAGAATACAAAGTGAAACATTCATACTACCATTCAGACTTGAAGGCATTGGCGATTCTGGGGCAGAAAGCACGTCAACCCAAGAATGAAAAACAGTAGAAGTAGGACTTCAGCAGGTCTCTAGTGATCCCAATGAAGAAAAAACTAACTGGAAGAGTATTTATAGTCAGCATGGAGTAACACGTGACGGTCAGCTGGAATCATGGCTTTAGATCTTCCTGTTTCTGCTGCCCTCTAGGGTCAAAACCCCTCAAGAGCCCAGGGACTCCTGCCAGATTTACTCAGAAGCTGAAGAGAAGGAATAATCCTGCTATAATACCTCAACACATCCTCAGGTAATGACCACACTGTATAGGACTCAACAACATTGCAAGCAAGTTTACTCTAGCATCACATGTAAACAAAATCTCAAGTATAAGTTTGTCGTGCAAGCCAAAATTCAACAGTGGCCAAATATTCTCACTTCTGCAATTATCTCTCTTAATACAATTCGATGAAATACATTGAATAAGACTGACTACAAGAATGAGATATATATACATGACTACTGCTCAAGTGTTTCAAGCAGCAGACATTAAAGAAAGATAATGTAATAAATGTTCCCTTTTATAGATTTCTACCTATGTAAAAATGGTAAATTAAAATTATTCTTCCCTGACCACAGTAACAAAGCTCAATAGTGAATAGTCTCAAAATAAGAAAATACCTTAAATCATCCTAATGATCTGTAAAAAAACTTCTAGTTGCTTATAGATTAAAGCTTCTAGTACCTATGAATTATCTTTGTGCAAACAAACAAAATCTTGTAATGGTTTCCCAGCTTATGAGATTAATATTCCCAGAAATATTACCATTAACTTTAGGCAGAGAATTGTTACTCCCAAAAAATAAGGAAGAGATGAGTATCCACTGGTAAAAGGAACAGCTGTCTGAACTAAGACACCTTGTTTAAATACCAAATAGACAGCACTACAGAGCATTCTCTTTAAGGATAATGACCTGCCAAACCAGCAAGAAAACATCTTTTAGCAGTATCATCATCCTAGTGGTTTGAACAATAATCTACACGATTTCCAGTTGCTCAGCACTCTTACATGATTAACACTTAAAAATCCCATGCAGACATTTGACCTAAGCAGCACAGTTATGTACATCTAATGCCATTGCTTTACATAAAGTTCAAGTTACGACAATCCTATGCCTTAACATGGAAAGTTATAGATTTAGAAAACGATCTAGCATGCAACATTCCTATGGGAAAGCTAAGAATTCTTTAAGATACTAAAGTCCCTTTAAATTCAAAATTTGATACTTTTCTTTTTACAAGAGTTTAAAGTTAATAATAGGATACTGGCAACATAACAGAATACCTGGATAACGTACAGGAATTTCTCTCCTTCATGCAGAAATAACACCTATTCTATTCATAGCCTTTCTACAGATGGACATGTCTTCTCCATACTGTTGAAACACAGTACTTATTTTCTAAGCACAATGCAAACTGTAGTTTTCATGTGTTGCCCAGGTGACAAGTACTGATATTAAACTCACATACCTGAAGACATGGCTGCTGCTGAAGATGAACCCTGAGTAGCAGCTGGACACTGACTGCTGAAAAAGAAATCTGTTCCTTGTCCAAGAAGGTCTCCAGTGGGCTCATTTGAAACCTGTGACACACTACTCACAAACAGATTGTTCAACAAGTCTGCATTACTTGATGAAGAGTTTATTTCTGAGATAGGTTTTTTCTGTTCTGCTGAAGTATCAGAGTCTAGTCCCAGCAAGTCTACATTCTCTTCAGGGAGAGATTTTTGAAATGGCGTAGATTGAGCTTCAAAACTGGCTTCAAAAAGTAACTCTCCTTCTGGAGAAGAGTCTTTGATATCAACAGTTACTGCACTTCCTTCATCTGGAAATGTCGGGAACTCCTCATCTGAAGGATCACTCTCTTCCCTGTTACTAGATAGCTGAACAGGATCATTCTTAGGTGAATTGTCCTCTATTCCACTCTCTGGAGTTTTTCCTTCTTGAATAGGGGAAAAAAAAAATTAAATAACCAGCGTTATTCTTCTGACTAGGGTAAGAGAAACTTTTATGGTGACATCCTATAATTAATTCCTAAATAACAAAATTAATATAAGAATTGATGAAAATGGAACTACATGTTGCCTGCCACGTCTTTGTACAGGGCAGAAAAAGCAACAGCTGACAACCGTATTTGCCACTCCACAAAGATAGGCATTATGAATTTTTTCAAAATGAGACTGTCTCGGACATTCACCTCAGATCACTGTGTCTCTTAGAGCTTACAAGGCTTCTCAGTAACTGCTGCACTCAAGAAAAGCATTAAGAACTGCTGACATTTTCACCAACAAAGCAGCACCCAGAAAAAGGAGTTACACACGTGCTATAAAATTACATTTTTTTAGTCCTACTTACTGATCTGGACCCCACTGGCTAGTCTACTTTGTTCCCTCTGTTCCTCAGCCAAAAAGGGGCTGTGGGAGTGAAAAGCTTCCTTGCAGACCTTTAAGGTTAAGATTTTTACAGAAAAAGAAAAATTTAGCTCGGCATTTAAGTTATACTCAATACCAAACCCCTTCACTTGGTGTTCATCCAAATGAAGCAGAACAACCACTTGTAATTCTGCAGAGCTCACTCTTTAAATAGCTTTTACTCATGGTTAGTGAATTAGAGGTTTTTGCTGCCTAAGAAGGCTTAAGCATTCACTTGAAGGCATATAAGACAAACATAAACCACATACTGGCTTCAGAGGAAAACCTGTACCTTTCCAGTCCAGAGAATGAAAGAAGTTGTTTGCATCAGTACTAGTGCTCTGTGGGGATTCTGTATCAGTAGGTGCGCTTTCTGAAGACCGCTCCAGCTGAGATGCCTCTGCTTCATATTGTGCAGTTGAACCTGGCTGTCTAGGCAACTCTGGTTTCCCTATAAAACAGAATTTAAGCCAGAGCCCTTAGAGAGAAGTTTCTCAATTATCCACATGGCAGCTGTTACTTATCTTTCAGGCTGACTGCTATAGGAAGACAATTATCTCCAATCTATTGCTCCACAAATGCATATTCCCGCCCCCACTTCTGAAATTTTGAAATTTTCTTTGAAATTATCATTAACTTCTTTTCAACTGCAAAAAAAAGGTAAAACCCTGTTTTGAGCTAGGACATTAAATCAGAATCATAGTTACACTCAAGCATTCTATTTACATTCATAGGAAAATGTAATTAACACCTCACTTGTACCGATCATCCCCTAAAACATGCAAGAGCTATGAACAGTATCTGCATTAAGAGACAAAATACCAGAAAATGCAAATGCAGCTGTAGAAAAATCCAGAATATGCAAAGCCAGTGAAGAACATGGGGTGGTTAAAAAACATCACAAAGGGTTTAATACACTGTATGCTGCTATTACCTGCTTCTTATATTTCTTTTTTTACTGAAATCAGGTATAAAGTGATTCTTGTGTAAGATTCAGTTGCACAGCTACCTACTGCTGTATCACTTCTCAAAGGAAAGTTTCTTCAGGGCAAATGAAGAAGACTTCCTAAATTAGTCAATATCCACCCACTGTTTGAAAAAAAATGGATGTATGCCCAGAAGAAACCTATTTGTCTAAATTTAAATACAGTAGAGCACTTTCCCACTCTCCTTCCACATTCTCAGTTGTAGCTTAGAGATGCTGAAAAAATAGTCTGTCTCAGTAAACATACATAAAAGATCATGACTAATGAAAGAGTGAATTCAATTTTAAAGGCAAGGGTTTTTTTTTAATTAGTTCACAGCACTTACTTTTGTCCTGTTCTCTTCCCATCAATCTTAAGAAGTACTTTCAGAGTAATTTGAAATCCTTACATTTCTTGTATCAACCAGAAAATGGAAGTGACTTAAGAAAATGAGATCATCGATGATGTAAAGCTAAACACCTTAGCTATAGAGCTCACAGTTGTGTTCACAGTAGGATTAAGCTAAGTTAAATAGAAAATGGCCTAAATCATTACACAAACAACATACATCCTGCTTAAAAGAAAAAAAAGGCCAGCAGCAACTATCTTGTATGAAAAGAAATGTACTTGAGATGCACCATATTAACAGCATAGGGTGAGATCTCACGTATCACTAAAATCACCACAGTAATCTTCATCACCTTCTTTATCCTCAAAACACAGAAGGTTTAAGAGCCTGAATGAAAATGTCAAAGATAATCACCGATACCAGGAGAAGAAGAAAGATACTGAACAGTATTAACTGAAACTAAATACACTGAATATATTTCAGTATAAACTGAAACCAAATACACAGAATTAATAAAATAAAGTCTATTGGAACATATTAAGAAAAGTTCAGGAAATTAATTACAATGTTACATGGCTATGCATAAGAATGTCGATAAAAGCATTCTTACCTAAAACCATTTGTGAGGAATGCTCACAATTTTAAGTGAACACATAATTTTAAGTGAAATGATGGTGCCAGTTTAGCCAAATAAATCCCTTTCAAGATACTGTGCCTACAAATACTGACTGCTAGTAGTCCCTCCCTGCAAATGGCATATTCCTAACTTTAAAGCAAGCACATGTAAGCATAGTGAAAGTGAGACAGGTATTGTTATAATCCATTACTGGAGGACAGCTTAAGCTCCTCCTCACAATGCATATTTTTAACTGATATTTATAAAAAGAAAAGAAAAAAAACCACTTTTATATTTCTTCCAATTAATGGAACATCAAAAATTAAACAAAAGCCTCAAACACTAAGTGCATTGAAAACTTTTCCACATTCTCTAGTTTTTCAAGGGATTCATTACCAAATTTTGATAAAATCTCTTGTTGTTCCTCTCGGGTGGAGAAGAGGATCTTGGGATTCAATCCCTTTATATTCATGTTATCCCAAGGTGGCTGTTCACAGCTGGGCCTATCTCTGGGCTCCACCTCAACTTCCAGATTGACTTGAAATAAATCAGGGTATTTCTCTTGTATGTCACAGGCATCCAGATCATATCTGTAAAGACACAGCAAGAAGTTGCTTAATACGGATAGCTAACTGGAACAGATCTACTACAGTCCAAAACAAAACTCCAAAGCAAATAGCATAAGACATTAAAAATGCTATATTTGTTTACTTTTCCCATTTTAAGACGTGGTATTTTTGTACATAGATGGGGTTGGGGGTTTTTTTTGGTATCATGAACAAAACATTTAGTTTCCTTAAGGTGAGTAAACAAAAAATTCTTGTTACAATCAAAGTCATCTACTTCCTGCACTGACTATATTTCTTCTCCCTGCTGTATGTTGATGTTTGGCAGGTTAAGCAGTTTCTAAAAAAACTTCTCCCAATCTCCTACAAAAAGGTGTCAACGTACTTGGCAAATTTCACTGTAGTGGCATTTCGGGGCACAAAGCCTGTATGGAACTGAATCTGAAACATCTTCATTGAAGCCATCTGTTGAAAACAAGAAACAGGAAAAATGTACAAATCCAAATGAACAGTATGTACAGCACTGTGCCTTCAAAATAATGCAAAGAATTATCAGTATTAAAATATTTTGAAGTATTTGCTTTGCTACAAAAGTTTCTATTTAATTACAACTATTTCCATTTAATTACAAGCATACTTTATCTTGAAAGATTTAAATGCAGTTTAGACAGAACATAAATAGATCTATTACTAGCACGAACAAACCAAAAGACCTTCAGGCAGACATATGTCATCACTAATCTCAAAACAGACTACCAAAGTCTAAAGTATTTCCAGATCCTGCTCTGGAGGCTAAAACTGTATGACCCTTGCTCCTTTTCTGAACAACATATGCTCAGAAAAATTTATCATGCCAAGCAAGAAATATATGTACGTCACATAAAAAGGAATAGTTTTAAAACAGTTTTAAATGTAGCACATTTAAAAGGACACTTCAGAAGGCACTGAAAGAGCTCTTTTCTGTTCAACTTCAAGTCATCCATTCATTCCAGACAGAAAATGCTACCATAGAATATTCAAGGAGCTCCTGATCTTGCACAAATTCAAATTACAGCTCACTGATCAATGTAGCCTGTATTTGCTTCCTAGCATTAGTCACAACACCTGTGAAATAGTCTTGCCAACCCCCACAGAGAAGTCATACAGTAATGGTCCAGAAAATATATAAGACTGAATTATGAAAGCTTTCCATGTAAATGAGCATTTACCAAACATCATAGCCAGAAACAACATAATACAAAAAGCATTGCCACAGATTAAGGAGGGTTGATCCTTCCCCTCTATTCAGCCCCAGTGAAGCCTCATCTATAATTGTGATCCCCAGTGCTGGGCTCCTTAGTACAAGAGAGACATGGACATACTGGAGAGAGTTTCTCTGATTCTTCCATCCATACCATCACTTTCCTAGAAGATAAACTAAACTGTCTCTCAAACTAGGAAAGTAGAAGACATTCACAATGCCCAGCTCTAAACACAGGAAAAATCTTGAAATGTGGTGGTTAGTCTCTGTAAGAGATCTGCAGAGAATTTCAGGGGGCAATTTACAGCACATAAAACTGAGGACACATTGAATATTGTTCCATCAAACCTCCAAACTCAGATCATCACACACACGGTTGATGTACCATGAGTTATAGCTGACAGCTGAGAAAATTTTTGTCTTTTCTATCAGTGAATAAATGCCAGAGAAACCACATCAAAGAAACTCTATCATGAATAAAAGGGAGTAGTACAAGGAGTATAACCTAACCTTGGATAAATTGTCAGCTTTATGTCTTTCTCCTGATGACCTTGAACCATATAGTAGGGGTTTTTTGTGCACTAAGAAATTTCACTGAGTTTTTAGTTTTAAGATGTTCTGGAAGGTCCTGTTGAACCTCTACAGCATGACAAGATTTAATACCTTCCTACTCACAAAGCAGAAAAAAACCTAGAGGGAAAATTAGCATCATTTATGTATGAATACACATGTATGTCCCACATGTACCAAAACTGGCTGAAAAACTGGCTGATCAACTTCCACAAAGCTCCAAGCTCTAAAATTTGCACTACCCCCCCTTATCTTTTAAATAGATTTCCAGTTTAATTTGGCTTACTTATCTGGAAAAAAAGAACATGCCTATCTTTTAAAAAAATTTGAAGACAGGTTTCAGTAACAAGTTTTTTGTGATCTTGCAATATATTTACATCCATAGTTGTATGAAAAAAGGAAATACGCCTTCTCACTAGTAGAAGACAAATAAGAAAATTAGCTACAAAAACTGAACGTAACTTTAGAAAAAGTCTATAAAACCACATGGATTTTTTTAGCCTGTTTTGTACAGGCAGTGTCTGGAATTCCACTTTTCTGCTGAGTCATATTTTTCCTCTGTTTGCAGTTTGCATACACAGAATTAAAAAGCTCTGGCTTGCTGTGCAACCACAGATAATAACTGCTGCCTCAAAAAAACTGACTAGGGGCTTTCTGTACAAATAAAACAATTATCAATACTGAAGTACTTTCCAGGCTTACAAAAGCATCTACATGTACAGCATTAGGAGTGGACATACTCAAAAGGCTTTAAAAGGTTGAATTCACAAATGAATGAAAACTTCAAACATTTCTCTGAACAAAAATAGTAAAAAAAGCAAAGTACTCAGTAGATAACTAGAAAGATACAAAACTGGAAATCTTCCATTCAGGCTCTTGAATTTATCATTACCTTGGCTTGCAGTCGTCCTCCTAGAGTTGACCTGGCATGATAGATCACAATGAGAACATCTCCTTGGACTGTTATACCCAGTGGGATTACTGCTTTCCCATCTTCAATTTTAAACTCCCTAAAGAAAAAAAAAAAAAAAAACAAAAAAACAAAACAAAAAAAAAACCAACACAAAACACATAACCACAGTTAATTTAGTTTAAAAAGAAATTAAATAGTGTATTACTTTAGATTTAACCTGTTTTCTCCAAGGTATTCAGTAGCTGGAAAGTTATAAGGACTTTAGTATTCTCTTATTTTTCTTGTCTATGATTACCCATATCTAGCAGTCTTAGTACCATTTGCAATTGGGCAGACACCAGAGGTGTACAGGGGCTAATAAACAGTCATCTTGCAGCTGCCATGCTTGGGGGATCGTTACAGTTTCCACGATTGAGACAGGATGTTATGCTCAGCACAAGTATACTGGGGATCAATGTGCCCATTCTAACATTAGATGGAGTGAGAGGAGGGTTTTGCTACTGCCTTGCAGTGTCCAGCATGCCAACCCACCATCACCCTCACAGTTCTGCATGACCAGATCCAAGGTGCTCTAACACCCTCCTTCACAATTTACCTTTTGAGACCAGCTAAAAGGACACGGAGGAATTGTCATGGGCTAGCACAGTTTAGTTTTTAGTTATGGAGAAATGTGGGTCAGGACCCTGGAATTGCTTTAGAAAGGACAGGGACTTATCAGAAGGCTAGTTTTGGATATTGGCATCTGTTTCGACCACTGAGAATGTCAAATGTGACTTTGGGCAGCACCGATATAAACCCCTGATTTCCCACAGGTCAGCCCCTTCCCTCTGGCCAGAGAGAAAGGTGACATTGTTTGTAGGGCAGCCGGGGGTCGGCCGGGCCCCGCTGCTCTGGCCGGGGATTGGGGCCGGGCTGAGCCGGGCCCAGAGGAGCGGCCCTGGCCGGGCTGTGCCTCTGGGCCCCACCTGCTGCAGCAAGGGGGGCCGGGCAGGCTCTGCCGGCCGGGCCCTGATACCAGCTACAGGCCTGGCTGGGCCAGGGCCTGCCCCTATTTACACTGAGGGGTGGGCTGAAAAGGCTTTTATGATCCTGCCTGGTTTTTTTTATGATTCCGGACTGCCCGGGTCCTCTGATCTCTGATCTTTCTGCGTGAGCTCTCCCCCCATCACCAGTGCAGCCTTGAAAATCTAACACCATGAGCTGCAGTGAGAGAGAAAAAGACTGGGAGGATTTAACCCTTTCCTGGCAAAATGAAGCTTCCAAGGTTTAACCCTGCCCTGAGAGAGGAAAGAAAGGGACAGAGTGAACATAGAGAAGACACAGCATGAAGTCAATAGAGCAAGAGTGAAAAGATTATTGAGACAGGGGGTTGAGGAGTTTGTCATTCCATCCTTATTGAGCCATGGAAATGAACTCTATATGTAGATTACCCCTTTAAATCATAGGAAAGATAGGCATTTGGGGAGATGATTGTTTAGATTTGTGTGTGGATTTAAGCAAAGGTGTTTGTGATGGACTAAGTGATATTAAGCCCATAAGATGCCTGAACAGAGATAGAGATGAGAAGCCCTCTGTGCCAATGAAGAAGTGAGAATCAAAGAATCACAGAGATATCTCTGTTCCTTGAAATAAAGAATCCTTTGCTTTTGGAGTTATTCATCTTAAATACTGACACCCCAGTATGCAAAATTCTAAGACCCATGACCCATAAGCAGCTCGGAAACCTGCTAATGGGAGGGGTCACAAAGGCACGTTTCCCCCGGCGGCTGTTTTTGAGAGAACTGCTCTTGGTTGTCAGCGGGATCCATGACTCTAAGAGAGACTCCTCTCCTAAAGAATTGATGAAAGACTATTTTTAAATGGTGAAACTGAATGAAAAATCACAGGTTTTGTCTCTTTACCTTGTTCTGTAGGAAAGTTAACAGTTTGTAGGGGGAGGGAAGAGTGTTTTGGAATTTCATTGTGTTTTTAGTTTTTTCCCAACTTTCTTTTTTTCCATTCTTTTAGTGTGTGTTAATAAAACTATTTGTTCATTTTTAAGCTTGAGCCTGCTTTGCTTTTCTCCTTATCTCTCTCTTACAGAAAAAAAAAAAAAAATACTAAGAACACTACACTAAATTTGGCAACCAGAATTTGGCGAACGTGAAACCACTACAGGAATCTAGAAACACATGAATGCCAGAATCCAGAAAAACGTAAGTTGCCGTTTCAGAGCAAGTCATAATCTGTACTTACTTCATTTTGTCATATTCCTGGGAGGTAGTGGTTACTCTCTCATCTCCCACATAAACCTCACAAAAAGGCCTGCAGCCATTACGCTGCTTACTGAAAAGCGGAACAGGAGTCATGACAATTGATCTGACCAGGATGGGCTTGCTGTGAGGTATAATGGGTTCTTCAGCCATCATGTCACACATGTACTCAATGTACCTGCCAAAACCAGAAGGTACTCATTTAGTTAGAGCACAAAATTCTAAGAAACAGGTGAACACATAACGAGTTACTTCAGTTCTTACCCAGTCACTCACTGAGCATTGGTAAGTGTTAACAGTGAAACAGTGGGAACATTTACCACCACCTCCAGCAAACAGATTTTCAAATCTGATAGAATAACACAAAATGGTCTGTAGATTTGTTTACATATAATGCCTTGTAAGACAAACTAGACATAAAACATAATGGATCACTCAAATCTTCCTAAAGGCTTTGAATTTGTCCTGATTAATACATATTATTTTGTGGAGAATCCCTTAAGTATATATGAAATCAGGGTGTACAAAAACATAATCTGTCATTTATACTGAACTAATACTTTATTTCCCACACTTCAAAATCTAATCCCTTTTGTAGAAACACTCTTAATACCAGAATCGCTTGTTATTCATACTTTATGGTTATAAGAACTATCAAATTAAATCAAATATATAGCTTAAAACATTTGTCAAGGTACATGCAAGTCACCTCTGCATGCACTACAAAAAAAGCACTGGACATTTTTACCCAATTGACAGAAATAATTTCTGGTATGCCCTCAGAGCTTGCAGTGTTCTGACATAATAAAACCTATTGTAATAAACTAGGAAACATGAAATAAGTCTTACACATGTGGAAGAGGATTTTATAATTAAGAAAGCATTCAAAAGCTCTGCATATCCTTGTTTTCATTCCTAACACTTCTTCACCACAGAGCATACTTGACCCACTTCTGATGGGTACTTACAGGCTCAGAAAACTCAGAACTACCTTCTATTCATGATACATCACAATACTTGAAAAAAACAGACGTCTGAACACCGAAATTATTGAAATAATTTGTCTTTCTAAAGACATCCTATGCCATAGTCAGAATTTATTAACTACTGGTTTCAACAGTACCTTACAGTACCTTTTATGAGAAGGCCAAATGCCAGGTGGACAGCGTTTCATACTGAACATATAAACAGCAGCTTCAGCAGTAGTGAAGAGACGACAAAAACACAGAAATGAACAAACTACAACAGCAGATGCTGCTCTTCCATCCTAGGGGGGGAAAAAAAAAAGTATCCTTGTTAGTAATCTAGTGGAAAAAGCATTATTCAAGTTACCGAAGAACAACCCATTATGTATCCCATAACCTGTCATTATTTAATGTCACTATGTCCAAGGTCTAGTGCCATTATTTGACTTGACATTTGTATCTGAGTGTGAAAGGTTTTCATTTAACTTCCACACCATACAAATGATACTACATATTACTTCCTTATTCAAATGTGAATAACAACTTTAGCTTAACACTATTTGAAATTTTCAATTGATGTTCTTTACCTTATTGTGATTAATACTCATTTTTTAGATTTGTTTCCTGGCTGCTACCTGAAACACTGCTATTTTTGACTGACAGCCATAGACTTCTGCTAAAATAGGAGTACAAAGATTAAGAAGAACTAAACCACACTAAACTCTTTAGACTTCTGTCTAAAAGTGTTAATAGCTTGCCAAGAAACCAAGAGAAAAAGATTACAACACTCAGCTTCTTTCTGCAGGAATAGCAGCTACACACATACCACAGATCCATTCCTGTCTTATAAAAAGCAGAAGATTTGAAAGATATAATGGTTGACAGAACAGGACTTCTCTAGGTTTGTTTGCTAGGAACATGGAACAGAATTTTTATCATCCATTTCTTTAAGTTCTGGTGTATGTTTCTTACATCACATCTGGCACAAAAGCTATGTACTTAACAAAAGTTTTCATCACATGTGAGGAAACGGAATGAGGAATGAGTTAGGTACCCTGAACAGAAGACTTTGAGGGAAAGATGTTACAAGAACTGGTGCTAATTCATCACATCTGCTTCTTACCTACTCGACCAGCAATCATATGACACCGAGGTATTAGAAGTACCGCATTAATATAGAATTAGATGCCTAACCTCACAGCAGCACTGAAAATTACAATGGCTTTTAGGAGCTGACATGAACTGGCTTTTTACTTGCAAAACACTACAAAACACTCAGATACTGTCTGTCAGATGAACAAATCCTGGTTTTGACTCTGATAGTGATACTCCCTGTTGATGGCTATACCATATCACCAGGCAGGTTTTGAATGCTTTCCAGAAGCATTGAAAGCATTGTCACATAATCATGTTTTGCTTTTTACTCCACAACAAAAATGTCAAAATCCCACATGCTATTCTCTTAAACAAATGTAAGAGTGACCTAACTTTCAAATTCTGAGCAAAGTATTCTCTGAATTCATTCCTTCCCCCACTAGGTTTGACATGAGTTGGCTCTAAAGACAGTTTCAGTGCCTTCTTTTTTTTGTTATATCAAAGTTAATAACACTTTGGAGAATAATGACATCTACAGAGCAATCTCCTGCCAGCAAAAGCAAGTAAAACAGAAATCATACAGTCAGTTTCTGAAATTCTGGGGCTACAGATGAGATTCTAGATGAACAGTAATGGGATATGCAGTGTACACCCATCTATCACACAGAGAACAAAAAATGGAGCAAATACTGAAAGAGTAGAAGAGATTTTTTATTTTTCTTCTAAAGGCTACTTTGCCTTAATACTGCCTGTATACTGCCTTCCACTCTAAATGCAAGCAAGCAAGGGCTACATTACCCTACCAATTTCCCTAAGGAGAAAGTTTATGCAAGTTAACTTCTCTACAAACATAGCAGGAAGGAATTGACCCCAGGGCTTCCAGTAAAGAAAGCCATAAACCGTCACAAACTAAATGGATACTAGCACTCTTATTCACAATTTAAAGCCCTATTGAATAAAGAACTTCAGACTTAAATAAATTTCTTACAAGGCAGTGCACAATGCAAACATTTTTCTGGTCTTGCTTCAGCCATAAATGCATGTTCTTGCATATGCTATAAAGATTCTGAAGATTTGGTGCTCGTCTTGCTGGCCAGCCACATTCAGAAACCTGCAATGAGAGACAAGAGACAGTTGATGTGAGAAACAGTATTATATTGTCACATATACCTAACAGGTTATGCAAATGTCTACAAGGTATTTTTACACTTTAATGCCACCTTCACATTGAAATTAAGCAAGATGTTCAAGAAAAGTAGTTTTACACAGTGTAAACACCAGTTTTTAGGATGAAGTGCAATAAAACTTCAGTTATGTTGATGCCTTAAGTTTTAGCTTTCGTATTTTTCAGGTTCTGTACTGCATTAGTATATATCTCTGAACTTCATACAAAGTAGCAAGTTCTCCTCACAGTTTCCTTAGACAAAACAATCCTTTTCCAGCCTGACAACCAAGGACACCTTTGCAGCTTCAGGCCCCAAAAGTATCAACAACAGCGAATTGAGGAGAGCAGTCTGGGAGAATGGGACTTCATAACCTGAAGCTGTAATTGGACAAATAATATGTAAATGGATCTTAAAACTTATAAAAGTGTGAAAACATGGTACCCGTTGTCTGTCTTGGATGTAGCCTCAGCTAGGCTCTTGTAGTGCCCAAACTCTATCCTTTGAAAACCTTTTAATAAATGCCTACTTTATTCCTTTAACACTGTCTAGTCTCTAGTTCAAGGCATCACTGTCTATAAATCTGCTGCAAAAGAAGTATCAAGAACTCAAAATACTATCTGAAATACCCTTAGAGCAAGGAGTAAAACAGCTTTCAATTTAATTTGTGCATATATACTTTAGCAAAAAACAAAAACCAAAAAACCCCAACAACAGAAAGATCAGGCTTCTTTTACTATTTGCCCTTTGTTCAAAGAGCTCGAATTGTTCAGTAATATTCCATTTACAATAACTGCTTCAAAACTAACAAAACATCAGCTTCACTGCTAAGAATCCATATATTTAAAATTAACTGTCCAGTAAGGATGCAGTATATGAAACTTGATTATTGGGGCACTCGAAACACCTAGAGTAGATATAATCGCGATCAAAGAAGCAAGTTACAAATGAAGCTGTTTCTATTTGGTTTTACATCACATCTGTTTGCGATTTCTAATTTGCTATTTCTGTTTGGTTTTAGTCTCAACTGCAATTGCCAGATATTGGTAATCAAGTTTTCCTACAGCACCTCATCTTCCTATATAAAGAGTTCAAGGGTTACTCTGAGATTAATTACCTGAGCTTATTATCAAAAAAAACCTGTTCATGCCAAGCACAGAAAAACACCTGAAATAAACAGTCTAAGTCTCCTACAGCTTTTCATTGTACTCTAGTATTTTAATTAAAAAATAAAGCTATTTCAAAAAGCATCACTTTGCAAGAGATTTAAATTGCACATTCCTTTGTTAGTGCAAGCTTATGTAAAGTCACCAGCAAAGAAAGAAAAGCTAAGCAAAAAATCCTTTTTAAGTCCCTGTTCACCACACGATTCAATGTGGGCTTCAGTACATCTCAAATATTACAACAGTAGTGCATGGTGGTTTCAGATGGAGTAGTTTTCTCAATAGTAACTAAACAAGGCTGTGTTTTGTATTTGTGTGGGAAACAGTGTTGGTAACACAGGGACTTTTATTTTATTGGTAAGCACAGCTTAGACAGAGTTAAGGATTTTTCTGCCTCTCACAACACCTCACCAGTGAGTAGGCGTGGTGTGCACAAGAAGCTGGGAGGGGACACAGCCAGGACGGATGACCCCACCTAACTAAAGGAATATTCCATACCATAGGACATAATTCTCAACCCAAAAAGCTGGGGAAAAAAGAATGGAAGGGGAAACATTTAGAGCAATGGCATTTGTCTTCTGAAGTAATCATAGCGCATGATGGAGCCCTGCATTCCCGGAGGTGGCTATACACCTGCCTGCCCATGGGAGAAGATGGATAAATTCCCTGTTTTGCTTTGCTTGCAATTGCAGTTTTGGCTTTACCTATTAAACTGCTTTTATGTCAACCCATGGATTCTCACTTTTACCTTGTAATTCCCTCCCCAGTTCCACCAGGGAGGAATAAGCAAGCAGCCATGCGGGGCTTGCATGCTGGCTGAAGTTGAATTACAACACTGCAAAAAAATCACATTGAAGCACTGCAGCTTCAGACCAGAACACAGCCTAAAAAAAAGTGTATTCAAAAAAGCAAAAAGTACTGACTTTTGTCCTTTTAATTACTGTTTACTTTCTAGTCAAACACTAGGCTTCCTACAAGATGTAACAAAAACAACATTACTTTCTGTTTCTTTAGCTGTGTTTTAAGCTCTAAGTGTCCTAACAATTAGCAGAAAGATGGATAGTGCACAAACTCTCAGAGCAACCTGTAACAAGAAAGACTAGCAGAGAAGACTTCAAAACTATCACTAATTTTAACCAAGATTTTAAAAAATATGTATAAGTTCCATACAGACAGCAAGCAGCAAGAAACCAGTAATATGTAATTTCATAAATACGTTTGCTTAAAGTGCCAGAATTAAGAATTTTAGGAGCTGTTCTCCTCTGATCATGTTTAAAGGCTTGCCATAATCATCTTTTGCCGGCATTAAAACAAAACTAAGCTTCTTTAGGTTCCTACATGGCTGCTCTCACCCAGCACTGAACAATTAAGTTATGCTTGAAATTGAGATGTCCAGCAATACTGACTAGACAGGTAAGAGTTCCAAATACAATTACAGTTTGTTTCAAAGTAAAACAACTAGACAATAAAGTGGTGATGTTTCAACTAATGATGACCTACTGTAACCTCCCAACAAAACCAAGATCATATTACCAGTCTTAGTACCAACACATCAGAAATACTAGGTGTATAAACACCTCAGACTTGCATAAGTAAAAAATCCATTGGTAAGCAAATCCCCAGTTGCAGAATTCATCATTCCATAAACAGAGACTGATCACTTCACAGGATGTGAAATAAAGCAGTTCACTACATCACTCTCAGATTTTCCAGCAATCTAGTGCTAAAAGAATTGCTGAACATTTTGCTTTGAGGTACCTGCTACAAATAATCAGGCAGTAGATTTCCCACATAATCAAGCTTTTCCACCTTCCATCTTGAATAGCCTCTGCCTGAACATCATATTGAACCATATACAGATAAAGAAGCTGCTTGCATTCATCCAAAGAGGCAGTAATGATTTCTTTCAGGTGTAACAATACTTTATCATGTTTACAAGGAAACAAAAGTAAGTGACAGCACTAAAAGAATACATTAAATATACCTCATCCTGACATGTTAAGTCAACTCTGATAATTGAAATAATGCTAAGGATGATTCTGCATAAGGCCCAAAAGGCTTTATTACTATGTAACAAATAATGGTTCTAGACTCTCGTCTTGGCAGACAGTATTGTGTGGAAGGGACATGATCACTACACACTGTTGAGGGGCTGGACAACTCACAAGACAGTAACAGTCCTGACTGTTGAGACTGTTACAGGACGACTGAGGTTTACTTAGGAGCAGACACTGAAGTCCAGCACCTAACAAGATGTCCTCAATACCTCGTTGCTGAATTAGGCAAATGCCTTCCTATTAGTATCAGAGAAATAGCCAGGGAGAACAATGGAAGCTCAGCTAAGCTACAATATGAAGATGGTGGAAACAATCAGTTAGCTATGCCTGGGTCATATGGGCGTCAATGGTATGCAGTGGGACAAGGAGAAACCCCAGTGAACAGGTTATGCAAACTGGTCACTATATCACTGATAAAGGAAAAGAGTAGAAATGGGAGAGATTGACATTTTAGTAAGATTTTAATTATTCTCCACTTAAATTTGAAACACATAAGGTACATGGGAATGTTTTCAAAGATATTACTATCCTAGAAAAAGCAAACTTTAGTCAGTAAGATTAAAGATTAGTCCCTACCAGTTAAGTTTAGACTTAAAGCAAAGACAAGGGGAATATAGGTTACTCTTTGACCTTGTGTTTATAATTATTCTTTTGTCATCTTTTTGATTAACCTACTTTAACCTATTTTTCAATAAAAAGCTGAAGGTATAATGAAAACATTGTGTTTCAAGGCCTTTTACAGAAATACACAAAAACTATACACACCCTGTTATGGAATCTTGAAGGCCTGTATGTTCTTGGAGAAAGATTGTACACAGCATAATGGCCAGGATGTTTAGAGTCCAGACACAACCGCACATCTTCTATGTTATTTTTGATGGCAGATTCTACACCTTCAGCTGGAAAGGACATCACTGAAGACAGAACAAACAGCAACTGAAATTCTTCATATATTAAGACCAAGGAGAAATTATGTTTAAGAAACATATAGATATCATACCAGCAATTCTGGAAGTGATGTATGATATATCCAATTCTCCTTTTGCATAACTGAAAGAGAATATATTGGTGTTAATACTTGGAGATATAACCATTCAAGTCTTAAGTTTAAAAGCCAGGTCTCTCAGGTGGCACCCACCACCATGAATAACGTTTTATTTCTTCCATCTGAGACTTGTTACATTCACATTTCAAGAGTTTAAGAGCAGAGCTTTCAGAACAGATATTGTGTTTAAGCACTTACTCATTTAAATCAGCTGCACTAAAATCATCTATGGAATTTCATGCAGATGCCTTTAATCTTTAACCCACTCCTCTAGCCCCTGCTCTTACTAATAAAAATGCACTGTATGGTGTGAGTTTGAAAGCCTAATGAGGATATATTAATATTTTTAATAAAGATGCTTAAAAGAAAGACTACTGGTTGAACATCAAAATTTAAATTACGTAACTCTGGCATTACTATCTGGCACAGATGGGCATGCTGCCCAGTATCCCAGTTCCATACGGACAGCATCAAGAACACTTCCCAGTCTAGTCACTCAGGAAGGACTGTGATAGTCACACTCAAAACACCACCAGACTTGTCACTGCCAGGACTGAAGCCCCTTGGCAGCTGGAGAGCCAATGGGTGCCACACTTGACTCCCTACACACCCCACACTCACACAGTCAGACCACGTTTCCTTCCTTACCAGGGGGACCCAAGGTTTCCCATAGCAAAGTCCAGATCAATGGTTGCTTTAAGTAATTTACTCCTCCAGAATAACAGCTGGAGCTGCTGCCTCCCAGGAAGGACTTCCAAGAAAGGAGATTATGAGCCTTTATACTCTCAGTCTATGGGTGCCAAAATCTGGGGTCTTCCTCAGTCCTCAGCTCCTGCTGTGTTTCAGTGTCCAGTCACCTGGCTGGGTCATAGATCCCTGTGCCCTTTGCTGTGCCAGGGGTTGGCAATTCCTGACCTCCTGCCTCAGGCTCCCAGCCAGAGCTCAACCTACAGCTGCCACTGCAGCTGCTCCCTGAGCTACCTGCACTCAACATAGAGGGTACCTAAATCTCTTTCCTCATTTAAATAATTATTCAGAAAATTCACTTCCCATAGAACTCCCATAGAGAGCAAGGCATTGATCATTAATCGTCTCTCTCTCATACAATTGTGCACAGTTTAAAAGAGCAGCCTTTTCAAAAAAAACTCTCCGTGATACTTAGGTCTATTCCTTGCACCTTTACCTAATCATCCACATTATGTCAACAATGAACTAATCTAAGACCACTATTATTTTTTTGTTTCTATGGTATCTGCTATGTAGCAGAATGAAAAAGCAAGAGAAGAAAACTGAAGTGACCCAGTGCAGTCCAACAACCTTCAGTACTAACTACACAGGTCTGCACTCCCGGACTGGCACAGTAAGAACAAATCTCACCAGCAGAATTTGATTTAGACATCCCTAACTTAAACATCTCAGTAGCCTATTAACTCCAGAATATCAAAACGTCATCAAAACTCTATGATGCCTATTTAATTAATTCAGAGGCACTAACAAAACTTTTATATCCCAACACAATTTTAAGGCACTGCTTAGAAGAACAGACCTAGAATACTGCACTCAAATTTTGAAACACCAAGGAAGATTAACTTTTGATTCTTTGCTGCTTGCTAGCAATGATGGAGGTTAGAGGGAATGATTAAAAATTTACATTGTATATATAAATGTATATTTAATATATATGGATATAGAGAGAGGAGAATTTTCGATTACGGAAGAAAAATTTTCTGAATGCAAGGCCATTTAACAGTATTTATGCAGAGTGGCATAATCGGTGCCCTAGCAATGATAATGATTCACTGTCTCAAACTGAAACCACAGGGAAGTTTGAGTCTCACTAGACAGAGCATTGAAAAAAGCCAAAACCCTCAGCCTTGAGAAACCTTGCATAAGGAGGTAGACAAATAGGCACAATTTCAAAATCTTTTGCACCTTTGGAAGGACATACTTCATCATGTAAGCTTGGGTGGTAATACTGTTGCAGCCAAACTAATTAAGGCAGAAATTTACATTCAGAGCTAAAAACAATTGCTTACTGAAATTTGTGATGATTGTAGTTCTTCACATAGATGGAAGTGTCAAATGCTATCTGTTGATTACATTCAGCAGCTTCAAGCAAGAAAACAGGTAATCATTCTAATATCAATTTTTTTGGTATCAAGATGAAGGACCAACTAATATGACAGCTGTAGAACACAGAACCATTATTTCTTCAATGCTGTAACACGAAGGTTAAGCAGCAACTTGTAACACTGGCACAAAACTATGGAGAACAAAAAGGCAATGGGACTCACACCCATTCCCTTGGGAAGATTTTCAGATATTGACTTCTTACTACCAACACCACTCAACTCAGCTTTGGTTTTTACATTTGTCTAAATTAAAAGGAACATTAGGAGCATGGATCCCACCATACACACATGTAAGAGTGCAGTTCAGTATGTCAACTACAGAGCACAGCAAAGCCAACTTAAGCTTTATATTTCGCAGGAGTGTCCCAAGTATGTGACTATTACATTGAAAAAGCTTCAGAATTTTTGTGCAGTCTTAATTAAAACGAAGTCTCTTAACTTAAAATCAACACAACTCTCCAGAACATCTCACCACATCCCTGAATTCACTGCACTTTATTCTGAAGATTTCACAGCTATTTCAGTAGTAAGAACTGAACACAAGGTACTCTTGTTTTCAGCGAGTATTTTGTGTCAGAATGGTAACTGAGATGTTTTTAAATGGTAAGAAGGTGAAAAAAACATGTATCCTTCACATTGTTTAAGCATTCCTATGCACTTCAAGATAAAACCCTCTAACTGAAAATCACAAATTAGGTCTTTCCTTTCATATCCTTAACAGCAGAAATTTCATTTATAGTAGTTTTGCTGACAGATGATAAGAGAAAAGCATGCAAACATAGACATACATAGAGTGTTTTCAGCCTGTGATTCAACATGGGAAACTGTGTGCTTTTAGAGGTCTAATTAAGCTCAGCAAAAAAAAGTGATATGACACCATCATTTAGTCATTTTTCTGATGCTATCAGGCTTCCTCAAAACTGGGACTACTTCATTGTGGGACGAGACTAGACTATTCTAGTCTCTATATGGAGGCATAGGATTATTTCCTTACAATATCTAATGGGGGCCTACAAGAAAGCTGGAGAGGGACTGGAGAAAGCAAGGAGATGTAATGACAGGATATGAGGGAATGGCTTTAAACTGAAAGAGAGCAGATTGGTATTAGTCTGGTCTAGCTGAAGGTGTCCCCCACCCCCTGCTCAGGGGTTAGAATCAGATGCTGCTTTCAACCCAAACTACTACTTGATTCTATGAAATTAAGCAAATAAGACATGAATTCTGATTTTGCAGAATAAATTTCAAAGCAAAAATAAGAACTTCTAACTACACATTAAAAACTTCTCACTGTGTTGAGCACTTGGTTGTTGATAATGGTTGGCATTATCATTCTTGCCAGAAACTAGATGCACCTGAAAACTATAAGTAATATTAAACAAGACCATTCCAGGAAAATAAAAACAATGAAACTAAAATCGGCAACTAATCTCACAAAAATTAGTTAACATCCAGAACAAAATTCTACA
The DNA here is from genome assembly GCF_015227805.2 of Hirundo rustica. Taxonomy (NCBI): domain Eukaryota; kingdom Metazoa; phylum Chordata; class Aves; order Passeriformes; family Hirundinidae; genus Hirundo; species Hirundo rustica. Next base: position 73,066,016 of record NC_053488.1, read on the forward strand.
ACAGTATGTTCTGTTTACTAACCACTGAAGATGATAAAGAACAAAGAACCACAGACTAACCAGCACAGCTACAATGTAAGCATACAAACCATTAAGTAAAATACTGCCCCAACAATAAGCAACCTTCCTCCAGACATCTCTACACTTACAAGATTAGAAAAATATCTATCCATCGCTTTTTTTCAGTTTACTTTTTAGAAGTCAGGAAGAAAAATCGCACTAAGATTCACATCAATCTGTTTCCACTTGGTTTTGCTTCATAAAACTGAATTAATCATGAAACTACCTAGTGCAATGCAACCATCCATGAAATAAAATATTAAACAAGAAACAAAATTACCTTAAAAGCAAGCCTTAAAGGCAGCTAGTTGTTCCTAAACTACTACACCACAACCTCTTCAGCAAAAGATTGTTCTGACAAAGCAATGGAAGACAGATCACAAGTTTTGCCTGCTGCATTCAATACCAGTCAAGATCTGATCCTTAAAACATTTAGCTGTGTTTTTTGGCAGGGCATTTGTAACTTGGATGGAGGCCTCGATAAGCATAAATACTGGTCAAAGGCACAGAAGCTCCACAAGCAACAAACCAATGAGCTTAACAGAAACGCTGTGGCTGCACAGCTGCAGGCTGAGCTTTCAGGCACACATGGGCAGATCTGCTGGATCCAAGCTCCTGCCTGTGCAGATGGTGCCACCTCACAAAGTAATGCGTATCTTCTCTATCTCCACGCTTGCACTCACTTTTAAGTCAGTTTTTAACAAGAGGGCTGAACCACTGTTGCTCTTTGTCCTCTCTCATTTAACTACAAGCTGATGCATCTGCCTGACCTGAACCTGCAACAGAGGTTATGACACTTGCAACTGAGGTGGCCTGGGGGACAATGAAGATGGTCCTCATTTACTCTCCTGTCCCTAGCAGCCTGTAATGTGTGCTTCACTTTTCAGATTCTATCATTTATTAGGACTAACAAGAGACCAAAATCAGAATAAAGGTAGCTACAGAAAAGAAAAAATTAACTTTTTTGTCACAATAACAAAATACTTAAATCTTACAGTGTAGTTTGGATTCAGTGAAAGAGAAGTCTGTCTGCAGACAAAGGAGTAACTCTGTAATTCAGAAAAGCAATGATAAGTAGGAAGGAGAGAGCCTACCTAATGAAATCATAGACTCCAACATGAAAAGTGCTTAAGTGGGGTGAAGAAAATGCATGACAAAGAGGAGACATTTTAATTTTTCCAGAATATCTGCTTCTTATGTTGGTTGAAGGGTTTTGGAAAGGCAGTCAAAGATGCAACAGCAGAAGAGGTATTCTCACATCACCAATTGTATCAGCTATATCCACAACACAAATTTGTGAAGGCAGAGAATGAATATGACAGAAACAGACATGCCCTATAGTAGATACAAACAAAGAATTAACAATTCAGCTTGATTAAAACACAGTTTAAGAATGCACAAGCCCAGTGGTAGAACTCTCAGCAGAACAGTGAATGTTAAATACTAAAGGACCTAAGCCTACCTTAGGCCCTACAGAACAGTAAGTACTGGTCATGTTAATTCATGTTTTGCCATTTCACTGAACTGTTAAATACAGGAAGGATTCAAAATAAAAGGCAATACAAAGAATAAAAAGTACACAGCTCAGGGCTACTAAATAATACTGGGAAATTGCAAGGGGAAAGACTTTGTCTTTCAGTCACAGGAAAGTAAGTATTAAGTATCTGATTCTCACTAGTAGAATGACATGCTTGGAGCATTCCCTCTTTTTTTCCCCACTCCTCAACCCAATGACTAAATCCACTTAGATTACACAAGAAAAGAAGAACACAGTTGTATGGAGACAGAAGGTGCTCCACAAAACCAAGATTTGCTTATGATAGTGTAGAACTCAAAAAAAATTTTGATAGTTTCACATATTGTGTAAAAGGTGATAGTCAAGAGTCACCTAAACAAAAACCCTTATTCAACCAACCAAGTCCAAACATCTGAGAGGGACTGATCTCCTCATGATGAACCTTGGGACACAGCATATACTGTCTGACAATTCTTTGTCAATCCACCACACTCTGCGCAAATGTGCACTCCTCAGTAGCTTGACAAGGTCTCTGGGCTAATTGATCTTATTTGGATATGACAATATATCCACTCATTAAAAGCTACAAACCAGTATGAGGTCAAATAATTACATTTTCAAGATACTCAAGTCTAATAAACATCTGTATTTGACTTACTGTAATTCAAAGAAACATGGTAAAAGTAGTGAGTTTTCCTGTGACTAGTATTTAATGAGTTCCACAAGCCATGCATTAAGCTGTTGTGTTCAGCCACAGAACACTAACTAGCAAGTGAAAAGAGGCATACTAAGTCTCAACAATAAGACAGATGCAAGACTTATTTTTGGCAGCCACCATAATCTAAGTGAACAGCTGTAGAGAAGAGCATGAGAACTGAATAGAATCTTTTCAGACAGCAAGCACTCACTGTCCAGAACTTCAGAAACTGCTAGATGAGTTTTGCAAATGTGGTTAGTTACAGCTACTGTTTTATTCCTTACCCACTACACTTACTATGGAAGCAAAGGAAATCACACTAAGCTACACACTTATACGGTAAGAGAAATAAAAATAAGGCATAGGCACAGCACAAGCTACTTCATATTAAAAAGACAATTTTAGGCAGTCCTAATCCACTGCTAGAAAAGGGGAAAATTACATAAGATGAAATTCAAAAAAGTAATTAAACTTCCAGTAGCCTTTAAGGAAGAAACCACTTGCAAGAGCCAGAAGAGAAAACTGCTTCAAACATAACTAAGTGATGGAAGTGCACCCAGAAAGTCATGTGGAGTCAAGAGAAGAAGAAAGTGAAGTGTAGGAGTACTTCAGATACATGTAGTGTACAATAAAAACATAGTAAGATCTAAAACACAACCATGGGAAAGTAAGGCTTGTAACTTTGCCAAAACTGGTTTTCATCATGCCACAGTTTGTTCCCCTTGTACGTCTCCCTGTCCTGTACCCATGTGGTTTACCCAGGAAGAAAAGTTTATTGCCACTGTCCCTATTATTTCTATAGAAAGCTTAAGGACAAACCAAAGCAGTGCAGCTTTTGCAACCTTTAAAAAATAGAGTACCTGGCCTTTCTAAACCATATTCAGAAGTTTAAACAGACTAAGTGTAAGAACAAACAGCTAAAAACACACTTGAAGCGGATACAGAGGTGCAGTATCTACAGATCTAACTTGCCTGATTATTATAAATATCATAGAGCAGTACTATGCACAAGTAAAACACAAACTCTGAAAAAACCCTACATACGAAGAAATATATTTCACAAGCTCTAACACAACATCCCAATCAAAGGAACACAAAGCCTACAGTGAGAAATAGAGTTCAGTATTCTTCTGGAGGCGCCAGTTCAGACAAAGTGTTCAGTAGAGACTCACCTATCTTACTAGAACGAAGAAAACCCTTTAACACTGCCTAGAATTTTATTAACAGCTAAAAATACATAAAATGTACACATTGATTAATACTGATCATAAGGAAGCATTAGAAATATTTGAAACAGGACTGACAACCTGACCAGAAAAAAAAAAAAAAAAAATCACACAATACGAATCTGAAAACATACACCTCTAAACATAAGAGTATTCATACAAGCAATACAGGGTATGTCTGTTTCTGTCAGGGAGACAGACAGTGAAACTTCTCTCACACTGTCTTGAAGGCATAGGAGTCCACCTGGAAACTATACCAAAGAGTTTATTTCCCTGCAGGTTTTTTCCCCTCCTTGCATCTATTCCCTTGATTTATACCTTTCACCCCTCCATCTTTTTAATTCCTCTCTTACTCATGAAGGCCCTATCTAATAATTCAATTCTCCATGCTGTTTCAGCTCCCATCTGCTCATTTCTCAAAAGTTTTCAGTATTTAAAATGTAGTAGGACAAGCAGTACTTATGGACAGGCTCTTACTGCAACATTCTCAATTCTGGTATATGACTGTTGAAGCAGCTTTTGTATGAACATCATATATAAAATCTCAGGGGGTAGCTATCAGCTATTACAGCTCAAACTTGGACAATTATGCTGAATTTACCATTTCTGGAGCAAATTCCTGTGCCTTCATTTAGAACTCTTACCAGCACAATCTATTTATTATTATTATTATTTTACTCACTTGGCCACAGACTGGATAACTTTAGAAGATGTATCCTTAATATTAGTGAAAAATCGCTCAGTTCCACCCCTCAGAATATCAAAGAACCCTCCATAAGTCTGGTCACATTCCGCAACGGTCAGGCCTAGAGTAGTTGAATAAAAATAATTGTACTTTATTATGGAGCCCATTCCAGGATATGACTTCAAGTATGTTGGCTATAAAGCTGGATGGAAGTGAATGCAAACACAGGCTACACATTGCTGTAAGGCTCAAGTTCCAAAGTTCTCCTTAACTATGACCTATGCAAAAAAAATAGTACTTCCTGCAGTCAGGAAGTACTAGTAATATACTTAACACATTGTTTAATTTGCTGTCTGCATTTATGAGAAAACAAGGTTAAAAATTCTGGAAGTAAGGCATATGTTCCATAATGTCAGAACAGCAAAACATTGCCTTTCTTTAGTACCAGTTTCTAAAGTGCAGTTTATCATCAGCAGACCTACTTAATCATGTCCAGGACACATTTTAATGCAGGGTTTCAGAAGCAGCTGGCAGAGTTAAGCTTAAGTTTTAAGCACAAGATCCCAGATAGCACAACATAGCACAATATCTCTATTAATATGATTGTATAAAACAAACAGTAGGCATTCTTGCACAAAACAGATGACCAGACAGACTTTTAACTATAACTGCATTCGGATGCAAATCTAATTCTTCCACAGAAATTGATACACATATATTATTAGTGCAATAAATGTTACCCGATTTTAACATTTCCCCTGGAAAATTAATATCCCTTGTCTCACTGACAGTTCATCATTGTGGTGGATCTTTAGAGAGACCCAGACGACTGCCGATGACAAAAGGAAAGAGCCTGCTCTTTGTCCGGGGTGGAGGGGGGGGGTTGGGGGGGAGGGGAGAAATTATAGCTTTATTTCGCCCAGAGTTATTTTAGCTCCTTTCCCGTCCCCGCCGGTGCCAGAGAGAGTGAAGCCTGGCCCATCCCAGGGCTTTTTCCCAGGGGGCAGGGGCTAGAGGCAGGGACAAGCCACTACTCAATCAGGGATAAGGTGGGACTGGAACAGAGCTGGGTTACATTCCAGTGTGGCGGATGGGCACTGCTGAGCAGGGACAAACCACGTGATACAGTTTCCAGGGGAACAGGGAAGTAAACATATACACTCTCATATAAAAATGAAACATAGTATAAACCAAATTAACACATTGTAACACATCATAATTAATAGCAAGTAAGAAATATCAAGCTGGAAGGAAAACTGAATACAATATGAAAGACTCCCTTAATTTCTTCTACATTAATTGAAGTGCTTGATATTTAGATATAATAGTTAACATGGATGCTGCAGAAAAAATAGTAAAAAACTAGATGCAAATAAGCCTACCATGCTTATTTTTTTAATTACATTAAGTATTTTCAACTGAATATACTCTGGAATATCCATTTCTACAGACTAAGTGTGTCAGCTTTCCTTTGTGTCATTTTGGAGACACGTTTTGGTTGATTCCATTTAGTTCTGCTAATCCAGCTACTGTTTTTCTTAGATGGAATCCCAAATCCTCCTCCTAACCACTGACGTCCTGTGGTGCAACCCTCTCCTTAAGTCCAGTGTGGACAATGCTCCCATAATTAGCTGGGCTCAAGGCAGTACCAGCTACAGCTGTTCCTGAAAAGTGCTGACTGGATAGCCACTAGACCAAATTTCAACTGCTGCGTTTTCCCTTCAAGGCTGTCAGACATAGATCTTTTGGAAGTGAAAAAGTAAATAGCTTTAGACTACTATGACTGCCAGATGCACTCCAAAATATCATGGGGGTGTCAAAAGTCTTTTTGGGCAGGAGAGATAAGGAGAGGTGGACCCAGATGCTTGTATAAGTATTTCTTCCTCATACAGTCTTTTTGCATGCTAAAATAAACACATATGAGGTCAGCAGCTTCCAAGCATTACTGAACTACTGGTCAATAGCCAGAATCCCTACAATTGCCTCTGCATTTCTTTATTAAGCTCTCTCATCTACCAGCCTGTATTAACACAAAGTGATACCAATGCACCACAAATAGCTGCTATCTTTTTATGCTGTAACACATCTGATGTTATGTAGTTCCTCTTGAAAAGCAAAGGCAACTTACTTTTTTTTACCTCAGAGATTCAGTATTAAACACAAACTCAGAACACATTCTGATTTCAGTACCTTCTGCCACAAAATGTTTCAAATAAAATACAGAACCCGAGGAACCTTAACAGTTTAAATTCAAAGTCCTATTACCTGCTGCTCTTTAGACAATGCACTTTCAAATATTGTTGCCTCACTAAATTAAAAAAAAAAAAAAATCAGGATTTAAAATAAGCTATTTTCACCAGTTTGTCATAACCTGATGACTCTTCCCCTACAGCTCTTATTTGCTAGACCATTATTGCTTCTCATATCCACACTTTCATCAAGTTTTAGTTCAATTATGTCAACACTCCTGCCTCTACTAGTCTATAGTGCACTTTAAATTGTTTTGCATGGAAAACATAAATTTTATCTTTTTATCCTCGCACAGCAACGAACTTGAGAAATTCATATTTGCATGTATCAACATAAAATCAAACCTTGCAAAAAAAGTAATACAATGCTAGAAGCAATGATATAAATGCTAAATAGCTAGTACAAGTGCAAAGTATCTAAAACCCCCAAATTATTTTTTTCCTCCACAGAAGATATGCAATTGTCTTTACACTAAAATGACATTTCTTTTTGAACATACCTGCATTGTACAAATTGTTGAGCTGCCCTGCAGGCTTAGAGCTCTGTGAAACAGAGGTCACAGATGTCCGAGGCTGAGCATTGTTTCCATAGCCTCCATTTTGTTCCAGGAGCTGAAGAGAATAATACTCCAGATGAGAATCTTCTTGCTAATTTAGCCATCTTGCTGTGTTTGGCAAATTACTGCTACTTGGTGAGAACAAGCAAACTAAACCTCAGAACAAAGCCAGAAAGTTAACATACACTAATTGACTCACCTGCAGTATAGTGCAAATTAAACACTGAACAGGAGATACCGAAGTGGGTTTTAAGTTAGCGAGGGCAGAGCCTCCATTTATGAAACTTTCCTGTGCAAGTTAATTATGGCAAAACGCAGCATGTAAAACAGAATGCTAGCATACTAAAGAATAAACTAAGAGGATGAAAAGATTTTCAAAAATCAGTAAGAAATACTCAATTTCTTTTAAGGTCTCTGTGCTTTAAAGGGCATATTTTCAAAGATCCTATGAGTGATACCAATCAATTCAATGGAACTTCAAAATAAATTAGTGCAAAATTTTCTAAATACTAAGAACAGGGGACCTGCTCTGAAATCTTTTGCTAAACACATATACAATGCAGAAGACAGAAAGGAGGCCCAATTAGTAATACTCCTTATGAGACATTTTTACCTCTGTGATAGGGGATTTAGGATTGACATTCCTAGCTGCTGCAATCTCCTGCAGTTGATTCACAAGTTCAGTGATTGACAACCTCTCCTCTGGGTTCACTTTCAAAGTGGAGCCTAAAAAAAGATTCAGACAACAAAACAAACCCTTCAGAGATTTTCTCCCAACTGATAATAATTTCTTCAATACATTACAGTACAATAAGCAAACACATGAACAGAGTGGAGAAACTGCTAAATCAACATCTAAATTCTCATATATAATTCTCATAATAGTATCCATGAGAAAAAAACAACACTACATAGAGTCAATAATATTTCAAAGAATACACCTTGAAATCAGTTAATAAAGAACATCAGAGGTAACTTTGTGTCTAATACTGTTGGAGTTAGATACATTTCTGGAACAGTAATTAACACATCCAGTAACCTATCTGACGCCTAAAGTCAAGAGAGACTTTTAGACAAGTTCAAAGAAACCAAATCAAATCACTAGTTTTTTCAATGGACTAATTCAGATATTATGCAAGACGCTTAACAGAAGTAAAAAAGCACTTTTCACATAAAATTTCTTAATTTTTTTATAATGGATTAAGATTATTAATAAAATAAGAAGCTGCTGCAGTTTACCTTTTCCCCCATCACATGTCAATAATATTTAACTATCAATAAAACAACTGTCAGTAATCTCTGAGAGTTGAGAGGGACAAAGACACTGAATAAAATAACACTGTAAACTTACGAATGAGATCATGAAACACAGAGTAGCGGGTGTCATTTTGTGGGATGACATATTTCCCATTGACTATGCGAAGTTTAGCTCCATCTTCAAACGGGTGCTGCCTAAAGCACAGCAAATACAGGATACAGCCCAGAGCCTACAGAGATAAACAGAAATAACGCATAGGAGAACTTTAGGGTGGAAAAAACCTTTACGATCCCCAGGTTCAAACATTAACTCAGCACTGCCAAGCCCACCCTAAACCATGTCCCTAAGCACCATATCTACACATCTTTTAAATACCTGAAGGGATGGTAACTCACTGCCCTGGACAGTCTCTTCCAATGCCCAATAACCCTTACAGTGAAGAAATCTTTTCTAACATCCAATCTAAACATCCCCTTGTGCAACTTGAGGCCATTTCCTCTTGTCCTATCACTTGTTACTTGGGGAAACTATTCCTGTCTCTTTTTTAAAATCACCTAGAAGTCATTATGAGAAATCCATTTTATGAATTTCAAAGCACAGAAATGAGTAGTCTTGCCATACTGAAGACGTCCAAGAACGGTATTATTCTTTCAAAAAAGTTCAGAAGTTTTATTTCATTTCTCCATCCTGTGCTGCAAGGAGACACATTTTACTTGTCAAGAGAGAATTTGGCCTAACTTAGATACATTGTTATGCCACACAAAAGCCAGGTGATTATGTAAGACTTAAGCAAATTGCTTAAATGACAATAAGGAGACATAATAATCTCTCTAAAACACATCTTCTGGTTAAGGTTTAAAGAAAATAAGACCAAAATGACAGTCCCTATGATCAGATGGCTATTCAACTCGGAACAAACATAATTTAAGACCATTTTCAGATACGTTCACTCAAGCCTAAAAAAATCACAAAACCTGGACTACCACATTCTCAGAACTTCAAAGTTCAATTTGAGATTTTTGTAACCTGAGAAGACAACTGACAAAGACAGAAGTCAGTTTTGAATTCTAATCTCTGAATAATCTAGATGTATGAGATTGGCTAGGATAACTGCATCTGTTACTCAAGTGTAAGTTGATATACATTTTTTCAAATAAATTAAGATATGAAATATGCTGGCAGAGTTATACTATTGTAACAGACACATGCTCCATTTCACCTATAAAAGTTTGATAATAAAGCACCTAAGGCCTCCACATAACTGTTGATGCAATGAGTTGGAGAATTCCTCCTCAAAGTTTCTTCTGAACCCCAGTGTGTACAGTTGCTTAAGCATATGGGCTTTTATAGACCTCACAAACAAAGTAATCCATTAAAGATGTTACCAAGGAAAACTGCCCACTACCTCCAGTCCTCTGGGCGCATCTTCTCCTACCACCCTTGGTAGGAGGTACCACCCAAGAACAGCTTCTAAGGTCTGAAAATTATTGGAAGTCTCTGAGGTGTAGGGATTTAGTTACTCCAAAACACTTAGTCAGTCTCTCAGTCCCAGACCAGAAAAAAGTACATATGTTAATTCTGTATATTCTTGCACTTTTTTGTCAGGCTGTCGAAAAAAATTCTCTGTAACATATATGTGGACGCATCACACAGTCCAGCAGGTTTAGTTGAGGTGTTAGGGCTGTGTTGTACTTGAACGTCTCTTCCAACCTAGTAATTCTGTGTTTCTATAATCCTGGCTCCGGCTGACAGTATTTCATGCATGTGAAGAGATCAAGTGGTCAGAAAATTGTGTTTTCCATGGTGTTTCTTCACACTCCACAAAAACATCACCAACAGCGGTAGAAACTGAACAAGAGTTTCCACAATAGCTTGAAATGAATTTAATAAACTGAATGAAGTTCTAAGACTCCATATAAAAACTCTTAAAGCACCAGCATTACATTTTCTCAATTTTTCTTTTGATACACTGCTGGTACAGGTAAGAACTGAACAGCTTGACACCTGCCTCTGCAAAAAACATCCCATAAACTTAGTCGCTAAGCACTACACTACTGGGGAGTACCTCAGTACTGCAACTTTATGCAGCTGGGAAAGGTATAGCTGAGGATTTAATATTTACCTTTAATTCTCGCTGCAGATTTTTAGTGAATGTGAACAGCTTATCCTTTCTACACAAAGCATGAATGATCTCTGCATTATTCTCATCCTTGATATCTGTTGGTATTTTAGCTATGTGCTATATCTCAATATAATCATTTTCAACTCAACAATAGGCTGTCCCAGGATTATATGCGTTGCAGAGCATGAAAAGCAAGAATTTGAATCTTAGGAATAAGTATTTTGGATTTATGATGGCAAGCTTCAAGTAGGCAACAGTTCAACCTAATGTTAAGAGTTCAGCATTGCCTTGCAAATGGAAGTCAAGCTTGATACATGAAAAAGGCTTGAACAGTACATCCCATTCTTTTAACATTCAGATACAGAGTACATACTATTTAAGTGTATTTTGATCTAAGACAGTATCCTACATTTATTTTGGTGCTTTAGTTATTTCATCAACAAACTAACATGAAGCCTGCAAAATCAGTTTCACTGCGACATGAACAGTTATGATGCAGCAAGAAAAAAAACTTCTTACCCAAATGTCCTGCTTTTCTCCAATTGGAAAATTTGAGTACAAGTCTATCATTTCTGGTGTTCTGTACATTGGTGTTGTATTCCTTGTGATCTGGAGAAGACAGAATTTATTGAAACAATCTTGAACAATGAGCTTTAATAGCATTCAACCAAGAAAACAGCTCTCCATGAAGAATGGATGGTACTCTCATTTTTAAAATTAATTTCATAAACATTTGTCAAGGACTGCAATACTGCATTCCATTCCTACTCTGTTGAGCAGACTTGCCCCTCATTTACATATTATTCAACTGAGAAAAACAGATTGGAAGGAAGATGGGAATCAGTGTGGCACAACCAATTTCTTGTCAAGAGTGCAATTAGAAGAAGCCCTTGTAACCACTTCTATTTTCACAGCAGATTGCAGAATGGACACTGACCATGCTGAAGCAGCGTTTATACATGTAGCTACTGAACACAAGCTATGATTGTAATTGCAGACAGCTTTTGAACTCTGGCAAAGAAAATACAAAATCAAAACTTTATAAATAACACTCTAACTAAAACAAGCTTCAGTTGTCCTAGATGTCTCATGAATTATTACCAGATTAACAGTAACAGTTAAATTAACTACTACATTAAAATTAAACCACATTAAAATAGTCTCACCTCTTCTTCCACCAGTGCTCTCTTCTGTGCAGACCAGTTGTAGTCAGGATAATAGGCTATAGTTGTAGCACTACCGAAGTCACAAAGTTTAACTGTCCCCTGATTACTAATAAGCAAGTTTTCCACCTTCAAAAAGATGTAGAATAATAGATTAAAAAACATGGCTTTTTTTCCCCCGTATACTAACACACATGCTTTTACACTTACTTGTGCATACATACAAAAAACTAATCACTTTAGCAAAAAATATTATTTACAGGAGAACAAAGATTTCAGACAAAACTGCAGTTTTATATGGTAGCAACACAGCCAAGTTTTAAAAGGAAGCACCAAGCACACCACAAACTGGAAACATTCAGGAGAGCAAGAAGTAAGTTTCCCAGGAGAAAAAAAAAGTAATTTCATTAAAGCCTAAGAAAAGGCCAGTTTTTCAGATGAGAACTTGTAGAAGAAGTGTCTTGGAATCCAAATGTTTTCAGGCATAAAACTGAACACTGTCAGCTTAACTGCAGTGGGATGAAGGTTAGGACTGCTACAGACAAAAAATGGGAAGATACTAGTAGAGAAGCAGGCTGCTAGGAGACACTCATAAAGAGGCAGCTGTGACCCTGTACAGAGACAGAAAACAGTTATTTGTGAACCATGTGCTGCCTGAATAGTTCATCATTCATATCTCTCACTTTTTCTACTTCATAAATTCCAATCGTCCTGTATTGTTAATTGAAATGCGGTAGAAACTTAAGGAAAGAGTAAAAGTATTGCGCAGATGTACTTGGAGTCATAATCACAAAAGAACTGAAAAATAAAATTTGTACCTCTGTATAAAGTTATGAAAAGGTGTCAAAGTTGATTGATTGCCTTAAAACTCTGACTTACAGTTTTCTACGCTGCTGACTTTAGTTTAGACTGCTAAAAAGGGTAGCACACTTAATTGATCCCTGTTTGGCTCCTGGCTGCAGTAAGTCCTCTGCCTCTTGCCACATAACAGCCATTTAATCTTGTTTTGCAGCCTCTGCAATATGAGACCAACACAAAACCAAACTCCTGTCTTTTCCCATGTTTTATCACTTGTCAGGAAGATACATTCCTTGAGAAGAAAAAACCATTCTGAATTATAGCATTGGCTTAATGTCTATGCAGCTGGCTATGAAAAATTGTGTATTTATTTGTACGCAGGGGTTTTTTTACTCTTGTTTTTTCAGAAGAGAGATGCACTTTTTACACAAAATCTAGGGGCTGGCATGTAGAAATTTCAGTGAAGAATGGTTAACACATCTCTGACACAACCTCAAGACCTACAAGCCTGTTCAACAGTACCAAGGGAAAAAAAATAAAAGGAGTGCTCTGTCACCAAAGCTAGGTATGTATTTATGAGCTATACTAACAGCTAACATCAAAGCTTTCATCAAGAGTGTTGAAAATAATTAACACATTTACTTCTAGAAGAGCGGGTTTATTTTCCTTTCCCCAAAGTAACTGAGTACATGCTTACTTAGAGGAGGAACAAATTGTCCTATTTTTATATTCAAATGAAACCACATCAGGCTCGATACAGACACATGTGAAATTTAGGCACTGTTCCAAGAGTAAGAATCTTCCATTATTTTTTCATGTTAATGAAAATTCAAATATATTCATAGTATAGCAGAATCTCACTGATGATTAGGGCTTCTTCATCTCAGGTATATTGAACAGGTAAAGGTGAACCCCTGTCTTCAAAATACAAAATTCCTACTCACGTAAGTCCTTTCAGATCTCCAAAACTCCTAAAGAAACTTCCTACAGCATAACCCTATAGATTCCAGGTAAAGGCTAATAAAACAAACAAACAGCCTCTAAGAAACAAAATCTAACATGAATTATGCCTATAAAATTTTACAATTCAAATTAAAAACAAGCACCAAAGTACAATGCAAGCTACCAGTTCTAAAACTAACAGCTTACTATACATTCTCAATGGCTATGTAATCCTTCACAGATAATTCAACATTCTTCTCCTTCAAAGCTTTACCTCTTCTATTAAGACACCCACTTAACCCAGAACTGCAGTACATTAGTTATAACTGACTATTTTATCAAAAACAAAATTCTCAGGCTAACTCAATCAGCAAACATGATACACTACTTTTCTGCCAGCTTGTTTCAGATAGAGTACAAGCAGTTTCCAACTGCAAGCACAATGAAAAGACGTTGTTTGAAGAGATCCAAGTATTTCAGTGATGATCTTCACTAACAGTCAGCAGTTATGCCAAGGCAATACATCTAAGCACTATGCTCAAGAATCATTTTTAACACTTATCCAGCCCAACAGGCTTCTTTGCTATTCAGAAATTCAGCCTTTATTTAAATATTATAACATACCTTTAAGTCTCTATGAATAATAGGAGGCTTCTGCTTATGCATATGCTGCACTGCTCTGCAGGTCTGGTAAAAGATCTTCAGAACTGTGTCACAAGAGATAGGTCCTTTGGATTCTACTTTCTTTAAGAATTCCACCAGTTGTCCTGTAGGAAATGAGAGAAATTCACATAAGCGCACACAGAGAGCACTGCAAATTTTAAAAGTTTGACACAAACAGACCCTTGTGAAGAAATATCTACAGTCTTGAGTTGTACTAAATAGATTTTCTGAAAATGGTAAGTCCACACTGGCTACAGTGACTAAAGAAAGAGTGCTATAAAGAACTAATCCTACTCTTCCTTTCTCTGATGAGTCTCAAACAAAAAAATTAATTATTACCTCATATTTAAGACAAGGTTAAACTGTAGTCTAGAAAAACATGATCTTTAGCCTATAAAAGCTAAGTTTGAACTCTAGTACCACCAAACCATGCTATCTTCTATAGTCATTCCAAGCCTGTAAGTTAACAGGCAACCTCTGCAAAACATCAAACATCTGCCAGAAGCAATGTGCACTGCTGGGAAAAGAAATAAAGATTACCTTTACACAGCTCCGTAAGCAGAAGAAACTCTCCCTGCCCTGTGTCTGATTCTTCTTTTCCTATAGATGCAGCAGAGCAAAACTGGACAATGTTGGGATGACCTGAAAGTTTTTTCTGGAGATAACACATTCAAGGAAGATGACTCCCAAGCTCATTGATACTGTTGCATCCAGTAATTCATTTGAAATATTAGCTTAAAACCATAGAAAGCATAACAGCTGCAGTCAATACCCTAACCAAAAGAGGGAAATATATGCCTCAGCTGTAAGAAATCCAAGAAAGCAATCTAAGGTAATGGAATAAAAACTCAAAATAAAATATTGAAAAATCCTTATGATTATGGCTTGGAAGAAACTGGACCCAGTAACAGGTCTAGCTCTTTTTGTCTTTTGACAACAACTGCAAGAGCCTAGCACAAGCAGCAGGGATATCTTCTAATTATCAGCTGCTTCTCTAAATAACTGATCAAAAAAGAGCTATTGTATCCTCACCTATCTTTCCCATGGAAGTCTTAAGTATGCGATGCTTCAAATTCAAGTAATTAAAACAGAGCTCAAAACAATTAGAGGTCTAAAAGGGCAGAGAACTTACTCTCCCATCATTAGTAGTAATTTCTCAGGCTAAAACCTTTATCATGTTCCACTTTCAGTTCAAAAATTTGAGTTATCATTTTTGAGCTATATAAAGGAGAGCTGCAGGAATTAATTGCATTTCACAGTCTTTTCTCAGAAAGTTAGCAACAATTAATCCCTCATCATGCTGTATACCTGCTTTAATGACTCTGAGCTTCGAGAAACATTTTGAATGTTTTTCACAGCTCAGAGTAAAGAACTCAATGTTAAACTGCGTTCCTTACTCTTGTCAAGATAATGTCAAGAGCAGATAGAAAATGTATAGTGCTATACATTTTCTCTGGTACTCTGACTTGGAAGTGTACTTCTAGTAAGTAGTGTTTACCGTAAGATTTTGCCAAACATATCAGGAATCATAAAAAGAAGTGTTTAAGTATCTTAAATTAGGATTAGTAGGTTTGCCTGCTAATTTAAAGAGAAGCTGAATACTCAGAAGGGAACACATCAGCATACCACAGCTGTTCACGGACTCTTGAAGCAAACTGAGGGTCCAAGAGGAGCCAAGCCAAGGACAAAATATTGAATTTACTAAAATCAAGGATTGAAAACACTCTGAAATTACATTATACCCTACTATCTGAGATCACTGAAAATAAAGAGGACAGCAACAACACTGAGAAACATCTGCTTCTTGTTTCTGATGCATGTAGTCTACTGAAATTTCTTCTTTAATATCCAGCATTAATTCTTCAAGTCGGATGTATCCAAAGCAGAAATTAACACTGAGAGTAAAAGCAAAGAGCAATAAATCCCATGCATGTGAGGGAATTCTATCTGAGATCTAAGTATCACCTGAAGTCAAAAGGTCTGTTGACCACATTTATAGGGCTACAAGAAAGCCCAAATAAGAATTTCACTTCTTGCTAGAAGTACATGGCAAAGGATCTGCACACACTATATTACTGCAATTTTTGAAGAACTGAGCTGTCTGGATATTAGTAGCAGATTCATGACAAACCATGAACCCAGACCTCCAGAATGCCAGTACTCTTAGGCAGTGTATGGCATGAACAGAATCTATACAGCAATCTTTTGTTTCCCAGAAATCTCAGGCAGTTAAGTATGTTACAGAAAAGGATACCATAAAACAAACTTCCTGAATGATGGCTTTGTTCTTTTCCTCTTCATTAGACAACAATCGCTGTCAAAATAATTGAGAAGATATAGTTACTGAAACTTACAGAATAACAATGTTTAGGGTTTGGGGATTTTTTTCCACAGAATATGAAAGCTAAGCTATAGTCAAAAACTTAAGGAGCTGTAATGGGGCAGTAAACAAAGCTGGCTTATTGTACATTTTGACATTCTGTCACAAATAATACCCAGTCTTCCAGTTACCTGGACAATTAAGGTTTAGTGATAATTGAGCAGTTTGAACTTTTGACACACTTGAAAGTAACTGCTCTGATAAATAAAGCACTAAAGTCGACTGGCTGCAGCACTGTGGGCTAACAAGGAAAGATCAACCTTTTGTCTGAAATATTTAGCAACAACCTTCAATTCACTCTAGATGAAACTCCTCCAGATTATGTAGCCCAGCTTTTTCAAAAGTACTTGTGGAATCAGTAGCAAAATTAAACATTACTGTTTCTATTATTATCTGGATTTACAGCCAACATTTGATTACAATCAGCCTGAGCATTCACTACAAAAGTACCAGTTTTACAGAACAGAGGAAGTATAGTAATGGTTCACCTTTTATTTGTTATTTTTTAATGGGACTGCTTCTAGAGGACCTTTTGAACACATAGCCTATGGCTTTGGTCACATGTTTTGGTACTGTAGGATGTGAAATTAAATGGAAAAAGCCAAAGTTATTACTGGTGATATAATGCCAACTTACTTCTCCCACCTCTCATACAACTATCCTGTTTACAGCTGATTACCAGGAGCCTCTAGAAACCAAGAATCCAGAGAAGTGTCTCCAAAAAGTACCAGGCTGAATGTTTAAAGAATGAGTCAAAGTGCGGAGCATTACTTTTAACAGTAAGGTAATCTACTCTTAAAGTAAGAGGGTAGGCTAAATCTGCTTCTGATGTGTGAAACAGATACCCATACTCCACTTCAGATAACTATGAAATATTATTTTTACCTATGCAACAAAATGTTTTGGACTGGATCATGAATTTCTATGCCAAATAAAAAAAAATAAAGACCAGCAGCACCTAAAGGGCCACTTCCCCGAATATGAAGTGCAGGGTTCTAACTAGAATGACCATCCTAAATCGTGGGCTACAAACACCATTAATATACCGGATTTTTCCAAGTTACTTGCTCAGTGTCATACATCAAGGACTAATTGTCATGCTAAAATGCCAAGCTAAAAGACAGACCTTACAAACCTATAGTGAAGTAAATTAACATTACCTTCAACGCATAATCTTTGCCACTTCCAAGATCTTGAGCTTCATAGACAAAAGCAAAACCCCCTACAAGAAGAAGTCACATTAAGTCAGTTTTAATTTCAATATTCAGGTCCATAATTCTTTTTAGTCTAACAGAATCAATACATGAATTTAGATACATTTCTGAATGTATCAAGCACACGTTTTTCAGCATCTGGTCAAGATTGCTGATATTCAGCAAGAGTTCAGATACCCTATTCCTTTCTTCTACATATGACAAGAGCACACTGACTTTGTTACTCTCCTGCATTTTGTTAAGTCTGCATATGCAGACTTCTTATGAAGCCATTTTTTTAAAGGTCCTTATAAAACCAAAATGCAGTACAGCAAATATTACCTGATAATTTCAATTAAACTTTTTGGCATTACACTGCTAATGCTTTTGTATAAAAAACAGCAATAACTAAGGAAGATAAGTGCTAAACATACACCTCCCATTTTTAAGGTAATTGCCATGCTTCAGGCTTTGTTTTTAAAGCAGAAAGCATTTTCAAGCACTGAAGCACACATTCCAGTAAGGGTAATATTGTCACTAAATTGCAATGTGTTATTCAATAAAATATTTCCCTTCCAACTCCTTTTGTCATACTATCTATTTTCTCAAACACCTCCCTTTGCTCAAGAACACTGTACAAACCTCACTGAGATAGTAAAAGTTGGAGACTACATAACTACCTTAAGATATGCATTTCTACTTCAGTGATTGCACCTTATTACCAAGTACTGAAATGTTAAATAGAATGGAGTTCATTAAACTTTCCAGATCTCCAGAGAAAAGCCAGTGGTATCATGCCTGGTTAATTCTTATTTCACTGCACCCGCCTTACAGAGAATCCAACTGCTATGACCCACAAAAATCACCTTTTACAACTAAGCCTCTCTCAAAACACCACCTTCAAGTAGGTTCCCCATTCTGCCATTTCACTTTTTCACCTGAACACAATTCAGCTCTATACAACTTGGTTCATTCCATGTACTGTTTGGTTCACTACTACTGCAGCACTACAGCAGATACCATGTTTAATTCCATGGATTTTCTGGGATACCAAAGGAGTTAAAGAGCATGTTGTGAAGGTACTTTTAACTTTTTTTTTTTTTTAACCATCTGTTATTATTGAAAAACAATTCTTACACAAAAGGCAAAACCAGTCCTACTGCTCCATTCTTAAAAGCAGTTTTACAGTTTGATGTTGGCTCCCTTGAAGAAGCAGTCTACTAAAGCAGTTTTAATACACCCCTAGTAGGGACTGGCAAAACCTCTCCTCTGCCATAACCGTTTAAGCCAAGTCCCCCAACGAGTATATTTTGCAAACATTCAGAAGAAATCATTTTAAAAGCACTTCCAACAAACTTCTACAAACACATGTATACCAGACCTAACTGAGGCAAATTGTAAAATGCAAGTCAAAATAACAACTTCTAGGGATGCCTAAAAAATGCAATTACGTTTGGGGTGTTTTCACTCATTTTTTCCACTCATGAAAGTGTTTGTAGATGGTTTTAAGACAGTTTTCTGAGGCTTTCCGTATCAGCAAAATCATCTTAGTATTTCCCCATACAGATCACCAGTGTAGAGAAATGTACACACCCATCCCAGCTATTGCCCAGAGAGACAGGTTTTGCATTGCTGAGGCACTTCAGAGCCCTGTTCTCAGAAGACAACCCAAGCTCTCCAAAGTCATCTCAGATAGTATTTTCTAGAACAGAAAGTGGGTTTATTTCTTTTCTGCAGACACAAACTCTCACACATCAAGGCTCATTACAGAGCGCCACACCATCTCATGACATTCAGGAACTATCTCTACCTCATTTGCTTTATTAGCAAGCACACTACACTTATCCCTGCACTACCACAGGCCTCAGGCAATGCTTCTGTCAGTACTTCATCATTCTCTTACAGAGATTTGAAGACCTTTGCTTTTCCAGCCAAGACATTTGGATTCTCCCTCATATCAAACCTAAGTGTCACATAATACTGAATAACTTCACAGTATTTACATATTAAGTTCAATTTTAAACTGGTTTTTTTATCATTTCCCTGTTTTTCACATTTTCACAAACTATTTTTTCAGATAAGCAGCTTCAGTAAAGTGACAGCTAGACAAGCATCAAAATAGGGACAGCAACCACATCATAACACTGCTTGCTACTGTGATTCACTCATTGTTTCATTACACACTTGATTAACCATGAGAAAGAGAGGGTATGAGTAGATTCTGGTTTGTAACTACTTGATATGACCTGTCCACTCCTCTCCCAAACACTGACCTAATTTGTTTCCATATCAACTTTCAGTGGTTTATGTTTCAACTATAATTTGACTGAAACACTGTAATTCTCACCTGGATTTTAAGTTACAGTACATCTTACCTGAAAGCTTTTCTATCAGAGTATCAAAACTGGTTTTTGATTAACTTTTGATAACTGGAAAAGTTATTGTTGCCAAGCATTGACTCACAAGCTTTTCTTTTTTTGGAAGTCCAGTCATGCATTTGTGTCCATTGCAAAATCCTAGTAACACAATGAAGCTGCTTCAAGAATGAAGGATGGCCCAAACTTAAAGATCTGTACATTTTCCCACAGCCTTGAGAAGCAGGGAGATAAAAGATCTTGAAACTCTCAGAGCTCCCCGGCAAGCAGGAATTGCTACAGCCAAGAAACAGTTTTAAAAAACAGAACTGCTCTGCTCCATGTTGAAAACATTGTCTACGCTTACAGTAAAGAGAATGCAAACTGGAAAGCTGCTAGGTCAGGTGCTTTAGTTGTTCTTTAGGAATCACATTTTTTTTCCCCTCTCTGTCTGTCAGCAAATAAAGCTAACAATGCTCACAGAAGCATTAAGCATTCTTTGTGCCCCTGCTGCTAGAAGTTTACAAATTAAATCCACCCAAAACCCTGGACTTTATCATTATTTATTTTATCATTTATCACTGTTCTATGAATCTAGCAATTACAGAGACCATAGAATTGTTCCTATAAGCTTGGCAAATTGTAATACTGCCCGTTAACACTCCAAACACCAAGGAAGCCCTGAAGTATCAAAGAAAGAAAGAAAAAAAAAAAAAAAAGTTTAAAAGTTGCTTTAATTGCAGAAGCAATTGCTTGACAGGAAGCAGCTTGTAACAAGTCACCTGCCTATGTGGCTTCAAGTTATGACATTTATTTTTAAACTAAAAAAAAAAAAAAAAAAAAAAAGTCTGTACTCATTTAAGTCTGTAGCCTATTGATATCTTTCTGACTAAGGAATGATTTTTCCATTATGGTAAAAGCTTTAGACTCAGATCAAACAGATTGAATAATGCATTCTTTTTCTCATCATGTTTCTCTTCTTGTGTGCTCTTTTATCAATGTTTGTTACACAAAGGAAGTGTAAGAATTCATTACACATGAAGAATGGTTGTTAAACATGTGCTACAGAACTTGCTTGTTTCATGTTTTTCACAACACCTGGTTTATTCTAAATTGTTCAGTCTCATATACAAAAGAAGCAACAATATTCACTACTTAGGCAGGAAATCTGTAACTACTTTACTTGAGTAAAATTGTGTGGGGGTCTGTGCACTTAACCAGAGGATCCAAGAAAGCCATGAGACCTGAAGCCACCATCATACGAAGGGTAAGTATGGATTATATGTAAAGGCCCCCACCAAGGCCCTCTAAAATATTATATGCAGTGAGCTACTGAAATGTCCAAGCAAAAAAAAAAACCCAGGATACCAGATTGTAGGAGTGCTCAGTCTGTTCTTGCATTTAGAGGTAGTATCAGCACAAGAGATCATCAGCTCAGCCCCCACAGGCTGCTGTCAGCCTCCTGCAGCAGCACACCACATTTTCAACCAACCCAGTCCAACCCCAGCACGACACCTCTGTGAAACAACCAGGAAAATGCATCCAAGTGACCTATGCATCCAGTCTCGGCTTCTAGCACAGCCAAATATGGATTTGTACCAGCACTGGTGCACACTACAGAGCTGGAAGGAGTTGTGGGCCATGGGAAGAACTGAACCTGTGCAGCCATACGATACCGCGCAATGCTAAACCACAGGCTCTGTTCACACCAGCGACAAAGCTGAGCATACAAGCCTACAGAAAAGGCTCTGTCTCAAATCCAGTTCACCATGGATTTGAAATCCAGATACAGAAAGCAGCACTGGACTTTCCAGAAGGGAATTTGGCATGAAAGAACTGAGAAGAAAAACAGGTTCTATATTTGTAAATATGGAAGGGAATATATGTAAGTCACAGTTGTGGACCCACGTATCAGAAGGTACCACAACCCATCCAGAGCTGAAAGATAAATGCAATTTGAGCAACAAAATAAGCTACAGACAAATTCAAGTCTGAAGAAAGAAGAAGAGGCTGGGACTTATTTATTTTATATCTATTTCACCTTTATACTCAATATACTGCAAGGGTTCTTTTAGACCGGCTACACTGGCCAGAAAATTATACTTTCCAGAAAAAGCAAGCAGCTAGCCCAACTTCAGTGAGCAAAATAAGGAAAGAAAACAACATAAAATAAAACCATAACACTGAGACAAACATGTAACACAAAGCAGTGGTTACAGAGAAATTGTCAAGTACTGTAGAGTTAAAGCATTTAAGTAATCTTTAAGTCATCTAACCTAGCATCTTTCCCCTGACATTTTACAATGCCTGTGTCAGATTCTGGGAAACAGTAGGCTGCTGTCAAAGTGAAGTATTAAAATACCTGCTCCAGAACGATAACCAAATAGCATATATGCCTCAAAAACAGCTTCCCACTCTAACTTTCTTTTGTCCTTCAGTAACTGCTCTGGTCACTGCTGGCAAGAATGTTACAGCATCAGCAGCACAGACAGTTCTTTTAGTATTCACATCTTCCTGAGTCACACATTTCAGTCACAATTCTGACTGTAAAGAAGCTGAGTAAAGGCTGAAGGCAGAACAGGAGGACATGACATTTAATACTGTTTTAAATGCAACTTACTACATAAGAAACTGCCAGGTTTTCTCTCAGATCATATGGCAAAAGAGCATTCAAGTGACAAACTATTGCCCTTAAGAAGATAAAGCAGTGGTGAAAACTTAGTTGCTATTGTTTTAGAGCACAAAAATTTTATAAGTAGCTTACAAGTGGTTTAAAGGAGCTAATCTCAACCAAATTTTTCTTCTATACTGATCACCAAGATTTTTCAACAGAAAACTACATCATACCAGATAATTACTAGAAGAACCTACAGAAAGAAACTCCAATACCGAAAAGGAGCTCTAAATAGAGCTTTGAGGTATTTAACCTAAATAACATCAACCATCTCTATAAAGTTAATGAAATACTTAACAGCGGTAGTATGGAAAACTTCACATTTTAGTCTTCTAAGACTAGCCTTCAATGGTTCATCTGCTTGAAGAAATAAAGTCTTTTCTCTGATCACAAGCACAAGACAATTCAAATTTCTGCTAATGTCTAAGTAATTTGCATCTATAAAATATATCAACTTTTCTAAAACAGATTAACAAATCATGCGCCAGGTTACCTACGGTTACTTACCCATAACTTCACTGAAATTGGAAACTGCCTACATATTTAACTCCTTGTACTCTAGAAAAGCCCGTGTGCACGGTAAGATCAGGCTCCTGAGAAGCGCGTTTAAAGCAAACACACTTCCTGCATTCCACAGTCTTCCAAACAATCCCAAACAACAGAGCCAACCTTGCATATTTGGCATAATATTATGCCTTGTCAAAAAAAAAAAAAAAAAAAAAAAAAAAAAAACCCCACCCACGCAATGCAGAATTTACACTTGATCCTTGGTAGATTACAAAGACCCTGACAGATTACAAACTCCTCTGAGCTCTGTTATGTGGCAATGGCATCTTAAACCACGAAGCAAGCGAAGAAGCGGCCACACAAGAAACACAGCGGCTCCCGGTGGCTATTCCTGAGGTGGGACAGTAACACCATGCACTTCCGCGACCCCCCGGGCCTGGGGACACCGTCCCGCCGCGCCCGGGACACCGGCTCGGCGCGGAGCGGCACGGACACCGCCAGCCTTTCCCGAGAGGCTGGAACCGCCGCCCCGGCCGCCGCCCGCCCGCCCCCACCCGGGCGCGGCCTGCCAAGGAGGAAACCCTCCCGGTCTAGCAATGGGAGACAGGGAAAACGGGAGCGGGAGGCCCGCGGGGAAGTCCATCCCAGCCCCGCAGCGCCGGAGTCCGCCCCGCACGGCCCGGCCCTGCCGTCCGCTCTTACCCTCGGCGATGACCCGCTTGATGCGCAGCTTCATGTCGCCCATTTCCACCGTCTGCCCCACGAAATCGTTCTGGTCGCGGCTGGCGGCTCCCAGGGAGCCTGGGCCCGCCAGGAAGTCTAGGGCGGACTGGAAGAGCGACATGGCCCCCGGCAGGCAGTGGAATAGAATGGGACGGGAAGGGATGGAAGCAGAGCGAGATGGAGTTGCAGGGCTCCGCCGGGGCACCGACAGCCGCGGCAAGAGCCCGCCCGCCTCCTCTACCGTCTCCTCAGCCGCTTGCCCCTCAGCTCCGGGCGGCTTCCGGGAACGCTGCGTCACTTACGCGCTCTCGCTGCCGCCCGCTCGCCTCAGCCCGGCCGGGCGCGGCCCCGCCCCGCGGGAGGAGCCCCGGCTCCCGGCCCGGCTCCCGCCCTGCTCCGCTCCTGCGGGGGGCGTCCCCTCACGGGCTCTCGCTCCTGCCCTTGCTTCCGTCCGCGCTCCCGCCCCCGCCCGCCGCGGGGGACGCGCGAAGCTCGCCTTCCCGCCCTGCCCGCGGCGCTTTCCCCCAGGAAGGGTCGCCATTCCCCAGGCAGCGGTGTGTTTCCACACGCCTAAGTTAACACTTAGGCTGGTCGTCGGCAAAAGTTAAATGGTCCTGTCCGCCGGCACCGCTTGCGTTTGGGCAGCACCCTTGCTTTTCCCACAGAGCATTGCTGCCGTCCTGTTCATTCACTGTTCGTCTACCCTCGGGATATTCCCACGTCTCTCGCTTTTCCCTGTAACCCTGACGGGCCAACCGCTGTCCTTCCTGCATCCCCACTGCCGGCACCGGGACGCCCGGGAGGGCGCGGTAGGGGAGCGCTCTCCGTGTGTCACACTGCCGTGGTCTGACACTGGCCCAACGCCAGGCACCCACGGAAGCCGCTCACGCACCCTCCCCTGCCACAGCTGGGCAGAGGACAGAAAAATTTAACAAAAGGCTCGTGAGTTGAGATTTGCACCGTGAGAAAACACTTTAAGGGCAAAACAGGCTCAACTTAGAGATGCAAAGTAAGTTTATTACTAACAAAATCAGGGGAGAATAATGAGAAGTAAAATAAGGCCGTAAAAACACCTTTTTCTTCCCCCAACCTCTCCCTCCGCCCCTCTGACAGCACAGGGAGGCAGGGGGTGGGCGTTCGGACAGTTTGTCACCCGAGGTTTTCTTCCACTGCTCAGGGAGAGGAATCCTTCCCTTGTGAGACCACGGGGTCCCTTCCCATGGGAGACAGTTCTCCGAGAACTTCTCCAGCATGGTTCCAAATCTCACGGGCAAACAGTCCTCCCCAAACTGCTGGAGCATGGGTCACTCTCCCACAGGGTGCAGTCCTTCAAGGACAGGCTGCTCCAGCCTGGGAGCAGGGCCCCTCTCTCCACAGGTCTCCCACTGGATCACAGCTTCCTCCAGGCATCCAGGGACACAGCTGCTTCACCGTGGTCTCGCAGCAGCCTGCAGAGGAATCTCTGCTCTGGTGCCTGGAGCGCCTCCTGCCCCTCCTTCTCCACTGACCTTGGTTTTTCCATGTTGTTTCCCTCTCATGATCTCACCACATCCTCTTCTGTGGCTAGAATTAAAACTGCACCCCTACTTTTGTTTCAATATCTAAACATGTTATTTACAGAGGCATTACCATCATCGTTAATTGGCCCAACCTTGGCCAGCAGCATCTTCATCTTCAGAGCCATCAAGGATTGGCTCTGCTGGACATGGTGGAAGCCTCTAGAAGCTTCTTAAAGAAGCCATCTCTATGCCTTCTGCTGCTACCAAAACCCAGACCATGCAAAACTAACACACGTGTTGGGAATTGCCATATCCGCAGAAAATGTCAGCCTGCATTTTTACAGAGAAGGGTGACTCTTCTGTGTGTTTGGCAGATCCCAAACTGGTCAGCCTATTTCCAGAATAAGGCTGTATTACCTGAGACAGCAGATCACTACAAGCAAGGCTTGTCTCCTAACTTTTTCTTTCAGAAGTAACACCAATAGTGAAGATTCTCTTTTAGAAGTTTAGTCCTTACTGTCTGCACCTTGCCAGCAGCTATCACTTTGAGACAATCCCAGACATCCCCAAATCCTGTAAGACTTCAGGTGGCCTTGGCTACTTTCTCCAGCACAGATGACTGGTTAATTTTTTTGAAATTATATTTCTCAATCAACTTCCATAAATCAAGTACTTGCTGTTCTTCATGCTCTGTGTAAATCACAGAGGCATGGCCTTTTGTGATTCCCTCACTGTTCTGTAATGCTTGATCAGCCAAGAAGTGTAGTCTTAAAGGCGAGAAGATTCATATGGAGATCCCATGTTTTTGTACATTTCATTAAAAAAAAAAAATCAAAGATTATAATAAAGAACTTCCTTCTAACTGCCGCAGAGGCCAGCTGCTATTTTTGTCTTTCAATCCTCCCTGTAAGAAAACTTCTTTTGTTACAGTAAATTATACCACCAATACTTCTTTGCAGAAAATCCTACCTGCAGAAGCATCTTACCTTCAGTCCTGCTTTGGTGTCTGACGTTCCTGATTATTTTTATTCAGGCAAATGCTATAATTATTTTTTGACAAACAAACACTGCTAGTTAGGTTTGCTACACCATATTGTTCCCCTCACTGTTCCCATTCACCTGCACCTTCCCCTTCAGAGACTCATTCATAAAAGGCCACTGGAAAAAGGACACGAATTTCTATAAGGAACCACAGAAGCAATCTTTCTGGTTTTGAAGGTCAAGGTTTTATTTTAGTAGCTTTCTTGTTCCCCAATGGAAGACTCCAACACAGATGGAATGAGGCAACTACTTTGTATTTGTTCATATTAAATGAAGACTGAGGTTTCTGATGCAACTTCAGTAAGAGACTGAGTGACCTGGGCTACAATACCCACTTTTGGATGTTTGGGTTTTTGTGGGTTTTTTACTAACCAGCTTTAGCACCATGCTAAAATTCCCTGACTGTTTCATTGCTAAGCCTCACATTTATCTCAGCTCAGAAGAGATGTCCCAAAGTCAGAAGAAACAGATGAGGATGACAAGGCAGCAGGACTTTGTTTCAGCAGTAGCTTGCTGAAATGCCATTAAATGTATTGTCTGAGAATCTTGTTTTTCTATCTTTTCTATCTTTTTAATGTATAAAAATTAGTAAATAAAATTCCATCAATGAAAACTGATTATATTTAAAACTTTATTGGTTTACTGCTTATGCAGGAGATTTGACTGTTGAGAAAGGCTCTTGACACAAATAATCAAAATTCCAGTCTAAAAGTTATAAGCATGTAGGCACCAATGGTGAGATTTGAAAATAAAAGCTCAACCAATTTTTGCTTGAATTTGCTCAGATAAGTCAGTCATAGCTCCCAGTGGGAACTTGTTCTCAGAAAAATTACAGGAGGACTGACTATCTGTTACACATGAAGGAGGTGTAAGAAAAAATGTAGGCTAGCCAGCAGAAATGTTAGACTTGAAAAAATTGGGATGGATTTGGCACTGCAACTACTGCAGGTAGGATAGGAGAGCCTTGATATGACTGAAGCTTTCCTGGATTAAAAACGTTTAAAGAATACCTGGGTAATATTATACAGACCTGTGGTTTTAAATATCCAGGGTCATACTGGAGAGGTAAAGCAGATCATTCAGTGAGTGCAGAAGGCTCTGCAGTGGTGAGGGCTGACTCCATTTTCATTTATTGCTGAGGCAAAAGTGTGGTAAAATGCTATCATTTAAAAAAAATACATGGTCAGAAAAAAAAGTGTTCTTTTTATTTATGCAGCTTGAGAGGTCTATGGGGGTTTTTTTTAAGTTGCTAAAGGTGGTAAGGCTTTTCCATTTGTATGCTGGCACAGTTCCTCTTGAAAAGCAGAGGAAAACAAGGTTGTGCCATCTGTTACTAGTTTGCATCCCAGTTCTGACAACCACACTGTATTCCAGTGCAATTCTTGAGCTCCTAATTAAAAAGCTCTGCTCTAACCTTCCCCTTTTAACTCTCACATAGCCTCCTTCCTTCTACAGCTTCACCCAGAATGCACCACAAATCATTCTGACCAAAAACCTTGTGTGGGGAAGGTGGTAAAGAAGGGATTTTGTCTTGTGTATAAGGTCAAGGCAGGGCAGAACCATAAACTGGCAAATTATTAAATGAAAAGTTAATTTTGTCTATTAGCATGTAGTAAAGATAGCACTTTGATTTTTATTCCAGTAATTGCTTTCAGCTTCTTAGGGATTAAATTAATTAAACAGCAATGAATTAGCATTCTACTTTGGATTTCTCTATATAACTTTTAATCAAAATATAACTAGAAAATGGCACACATAATAATGTCTCCATAGATCTAGATAGGGTTCATTAGATTCAGTACAGCTGAATGTTTTAGAAGTATATCTCAGAAGGAAGATTAAATGCTTCTTCAATGTTTGTACTTTTTATTGCAATTGCTCTTGTGATGTAGTCCAAAAGAATGAGTCATAAAGCTAACCCTCACACAAAGCAAACAGAAGAGATGTGACCATTCTTAATTTAATATCCTAGATTTGCATGAAGAGACCCTCCATTTCTTCCCAGATCACAAACATACCAGAGGCACTCTTAGAGCCAAGCTGGCACTTCTGCCCAGTCATTTTCTTTCCTAATTAGCTAGCCTAGGTTTGAGTGAAACTATGCCCTTTTGAAAGATTTAGTTTCAAACACAATCCAGCAATAATCAGCAGCTTTGAGAAGTGAAGAGCCAGTAATACCTCCATGTTCCATCAGGTAATTTTGTGCAGCACAGATTTTTTCATTCATGTTGGTTTTGTATTAGTTGCAAAACATAATGCATAAGCTGTTGTGTTCTTCTGATGGACATTTTATTTTTCTTATGCAAATTATCACCTGCTGTATGTTGGGAGGTTTTTATAATGTACCCAAACAAGAGCCTATTCTTTTGATATTAAAGTAACAATGTTAATAAAGCAGTATTTGAAGCATTTGGAAATAAAGATATTTCAATTGATCTCTATGTATGCTACATTCTAATTTAGTGAAATTTTCAGAGATAACTGTTGTTATTGATTTGGGAACCCTCTCTTTATAGCTGAGTTTCTAGTTTAAGTTATTCTTGTCTGATAATAGGAAAATATGCTAATGAATCAAAAAAAATTACTCCACTGTTGTGGAGCAATAATTTTGTCTCCAGCTTTGTATTAGACACTATAAAGTTAGCAGATGTATCTTTTCTCTGTTTGCTGGCTTCAAACAAGGCATATATCTTTTTGCTCTTCTTTAGGAAAATTTTACATAGGGCAAATTAGCTACCCGTATAAATAAAATTAATTTACTGGCTATTAGAAAACTTGCTGAAATTTGTGGACAGGGTCTCTGGAGATTGAATGTAGACTGTACCTGTCCCAGTCTGTAGTTAGGGATTTCTTCTGCAGTTGCTACTCCTGAATTCCTTTAAACACCAATCGATGACAAGGGAAAGAAAGATTTAGAGTCTATCTGATTCCTTGAAAAAAAGGTCTTTAACTTTGAAGCCAGACAGCAAGTGAAAGAAGGGTTTCAGGAATGTGTTCTTACTGTCTGGAATATACTGTGAAGTTTGGGGGGGGTGGGGGGACATTGTTTTACTTTTTTGTTTGTTTGTTTCATTGATGATAAGCCATGATTAACAGACACCTCAGTTGAAAAAGTGATTCTTTATTAAATTTAACAAAAGACTTTTTATCAAAATAGTCTTATTCCATGAGAACCAAAGCATCACTGTTTCACTTTAAAAGGGTGAAGTATTATGACAGTAAAATTGATACTAGCTGTAATTGACACTAGCTGTATTTGACACAGCTGTAAAATTGAGACTATATGCCCATTTACTGAACTCTCTTTCAAAAAGTCATTATAGTCGTTTTACTGTGTGGTCATCTCTGCAATCCCTCACCATTTGTCTTGGTTTGGAAGACAGGTAACTGCTAGGGAGGGGTGAGGCCTCTCTAGGAATGGGGAATTCCAATCCCCTCCCTCCAAGTTATTATAATTAAGAAGATTAAAGAGGCTTTTCAGGCAGGGCTATGGGGAAAGGAATAACAGTTCTTTACTAGTAAGTATAACAAGGCAAACAAACAACAACAACTACAGCATTAATAATAAACAGAACCAGGAACCTCGAGGGGCTTTGTCTCACAAAGCCCGGGGCAGTCTGATCTCTTGGGACTCTGAGAGCACCAAGGTGGAACGGTGGAAACTCCCGGGCTGGTGGCTGGGACGGCAGGGTGTCCCCGACAGGCAGGGGGGTGTCTCGGCAAAGTGAGCAGTGCTGAAGGAGCTGCGACAGCTGGGCAGAACTGGCCCAGCTCCAGCAGGGCAGGCGAAGGGGCTCAGAATTCCTGGGCACACGAGCAGATGATGGATGATGGTAGAATTCCCAGGACCAGACCCTCCATTAACAGTGGACTCCTCATGCAGCAAGCAGCCTCCCAACCATCCTCTCCGATGCCGAGAGCAGGAAAAGGAAAATTCACCTCTCCCCAGCCCTGTCCTTTTTCCCTACGGCCACGTCTTTTTGTGTTAGTCAAGTACCCTCTAAGTATCAGCACTTTGTTTCCTAGTAACTTATGGGGAAAAATTCTTTAAGACAAAAAGGAACAAATCTAATCCCCAACACCATTTAAACATTGTACCCCTACATTACTAAAACTGGAAGTTATTCTGACATTTCAGAACTAGCAAACTGCATTACCATTTCTTAGACAATACCAATCTGAACAAATTTTAAAAAAGGTTAATGATAGATTTTTTGCCTACATGGCCACTTGCAAACTGAACTGGATTATTTTCAGACAAGATAGTGTCTAGGGTCCTGTGATAAAAAGGAAAACTTGTCATTAAATAAAAAAAAAAGCTGCAAAAAATTCCCACAAAAGAATTACAGAAATTAGGTTTATTTTCTTACGGAAGAAAAATGTGCCTCATGTGTAGGTCACAAGGACTAACTGAAGTACTCGTGTGCTAGATCAAGTTAACTGTACCAGGACAGATAAAGTGCAGGTACAGGTCTGGTCTATCAACAGAGCAGTGGATTGATCAGTCTGCAGGAAACAAAGAAGCTTTTAAAAACTTGCTTGAGACTAAGGATATAATCAGCTACTTGCATTTGGTTAGACTTACCACAGGAGCCTTTATCTTTCTGTTAACGAGGGCAAGGTAACCATATTGCTTAGTTGTTTAATAAAATTCCCTGGTATTACAGCAGTTACAGCATTCCAATGTTGTGTTACCAATTTTATGATAAACTTGCTTGCCAGAATTGCTATTTTTGATATTCAAGCATTTTCATCCTCTTTAGCCCTTGAAGAGAAGCTAAATTTTTTTAATGCCCTCTTCGCATTTTATGCTTTCAGACAGAAAAGTAAAAGGAAATTCATGTCCTCCAAATGTTTTTTACATTTTAGTACATTTCAGAAGTGGCCAAAATAAACTTAATTGAACCAATTCCAATTCATGCAGACATGGAAAATTCAAGTTTGAGAGAAGGACTATCAATGAATAAAGAATCACAACACACAAGTTCATCAATTGTCACAGATACAACTACAAAACCATAATGTTCCAAGCAAACAAATAATGCTACCTAAAAGCTAGGTATATATAGGGTTACAGTGACCAATGTTCAGAAATGGGTATTTCTACTGGTTTTTTTAATGTAACTGAAGGACCTTAGCTGAAGTTGTAGTTATGGAAATTCTGGCTGAAATAATTACAGCAATTTGTGCTATTTCTGCTCTCCTCTCACAGGGAGCTGCTAAAATTACCTCACCAACTTCATCCCCTTCAGTATAAAGTTAATTGAGTAAGCAATAACGGACTTCCCTGGCAGAATAGGAATGGCAGAAATGGAATATCCACAACCAATTTAATGATTCACGTCAAAGGTCTAAATTATTCACGTTACCCAATCAAAGCTGAATACTATCTGGGATAGAGCTGCGTGCATTAAAACGGTAAGGAGACTGTGAAAGTTAGAAATCGAATACAAGTCATTTTCAGAATATCTATTAACTGCAGAAAGCCATTTTTAAAAGAGTAGATATAGTCTTTTGTTGTAGTGCATTAATTGGGTTTATACTGTGTTTCATTTTTATATCAGATTTGTAATGTTTTCTTCCCTGTTCCCCTGGAAACTGTATCACAAGGTTTGTCTGTGCTCGGCTGCGCCCATCCGCCACACTGGAATGTAACCCAGCTCTGTTCCAGTCCCACCTTGTCCCTGACTGGGCAGTGGCTTGTCCCTGCCTCTAGCCCCTGCCCCCTGGGAAAAAGCCCTGGGATGGGCCGGGCTTCACTCTCTCCGGCGGGGACAGGAAAGGAGCTAAAATAACTCTGGGCCAAATATAGCTATAATTTCCCCCCCTGCCCCAGACAAAGAGCAGGCTCTTGCCTTTTGCCATCGGCGGTCGTCTGGGTCTCTCTAACGAACCACCACACTCTTTTCCTAGACTGCTTGAAATTCTACGTGATTATTAAACCACTTGTCAGTAACATGAATCATTTTGGAAAGCTTAAAACACAAGGTTTTGGGCATTTCCCATGTAAATTCTTCTCTTCCAAAGTGCTCATAGCATGCTGTTTTTTCATAGATTAACCTCTGCAAACCCAGCTCCCTAAATGAAAAAAAAAAAAAAAAAAAAAAAAAAAAAAAAAAAAAAAAAAAAAAAAAAAGAGAGAGAGAGAGAAAAGGGGGAAAAAAAAAAAAAAAGTCTTTCACTTAACTCTACTCCAATGTATATTATGATCTAGACACATCAAAGGGATTATTTGTATCATGCCTAGAAGACAATAAAACCAAGGTGATATTTTCTTCGCCGCACAGATTTACAGAAAGAAAAATAGAGAGCTTATAATTTTTAAGTGCCTACATATAGTGAGTTTTCCTCCAATGTCTAAGAAATACAGTAACTATGCAGTTAGTCTTTATAAATGTTACAGTCCAGAAGAATTTTAAACAGAGAAAAGTTCAGCTATAACTGGGCAAGCATCAATGTGTTTTCTGTTATTTCAAGTGTTATATAGAATATTTTCTAATGCTACTGTGGCAAAAAAGAATTATCTCAAAAGAAGCTGCCAAAGGTGATGATGATCTACTAAATTAAGTAACTGTGGAGGTTTAACTTCTTACATAAAGACACGAAGTCCCCATTTAGAATAGAGCTTTACTTGACATAATGATGACCAGATAAATCATAATGAAGGTGCAAATCATGCTTATTGCCTTTTAGCCTGCATAATATAGTAGATTTTTAGCTACAGGTATCTATATAGAAGTTTCTCTTCATTTCATCAAGGACCTGAAACATTTTTGTTTGCTTGGGCTTTCTTCTGTTTGGTATTATCTTGCTTTAATTATCTTTGAAAGCACACTTAAAATAGATGATTCATGTTGTAAACTGCTGGAGAGAAGGTTGGTGGAGAAATGACAAAGAAATGAAAGCCGTAAAAATACTGACAGGATAATGAATACTCAGTCTTGCGGATATGTGGACATTTATGGTGTAGAGCAGCTAAATCTTGTTTCAAGTCATATTTTGTGCAACGTGGTCACATGCTGCAGTGGCTATTGTAGAAGACATGCATGATTGATTCTAAGCCAAATGCCATTGAAATACGACTACTGACAAAATGAAAAGTAAGACCTCATGAACTATGTCAATGAATAGGTGGTTAAAATGGACAGCCAGCATCATTTATAGAATCTTAAATACAATGAGGGGATTTTTAACAAGGAAATATTCACTCAACAATGCTCATGGTTTATTACCTGCTTTCTTCCTTTCCTACCTGCCTTCACCACTTCCAGGATTATGATAGTGTATTTTCAAAATGCAGCATTTTTCAGTGTAAGATATTTCAAGATAAATGTCTGGGAATCACTACATATTATTAGCCATGAACTGCCATAATGATAAAGATAACAGTTTTGATTATATCTGTGAACAGATAACACTTTGAAAACATTACTTTATGCCAATAGAAGTTGCCATAATGCCTTGCATTATCTTTGGCTATTAAAGTTATAAGCCAGCTCTGCTCTCAGTGTATATATTGCATATTTGAAAAGGAATGCAGAAGGCTGAG
The DNA here is from genome assembly GCF_015227805.2 of Hirundo rustica. NCBI lineage: Eukaryota > Metazoa > Chordata > Aves > Passeriformes > Hirundinidae > Hirundo > Hirundo rustica. The sequence goes on from NC_053488.1 coordinate 73,099,872, forward strand.
CACACCAACAGAATGTTGATATAGCTTGTCAGAAAAGTATTTCCTTTTTAAGGGACAAAAAAAAGGCTTCCTATTCGCTAACATGTTGATTTTTTTGTGGTTTTTTTTTCCCTCAGAGACAAATAAGCTCAAGATTGTTCTGGAATATAGAGAAATGAATAATTTTAATAGCTCTGGATTTTAACCAGAAGTGAATCATTAAAATAATTTTCCTCAAATAATGCGATAGATAGCATTATGTTTTAGCATTTTAGAACAGAGCTTTTAAAATCTGCATTGCTCAAAATTACTAAGTATGTTCATGGACTTGAGTTCTTGCTGGTATCAATCTCAGGCTTGAATTCCTGCATCAATTTCACAGACTTAAAACAAAGGAGAAACTCACAATGTAGTTGCTCCCTTAAAAGCAGAGATAATGTTTCACTCCATTACTTGAGTATTTCACAAAACATCTAAGAGGTCCAGGCTTGGTGAAAATCAATCAGGAGATTAGGAAGTTACACAGAACTGAGAAGATGAGCCTGTACCCTGTGGTCTCAGGAAGCCATACTACAAAAAGGCAAGAAGATCTGCTGCCTTGAAGTTTACATAAAGAATCACATGAGTTAGACACAAACAGGAGAAAAGTAGTGAAAAATGCTAAGCTCAAATTACAGCTCCATGGAATATAGGTTAGTAACTGCTGATAAGGACAGGTACTGATCTGGTCCTCCCCTCCAATCCTTTCTTCTTCTTAAAAAAAAAAAAAAAAAAAAAAAAAAAAAAAAAAAAAAAAAAAAAAAAAAAAAAAAAAAAAAAAAAAAAAAAAAAAAAAAAAAAAGTCATTCCGATGTTTCTTTAAATGTGAGGATTGTATGTGTCTAAGAGACCTGCTGTTTCAGACCCAGAAATATTCCAGAAATGGTGGTCTGCAAAAGGCAGCGTTAATAGGTATGGGTTTGCATGTCCTGTCTGATTGCATGGTAGCCTCAGTGACACTTCTGATCACAAGTGAATTTTCACTTCAAGAATGTTCATTTCATGGCTGTCCTTGTTCTGGTTCTTAAATTTATACATTAGTTCAATTACAATAGTTTAATTACAGTAATTCAGATCTTAAGAGAGCATTTAAGAAACTGATTCCTTTTTAGTTAAGTTTGGTTGATGCCAAACTGTGACATGAGAGCACCAAAGCCTTTCAGCTGTCTCATAAGTTCTTTCCACCTGAGTATTAAAGGCACAGAGCCCAACACTTCTTTAAGAAAGAGTCAATATTTCTGTTGCCCTTAAGATAAGGCAGAAATATGTAGCCTTACACACCCTGTAAACAGACTGGAAAGCCTAACTAAGTCTAATGTTAAACTTTAATTCTGCTTCACCAGGCATACTACCACCTGGCTAATGAATTGCAACACAGCTCACTACCAGGGTTACTGGTAGATATAAATGGTGTCATTTAGGCCGCTTACTTATTCAGTGAACTTGTTGACCTGATTTATCAATTGACTCTCATATATTGTACTGGGTGCATGGATGAGGGAAGAGCAGAAATTATATCAATTAGAAATTTATGATGAAGGTGACTTTCTTGAGGTTATAAGCCAGATAATTAAACTGTAAGAGAGAGCATTAAAATATGATTCCACACAGTAAATACTAACATCACACAAACCTTATAATAGCTCTAAGGCATAGATCAAAATTTTACTGGATAATTTCAAGCAGCTCTTCTTCAGATCTGTCTGATGCTCCATAATGGAACACTAAGATGGCAAGAGGGTGTGAGACCAATAGCATATGATAGTTGTAGAACACAAGAATACAACCCGAATAAAATTAATACAGTCTTTCCTGCTTTTTGCTTAAGAGAAAGGAAAGGCTTATCATATGTATCTGGGTAGAGTTTATTAACATCCTGTCGCTGTAAGGAAAGTTATGAGATTTTTTTTGCTATTTGCCTTTTATGTTAAAAAATTATATTTTCCTCAGAGCCTGTTCAAATATCAGACATAGGTGACATTCCTTTAAAACAAAAGAGGAACTTTATGTCATCCTCTGCTACTGCCACTCTTCATCCTTCAGTTTCAGCTAGACACAAGGATTTCATGCCTTAAAGATTGGAGACTCTGAATTCTACAAATATTTATGGCTTGGTTTTGTTTCTTTTCTTTCCTTTGTTTTTTTTTAGAAAATTTTAATTGTGACTATCTTCCACTTAGCTAATTATGAGATTATGACATCCATTTGCCATTAACCAATAAGCTGGCAATTCTTTATTTATTATATTTATTAAGAATTTATTATATTAAGAATTTATTATTCTTTAAATAATACAGTGTTAATATACATCTAATTTAACTGCAGCTACCTCTATTATCCATTTTTTTTCTTTTTGCTGTGAGAGATGGTTAGCATGAAAACAATATCCCTAGGAGAGCCAGCTCAGTTGTCAGCCTCAGTGAAGGCTGGCAAGGTGTCAGTGTAGCACACAGACAGTAATGAAATCGCTTTTGCATTTCCACTTGACATATTTTTCCTTTTGTTAATCTTTAATCCAGCCTTCAAAGACTTCAAAGAACATTGGCTTTTTTGGTCTCCTATCTTCCCATTTTATCTTCATTGCTAGTATCAGAGATGTCCATAATTTGCTGTTAAAAAGATCACTCTTTCCTGGTCTAGAGACAGGTTCAGGTATTTAAGGAGGGTATTTGAGAATTACTGGAATAACAACATTCCCACCTTACTCAAAAATAAGTGATACAGATGTTCAAAAATTACTCTCAAAATGTGTATATGAAGAGATCAGAAGTTTGTCTTCTTTCTTTCAGGAAAAGTAAAAAAAATCAACAATTTGCTAACCAAAACACATTTGTACTTGGTTTATTCCCAATTTACCCTTTTCTTGACTAACTGCAAACTATCAGGTGTCAAACACATGTACAACATCTGAAGCGAGATGCCTCGTTGCAAACTGAGATGTCTGGATATTGTGTTGTTGATCATAATCACATCCAGTGGGCTTCTCCTCTGCTCCACAGGGAAAGAAAAAAGTTTTAAACAGACCACTGGGGTGAAACGTTGGCCAGATTGCTGCTACATTTTACTTACTTAGAAAATATTATGTTATTACTTAGAACATAGCAACTACTCCAAACAAGTATTTGTGTAAACTAGTATTGCAAATTCCCTAGGCAAATATCACTGTTTAATCACATTCTGTTCATGTGAAAGTGTCAAGGTGTTAAGTAAAACTTAAACTTATTATTGACTTAATAATTAAAAAAATTAATGCACAAGGAAGCGCAGTGTTTTTTGTCAAAGCATATAAGACTAATGAAAGTTGTTCTTAACCTCTAAAACAGTTGAATTTTGCTTCTAGTCACACCCTATACCAGAGGAGAATACTATGAAGAAATTAAGGTAATTTCAAGCGCAACTTAAAACAGATTAGTTGCAACCAATATGACCATATTGCAAGTTGCAAGTTGAACAGCTACATCTAGGAAGTGCTCCCATAACTGCAATATGCTGTGCAGGCTCAGCTGGGGTACTGGGCATGCATGTGTGTGCAGAACACCTAAAATGCAAGGATGATCCAAAGAAGTACCTCGACCTGAGATGACAAAGGAGTTGGAGAAAGAACATTACTGAGAATGCAGTCTTTGTTTCCAGACCATCCTGGCCTGTGTCTTTGGCTCCCCTCATAAGGCTCCTAAAAAATTCCTGGAGCCCCATTCTACTATGAGAAAATATTTTCTGAAACTGGAGAGAGGATGTGATGGTGATATGTACTCTGAGAGAGAATTTGTGTTTCAGAATTTGGTGTATTACTTTTACAACTGCTCTTCCCTGGATTAATACTGTTCTATAGAGACAGCTTTAACAAGAGGTTTTGCAATCCAGCAAGCTGCATATGCTACAGAATGCTCAATTTTGGAGGGATCTTTTCCAGAGAACACATCTCCACCATGGGCTCCCCAGCCTCCGTACCTATCGACAATGATCTTTTGGCCAGTCAGTCCAGCATTGTTGGAGTCCAGGGCATCCCTCTGGTTGCCCTGGAAGGTCAGAGACCTGGGATGAGAAGTCTGAGACCTGGACAGGGGGGTCTGAGACCCTGGCACAGAGCCCGGGAAGACACTGGCTTTGATCCCAGTCCATAGGAAAGGCTTCCAACACTGAGAGATTAATTACAGGCCACAAGAGTGTGAAAGATAGTAGTTCAGTTTATCACACGGTGAAAAATCATAGTTTTAGGTTCTTTAGTGTGGAAGTGGATGGGAGCAAGATGGAGGATTTGGGTTGTTGTCTCTTGCTTCTTTCTTCTTCACTCATTCCATTTTCTGTGGTGACAATGACACAAATTAATTTAAGGAGATTGGGTCAGAGTAAAGATGACCTATTTAGTATAGGTAGTAGGTATGGGCAAATAACTATAAATAAAGGGTATGTAATAATTAGTATAAAAGACAGCGACCTCCCAGTGAGAGAGGGTTCTCCTGGTGCCCAAACAGCTGCACAGACCTTGGCTGGGCACAGAAAGAATTGTAAGATAAGAAATAATAAACAAAGCGCGCAACCTTGAGAAAACAGAACTTGAAGACTCCATTTCATTCTTGCATCTGGCTCAGGGCTTTTCAGAAGGCAAAGGACTTTAAGATCACCCAAATCTCGAGAGAGAAGTACTCAAGACAGCATCAGCCTGAAGGACAAGTAATTAAATTTATTCACAAGACACAATAGCTCATCCAATCCCATATTAGGTTATTGAGGTTATCATTAGGAGGCTGGAGTTCTCTTCAGAAATGTACTAAGCCATCTGTGCTGCAGTAACTTTTGAACACTTTTAACAATGCAGCACAACTGTAAATATGACAGAAAGAGTGCTCCCTTCAAATCAGGAACCTCTGGGTTACTGGTCAAAGTCTTCACTCAGCAACACTTTGATGAAGGCCAAGAACTTAGAGAGACTGAAACACATCACATACGATCTTAAGGGTTAACAGACTTCACCTAGATACACATACTAAATGGGAAGCAGGGGCTTCACGGAACTGCAGTTCAATGTTGTCACCACAAGAGTACTGATAAATTCTAGCTCAGTTCACATTAACGGTTAAGTGTTGACACAAGCGATACTACACTTCTTTCCTCTTTCTTCCTTCCTGTGCCTCTGATAATGGTCGCAAATTCTTGCATAGATTTTGTCTGCCTCCTATAATTTTATGAGTTGATCCAACCTACTCAATCAAGAGAGATATACTGCCTCTCTGTCAGTAGTAAAGCTGGTAACTGCATGTTGATAAATGAACTCCAGAGTGCTGAGAAATACCATCCTAAATAAAGATAAATGGCATTAATCCACTGTTTTTAAATCTCCAAGTAAGTAACATGGGAGCAAAGCCAACATTTATTTCTCAGTTAAAGTGGTATCCCTTCATTATCCCAGTGTGATTAAAAGCATACCTCGTAGTTTTAATCCTTCTGAACTCTTCACACAAACTAGACAGTTTTGTGTAATGTAACATTTTACAATTTCATAGCAGTGGCTTTCCTGTCTAGTGCCAACACTTGGAAAGCAGAACATATATCAAATTCTAATGACTATTAATACTTATTATGTTAAGTCTCCCTTGAAATTTGTTCAGCTTTGTGAATAATTTCAGAGTAGATATCAGATCAATTTTTATTTCTGGTTTTGATTTTTACTGTGGAAGTGAAGAGATAATTCCAGCCAGCCATGTCAGCATATATATAACTTAAAAATCGGGTTTTCCTTATTTAAAATGCTTTCTGGAAGCAAGATGAAGACCCAGGAATGTGCACATGCGGCTCTCTGAGCAGGTATAGCTTCAGTTTAGGTGACAGGTGTCCAGTAGGAAAGCTCCAGTAGAAACAACTAAAGCTTCCTTAAAAATGCAAAGAATTTGTGGTTAAAAGTATGCCATTGCATTGCACTACTGTTCAAGAGAACATTTACAAGCATGTGGTGGAATCCAAATCTATATAGGCTGTTGTTTATCAAAGCATCATACCTTAGGACCACCTTCTACAAACTTTTCACTTGGAAGGAGATCATAAATTGTACCCTCATCAAGGAACTTCTCTGGAATGGCTTTTTAAACAACTTTCTCCATCAGCTAATTCTGTATTTGTTGTAGTGGTGTGTCCAGTGCATGATTTACTGAAACCACAAGTGTGTGCACTCAGATCGGCTCCAGTGCACCATTACGTTCCTTGTATTACATTGTGACCTAATGAGGAAAAAAAAAGAGGACTATGAACACTCAGGTCCAAAATCACCTGTCTGAAAGCTGGAAATGAACCTCACAGTTATTTTCTACAGCTAAAGATAAACAGATGAAGAGAAATAGGATGAAAAATAATGGATTGTTGTCAACGATTAAACTCACTGTAGGAAAGTATAAATACTACCAAAAGGGTTAACTATGGGATATTACATGTATTGCCACAGAGAAGTAAAATAACAAAACGAAAGGTACAAAATCCCATGATTTTAGCAGCTGATGTAAAGTAAAGCCAAAATAAATTTTGGAGAGCCCTGCTAAAATGAAGAACGGTAGATCATATGGTAGGCTGTATCCTTTACTCCCTTCTACACGTTTTTTATGCACATGCAAGTATAAACTGGCATTGCTCCATCCTTAGTAGCCATCTTCTTACAGACTAAAGTGGTCTCTCTACTTTCCCATTCTTCAAACATGCTTGAATAAATACATCATAAATCAGCTTGTTGACATCTTCTGCACACTCCTAACAAGAGGCAGGGACACAATTCATGTTGTATTGCAACAGCAGCAGCAGTATAATTCAGTGCACTTGATCCACGCTAAATAACAGAAATTAAGACTAAAACACTTAGCAGTACTGGAAATGCCATATGTATGTTTTGCCTTTCTTGCCCTGCAGGTTTCACAGCCCAGAAAACAGAGAACTTACTGCCTTTGAAACAGCAAAATTGCATCACTCTTATGGTAGGCTCAGTGACTAATCCACTGAGTGCAGCAACACAGCTGTCAGTAGCCGGTAATTATTCAGAAAAAAACCCAAACCTGATTGTTGGCAATTAGTTACTGTTTCTTATCTCCAGGGGAAAACAAGGAAAATACAAGTATTGTTTTGAAGAGACTTGCTGAGACACTAATAGAACAGTTTAAGCAAACATGTGCTACATACAAACATACCTTATGAAACACACATTGCCTTGGAACATGAGAATGACAGCACCATTTTTGAAAAACATAAACTCTGATATAGTAGCAGACAGGGTAAATTATTTCTGTTGTTTCTCACCTTTACAGTTGATACATCTCTTACAAACCTGTGATTTCCCATCTGGTCTGACCCAGGGCCATGTTCCATCCCATTCCAGGGCCCTTATGCTTGCAGTCAGTTTGTGTGCCAGGAGGACTGTTAAGGGCATAGATACCTCAGTTTCATCAGTGGCATAGCCAAGTATCAAACCCTGCATTAAAAATCAGGGAACTGCTTTGATAAACAGAGAAATAAGCCACCCATTTCCATGTTCTCTTTCCATTCTACACCTGTTTTTGCCTCATAGTACTTCAGAATCACTCAAGGTTAGCAAGAGACAGCAGTAACATGCAGAGTTAATACCTTTAACATACAACCAGCCCAGAATAACATTTATGTGCAAAAATTACAGCCACAACAGGGGCTGGTTCCCAAGAATGGCTCTGCCTTACACATCTGTAAGAGCCCACTGCAAAGGCTTCATTAACATAAAGCTCATCAAGACTGCTCAGTCTTCTCTCCACATATGACACAGAAATTGTTGCCAGGCAAAAGGACTCAAAAGATCAGAATCTTGTGGACTGATAAAAACCTTAATTGTAGCCCCATCCTGTTAAAGCCCCTGAATATGGGGAAAGCCACTTTCCTTGAAACTGGTGAAGGCTGTGATACATTTTCACACTTCTGGTGAGTAAGAGAGTGCACAGTGCTCAACTGCTGATTCTTGCAATTTCTTGCACAATAGTTTTTAAGAAAAGGGTCCAGTCCATTGTAATTGTAGCTGCTTGTTCTTAAACTAGATTTGAGTAAGCACCCTGGAATTACCTGATCCCCTGCTTCAACATCATTGTCAGTCTTGCCGTGGGAGAGAGCTTGCTTGATTTCTTTACATTGTTGTTCTAGGGCCACTGAAACTGTGCAAATCTTATAGTCCATTCCTAGTGAAAGGAGTTTTGTAAAGTTAGCTCATACATTCCTGAGAGCTCATAAATTGCTAGAGAAAATTTTAAGGATTATCTAGTTATCTTGGCTAAAACTTTTAAAATTCTATGCATGTAAACTTCCTGCACTACATTTATGTGGCTAACAGAAGCAGACAATCAGCACATTTATTTAAGTGTTTCAGGATGTGTGTAGGTTAGTGCTATTAGGCCAAACTTGAATTCTTGAGACTGATAGGATATGTGTAATCCTACAAGCTACTCTGCCAAAGCTTCAAAGTTTCAAACCATTTGGGTATCAAACCTGAGAAAGGAGTATGGAAAATGTTACCAGAAACTGGTATTCAGTTTTTCTTGTAGTATGTTCTAGGATTCAATTGAATTAGAGAAAAAATTATACATCATACATGAAAAGGGAAAACTGAAGGGGAGTACTTATGAAAGTAGTTCAGCTGCTGAAAGGAAACTCCTGATAAATGTTAAGAATACATAAAGAATTCCTTCGGTGTGAACTTCTAGTGTCGCAGGCTTGTGCACCCCAAGGACAAGGATCATCAGTGTTAAAGCTTTCATTGTACAAACCTACAGATGTAACCACTTCTGACATTTGTCTGAATACTAGATCTTCTGCATCAGAAAAGCAAGAGATATCTGAAAATTTTAAGACTAAGTCTTTTACAAGTATGCCACCTTAAAATAGCTCCTTCAATATCATCAGTGAGAAATACATATCAACAACAGTTGTGAGTCTTCTCCCAGTCCTGGCTACAGATATTTTTTTTTTTATTCTTCAGAAGACCATAAAAACATGACTTTGGTTACATGCAGAACAGACCCATGAATGAACACATGTAGGATCTCATTAGAGAATCACAGAGAATCACAGAAATATTCTGAGTTGGAAGTGACCCACAAGGATCATCAAGTCCAATTCTTAAGTAAATGGCCCATACATTGTCTGAACACACAATCAGTATTATCATCACCATGCATTATCATCACCATGCATCTCACTCACCTTTGGAAGAGTCATCATATCCTATCCTCTTAAGGGTCTCTCTTACAATTTGTTAATGATCTACTATAGCTTGGGATGTTATCTCTCCACAGAGCAAAATCATTCCAGTTCTTGCCACACATTCTGGAGAAGATGTGTCAGTAAAATGTCAAATTTTAATTGTACTATTTCACAGTTAAACAGAGAGATCTTGAAGATGATTCTGTGATCAAAGGATTAATCACAGGGGGAATACTCTCTATAAAGCCTTAGCTCACTTTTGGGTCTTTGTGCAACAACTCTTCTCTTCAGCTGATATCGACATTTAAAAGCCTGCATGCATTTGGGGCCTATCACAGCCAATTATCCCATTTTCACATTGGCTAGAAGCAAATAATAAGAGCAGATTAAGTATTTGGGCTGTTTCTCCAAATACTGTTTCTCCATTTCAGCTCAGTGTTTTCCTGAAGCCAAAGGAAGATAATTTATTAACAGATGGTATTACCAGTCTTCAATATATTTTTATTACAGTAATTCACCCAGTTGTCCTTGGCAACCACAAAAACTTTTCACTTCTACAAGATCCTGGAGCAAGAAGCTATGCAACTTCATTAGAGATCTTGTGCATTTAATATTTTATTTTGTTGTTTGTTTCAAGAGTCCAGCTGGTCTGCAAACTTTTCTGTTTTATGTAAAAACATATACAACAATGATCTACTCAGTCTATGTAATCATGCCACACCTGTTTCTCACATCTCTTACACATATTTTTCCTTGATATTTTTGCAGCATTCCTGTTACCATCTTCAACTTTTCAGCAGTTTTAGAAGCATAACTGCCTGAAGTATTGAAATACATGCTTCATCAAGTCTAACACATACGCTATCCTCTCCTCACATCTCACTACTCACATCTGTGCATCAAGGATCACATGAGATATTTCAGATAAAAAAAATTATATTGTTGTGTTTATGAGATGCAGCTAGTCCTCTGTGCTGTTACTATGGCCTTGGTGGCTTGTTCTAGAAATAAAATCATTGCATTCGGAAAGCTCTTTAGGTACATTCCCTTTCTGGGTCTATCTGTGGCAATCCAGCTCATTCCAATTTGGTAACATGTTCATAGCCTCTATTGCCAGTGAAAACATCCATGCATAGTTCTAACGGAAAGTCACACAAAACAGCAAGCCACTTTGATCAGAATCACATTCAAACAATCTTATCCCCCTGTGAACAAAGGGTTTCGCCTTAATTACTCTGTGAAGTCGTGTCATGAATTACATGTAACTACATTGACATGTGTCTTGGTTTTGAAAAGACAGGTGTCTGCTAAGGAGAGGCAGGCCTCTCTAGGAAATGAGGAATTTGAATCCTTCCCTCCATGTTATTATAATTTGAAAAATCAAAAATAAAACTTTTCAGCCAGAGCTATGGGGAAAAGGAATAACAGTCCTTTACTAGTAAATATAACAGGACAGACAAAAAAAACCCAACAGCAATTATAACAATAGTAGAACAGAACCAAGAACCCCGAGGACAGACGGTGGAAGCTCCGGCGCTGATGGCTGGAAGCCGGGCGCGGCGGACTGTCCTCCGCAGGCAGGGGGTGTCCTCGGCAGGCAGAGGTGGCAGTGCCGGAGAAGCCGCAGCGGCGGGACCCGGGCTGACCCGAAATCCAGCAGGACAGCGAAGAAACTCCGAATTCCTGGATACTCTAACAGATGGTAGAATTCCCAGGACCAGACTCCTTCGTTAACCGTGGACTCCAGCAGCCAGCCGTGGCCCGATCCGTGCTCCCCCCCAAGAAAAAGAAAAGAGCTGCGAGATCCCTCCACCCTCAGCTCTCTCCGGGAGCTTTTTTTCCCTCCCCCAAAACTAATTTATCAGTTCTTTTGTCCACGTTAAGCACTCAGCACTTAGTCTCCTAGCAACTTGGGAGGGGGAAAAAATTCTACAGGAGACTTAAACCTCAACATTATCCACCCCGAATTTTTCCCACACCAACATATTATATTGAATTTAAACCTTTAAATAATATACATATATATACATGTGAATATAAATACACAGTCACAGTGTTCACCGAAAAACAAGGTCCCCTTGAGGTATGCAGCGGGTCTCTCCATCCTTTTGCATCACCCACCATGTGCAGCCAGGTCCCTGAGCAAAAACAACCCCAGGAGCAGGATTGTCTTTGCTGGAGGCAGAATTAATCCAAACAGTTTTTCCCAGCATTCCTCTCATGTGTACTACCGGAACTTTATCTCCATCTCTTGTTCCCAGGGGCTCAGATTGGGCGGGGCCTGCTCAGTTGGTAGAACCTCGAGTGTTCACTAACCAGGTGGCCTTTGCTAAATTATTCTCACAGTTCTTGAAAGTCCCCCCACCTAGTGCCTTCAAAGTGGTTTTAAGCAGGCCATTGCATCATTCAACCTTCCCGGCTGCTGGCGCATGATAAGGAATATGGTACACCCACTCAATGCCATGTTCTCTAGCCCAGGTGTTTATAAGGCTGTTCTTGAAATGAGTCCCGTTGTCAGACTCAATCCTCTCAGAGGTACCATGTCTCCACAGGATTTGCTTTTCAAGGCCCAGGATGGTGTTCCGGGCAGTAACATGAGGCACAGGGTAGGTCTCCAACCATCCAGTGCTGGCTTCCACCATGGTCAGCACATAGCGCTTGCCTTGGCGGGTTTGGGGAAGGGTGATGTAGTCAATCTGCCAGGCTTCCCTGTACTTATACTTGGACCATCGCCCGCCATACCACAGGGGCTTCACCCGCTTGGCCTGCTTGATGGCAGCACACGTTTCACAGTCATGGATAACCTGAGAAATACTGTCCATAGTTAGATCCACCCCTCGGTCTTGTGCCCACTTATAGGTGGCATCTCTACCCTGGTGACCTGAGGCATCATGGGCCCATTGAGCTAGGAACAACTCTCCCTTGTGTTGCCAATCTAAGTCTATCTTTGACACCTCTATCTTTGCAGCCTGATCTACCTGCTCGTTGTTTGGTGCTCCTCATTAGCCCGACTCTTGGGGACATGGGCATCTACATGATGGACTTTTACAGGTAGCTTCTCTACCCGAGTGGCAATGTCTTTCCACTCATCTGCAGCCCAGATTGGTTTTCCCCTACACTGCCAATTGGCCTTTTTCCACCTGTCCAGCCAACCCCATAGAGCATTGGCCACCATCCACGAATTAGTGTAGAGGTAGAGCTTTGGCCACTTCTCTCTTTCAGCAATGTCCAGGGCCGATTGAACAGCTTTGAGTTCAGCAAGTTGGCTTGACCCACCTTCTCCTTCAGTGGCTTGTGCAACCTGTCGTGTGGGGCTCCATACAGCTGCTTTCCACTTCCGGTTCATCCCTACGATGCGGCAGGAACCGTCAGTGAAAAGAGCATAGCGTGTTTCTTCTGCTGGCAGTTGGTTGTATGGTGGAGCTTCTTCAGCACGTGTCACTTGTTCCTGCTCCTCTTCATCTGTGAGACCAAAGTTCTCACCTTCCAGCCAGTTTGTAATTATCTCCAAAATCCCAGGGCGATTTGGGTTTCCAATGCGGGCGCGCTGAGTGATGAGGGCAATCCATTTGCTCCATGTGGCGTCGGTGGCATGGTGGGTGGAGGGAACCTTTCCTTTAAACATCCACCCCAGCACCGGTAGTCGGGGTGCCAGGAGGAGTTGTGCTTCTGTGCCAATCACCTCTGAGGCAGCTTGAACCCCTTCATAGGCGGCCAAGATTTCCTTCTCTGTTGGAGTGTAGTTGGCTTCGGACCCTCTGTAGCTTTGGCTCCAGAATCCCAGTGGTCGGCCCCGAGTCTCCCCAGGCACCTTCTGCCAAAGGCTCCAGGACAGGCCATTGTTCCCGGCTGCTGAGTAGAGCACGTTCTTCACATCTGGTCCCGTCCTGACTGGGCCAAGGGCTACTGCATGAGCGATCTCCTGCTTGATCTGGGCAAAGGCTTGTTGTTGTTCAGGGCCCCAGTGGAAATCGTTCTTCTTGCGGGTGACCAGGTAGAGAGGGCTCACAATCTGTCTGTACTCAGGAATGTGCATCCTCCAGAATCCTATAGCGCCTAGGAAAGCTTGTGTCTCCTTTCTTATCCTTGTTGCCTGGGTGCTCTGATTTCACCTTATACTTCTTTGTTTCCACAGGGGCCACTGCTGCTGGCTGTGGCTGCCCCTGTGGTTCAGCTGGAACCTGGACAGTTGTAACGTCTGTGGGTTCTGCTGCTGCACCATCAGACTCTCCTTTGTCGGGGCAGGGGGAGGGTTTCCCAGCCGCTGGGGCTAATGAGGCTACTACAGGGGAAAGGTACTCCCTCAGCATCTGACCCATCTCACGGATTTCCTTCACCCAATCTGGGTGGTTTATTCCTGAGGCAGGCTGTGGGACAGTGTCAGGCTGTGGGACAGGCTCAGGCTGTGGGGCAGGGTCAGGCTGTGGGGCAGGGTCAGGCTGTGGGACGGGGTCAGGCTTTGGGATGGAGTCAGGCTGTGGGACAGGCTCAGGCTGTGGGGCAGGGTCAGGCTGTGGGACGGGCTCAGGCTGTGGGGCAGTATCCTTATTCTCTAGGGTAGGTATCAGGGTGGTTATCCAGGTCAGTCTCCCCTTATCTCTAAATGCTAAACAGAACAGGCATACCAGCAACACCAACCACTGTATGATGTCATTAACATTCAGAGATTTGAACCCTTCAAAGACTGGTGGGGTAGGGCCAAAGAGCTGGGTGAAGGGTTGTGAAAAAATTTCCCCCGGTGTCATTTCTTCACAGTAGGTACCGTTGTTAAAGTAACCCCAGAAACACACCGTTAGTGTATGATAACCCTGAATCCATGTGCCTGCCTTCCAGAGGAAATTAAAAATCCACGATTTCCTCACTTCGTTAACCCATATAGCAAAATGGATGACAGCCACAGTGACCTTAGTTACAGGGCCCATGTTTAGAAAAGGGCCTGCAAATGGGAGAAATACAGCCACCACCACATGCCACCCAAACCAGGTTAAGCCAGACCACATGATATCCAGTGCACAGCAATGTAGGCACTTAAGAACTGTTATTCCTTTTTCTCTCAATGCCCCACGATATGGGCGCCAAATTCTGTCTTGGTTTTGAAAAGACAGGTGTCTGCTATGGAGAGGCAGGCCTCTCTAGGAAATGAGGAATTTGAATCCTTCCCTCCGTGTTATTATAATTTGGAAAATCAAAAAATAAAACTTTTCAGCCAGAGCTATGGGGAAAAGGAATAACAGTCCTTTACTAGTAAATATAACAGGACAGACAAAAAAACAACAGCAATTATAACAATAGTAGAACAGAACCAAGAACCCCGAGGACAGACGGTGGAAGCTCCGGCGCTGATGGCTGGAAGCCGGGCGCGGTGGACTGTCCTCCGCAGGCAGGGGGTGTCCTCGGCAGGCAGAGGTGGCAGTGCCGGAGAAGCCGCAGCGGCGGGACCCGGGCTCACCCAAAATCCAGCAGGACAGCAAAGAAACTCCGAATTCCTGGATACTCCAACAGATGGTAGAACTCCTAGGACCAGACTCCTTCGTTAACCGTGGACTCTAGCAGCCAGCCGTGGCCCGATCCGTGCTCCCCCCGGAAGAAGAAAAGAGCTGCGAGATCCCTCCACCCTCAGCTCTCTCCGGGAGCTTTTTTTCCCTCCCCCAAAACTAAGTTATCAGTTCTTTTGTCCAGGTTAAGCACTCAGCACTTAGTCTCCTAGCAACTTGGGAGGGGGAAAAAATTCTACAGGAGACTTAAACCTCAACAACATGTATCTTTCCATACTTCACATTTTTTCTTGATTTTCTTAGATTCCTGAGTAACATCCACCCTGACAACACTACTTTTCCATGATACCTACTGGTGTACTTCTTACATTTCATAATTTTTCATTTGTACTGGTGTACTATGTCTTTCCTTTATTCTGTTCATTTTTTGTCGTTTTTTTTCCTGCTTTTTCTTCTCTTCAGAATCAGACTGTGATAGCTGAGATCTTTACTGACTGTACAAGTCTTGACTGGCAGATAACTATTGGGGGAATTTTGGAACAGAAGATATTATATCAACATTAATTTCATGTTGTACTTCATTAATCTGTTTTTCTATCTGTATAGTACTTACCACAGGCAACCTTAGAATCTGGATCAATTCTGAGATGAGCATCTAGAACAGCATCTCTTATCTCATCACATATTTTTATCTTCTAGATAAGCTAAGACGGATATCACATTTCTTTTTTTGTGATTAAAAAAAATTATTTTTTTTAATAAAATGTAATTTCCAGTGTTCTGGGGACTTCTGGTTTTTGGGCATCTGCCAAGAAGCAATTTTATCAACTTGCATCCTGAAAAGTACATCTTACCCTGTTTTCACTCCTCTCCTCAAGTCAGTTCTTACATTTTACTATCACCTGCACAGGCCAGCAGCCTCCTTGATGAGGGGACAACGAAAAATGCCTGCAAAGGTATCTGAAATAATCAGGATAATTTCAGGATAATGAAATACTCTTGCAGTAATTTTGGAAGCAGTATTTAAGCTAAGACCTTTCTTTAGCAGTTTTGCACTCTTCTCATTTATTTTAAATGTTATGTTGCATTTTCTGTGTGTATTACCTTGATTTTGATCCAGATCTTGTAACTGTCTGCACTTCTGCAAGTGTTTATCCCTTCTGTTCCTGCAGTGTGGACCTCTGAAATGTAAAGTGTGAATTTTTTTTGGATGATGAGAAATTGCTATTCCTACAAAACGGTACATTATATTTAAGTCTGCTCCTGCAATCATGCACTGCTATCTGGCTCATTCAGGTTCAGAAAAGCTCCTGCAAACATTCTCACAGGGTCAAACATTTGCTCCTCAAAAATTTTTATAGTTACATTTCTGAAGTGCTGGTTGTTCTGCTTTTGGAAAAAAGCACTGGAGAAAAAATGTTTTACCTATACCATCTTTAGCACCCATGACCTGTTTTCCACATGAGATCTGAGTATGTCAAATGCATTTGGTTTGTTAAAAGTTAATGAACAATTTAGGGGACAAATTGGGGTTGTCTCATCAGGATAACTGAACCAGTGCAAGCAATCCCTGTTATTACTTCAAAACTACAAGTTGAGAGATATAGCATATCTGCAAAAACCAATATGAAGAATAGGAATTAATTTTCACCCACCACCATTACAAAAAAAAAGCCATCCAAAATATGTTCAGCCACACAGACACACAGCTGGATCTACAAAATCATCTGTATTAGCGAGCCAGGTGCCCACATATTTTGTAACAGTCTATGTAATTATACACATAATTGCCAATTGAAAATAGCATCTCTTGAGGCACACAGAGAAAATTAATGAAGAAGCATAATTGAATGTCCGCCTTAAACTACTTATTTACTTTTACATATTATCTGACCCGGAAGCACACAAACGTCAGGATGAAATTATAAGTCAAGAGTACAGTTATTCTGTACTTCAAATGAACTGTAATTCAATGCAGGGTTTAAGTATAAATAGAATTTTAGTATGAGAACTGTAATTATCTTTCATCACAATCTAAAAGCAAGGAAAAGGGAGAAATGTTAGCAGGTAGTTTTGATGAATCACTGTGCCATCAATACCACCACACTAAAATACAAATTATAACCAAAAGCAAAGAATGAGTGCTAAAAATACATAAGGCCCTTTTATTCACACAGGCTACAGTGGTCTCAATATCTTAATGAGACTTCCTTATGGAAGTGAACAGGTTGCTTCTTCACTGACATAGTTTTCACAACATGAATCAGCAATTTCTGTACTTTTTACATTTTACTTTTAGCATTTTCCTCAAACAAGCTAAAAGTAAGTCCAACAATTTAGAGGCTTGGAAAAAAGTGAAACAAAAACCCCACCATCTTGATAACTGTAAAATCCTGTCTTCAGCTCTTGTGCTGTATTATTTCCCCCCTTAAGCATAAACTTCCTGAAATTTAATGCTACAAGATTAAGAATTCTGATCAGTTCCATAAGTTATATTTCACCCTCACTGATAAAAAATGATCACTGATTGAAGATGTGAGGACATAAGATGAAAGGCAGAAACAACATGTGGTCATAATTTCAGACCCAGAAGGCGTTTATGCAAGCAAGCATAAAATGAGGAATGCCACATCACCAGGCCACTTTGGTACTCCGAGGCAAACTGAGTTCTGAAGACTGAGAAACTCATTTACACCAAAGGCTCAAGCAGGAATGGCATAACCTTTAACCACTGCTAAGTTTTATTGCCTATGTGCACCGTTACAACATGCAGCACATTGTTTCACAGCCAACAAGAGGTAGTTCAAGATATGGTGCCGTATACTGCAGGGCAGACCAGCAGGTATAACTGGTCTCACCCTGTACCATTCCCCCCTCATAAGTAAGAATATGGATACATGTTGCTCGTGTCTTACAGAGCTACCAGCTCAGTTTTGCTCAGGTTAGCTCGAAATTGTGACAACACAGGAAAACTCCCCTGGGTCCTAAAAACCTGGGAGCAGCGAGGGGCTTTTTCCCCTTATCACGAGAGAGACCCCATCGATGGCAGAGGAAAGGAGTCAGACTTGATCTGAAGGTGAATCCAAGGTCTTTATTCCAGTCTTTGTTCCATCCTGCTTGAACCACTGCGCCCGACCGCAGCCCAAACCAAATCACGCGGCTGGCCTTGTGCTCTGGGCTTATATGCCGGGGAGGGGCTGAAGGAGGGGACAAACCAACACCAGTGAGGGACAAGGTGGGAGTGGAACAGGGTTGGAGGGACATTCAAAGAAACCAATGGGAACAAAAAGGGAGGAACCCCCTTGGCTCTTGCCCTATCATTCAGTGTTCTTACCCAAACTCTCCAGAAGCTGGGTGGAAGAGCTGAATGACAGACAGGGCCTGTAGGAGGGGACTGGGAGGAGTGTGGGAGGATGGACAGGGAAAAAGGGCAGGGACAAACCTCAGGTATAACATTTTCCAGAGAACAAGTAAGTACAAAACTAACCATTATAACATAAAACCCAATATAAAAATGAAATGCAATATGAAAATAAATAACACACAGCAACAGATACACAAGAAAAAGCCACCTCAAACCTTTAGTGCTTGAAACCACCCTCTGTTGATTCGTTTTTTGGTGTTTTTTTTTTTTTTTTTCTTTTGGTCTTTTCTTCTACTGTGGAAAAAGTAAGAAGTAATGTTAGTTTTACTCTTGACATTAAAATGCTCCATTTGAAAGTACTACCTTTACTGTAAATTTGCATCATTACCATGTGTCTTGGAGGTCCAAACTTCTTCCAGTGACTCCGTTGTCACAACTTCAAGATAAATATCATTGCAAACAAAGCTGTATGACAGATAGCTGAATTTAGTGAGCAATTAGATCTGAAGCATTGTCTTGCAGTTAAAGACCTGGAAAATACAATGGTTTTATACATCCTAAACTCGTTGTCAACTTCTGTTACCAAAAACAATGTGACAAATAGACATATGCAGTATTACAGCAGTATGTGGAATGCAGCTCTGATGCAAATAAATGCTTAATATTCCAGACATTTCAGAGAATCAAAGATCACCTATAATATACATGTGCATAAAGTACTACTTTTCTTCATTACAGAATAAAAAAAAACTAAATTGCAACACTAGTACACACGGCAGCTCCACTTCTACTTGTAGATTGATCTACATGCTTTTCTCAAGCAAAATTGAAAGTCACCTAATTCAGATTATATTGCATGCTAAAAAATAAGACAAATATTAGTCAAGCAAAGATAGTATTCCAAAGTCTATTCCAAAGAATTAATTTGTTTTTTCTTTTCTCCATTGGGGGTGATATCAATGAACTTTCATCAGATTGCATTCTTCTGTGTGAACATCAATAAAAACAAAGATACAATCAGCATTTTTACTTACCAGAATGTCCTTCAGCAACAAATTCTGATGGGGGAAAAAAAAAAACCAACAAGTTTTTCTTTTTTTGAACACGTTTTGATGTCTTTAGCAGGTCTGCAGGTGAGAAAGAACCAAAATAACTGGACTACAGAAGAAACACAGGCAGAAGGTGAAGTGGAAAGGTACTGCAAACAGCTGATGTCATTGCTCCTCCCTGTTTGTTCCCCAAAGGTTCAATAGGTAAGCCTGATCTGTGTGGCTTTTACAATGCACTGCTACAGAGACTTCTTTCCTAGGACTCCAGTGTGGGTAACCTCCTAAACCATGCAGAAATGTATCATTATGAAAGAAATGTGAACAGAGCTAATCCAAAGTTCAGTGCTCTTGTAGACTTCCATGTGCCTCTATTCTTACTCTTTATTCTAAGTGCTAACTAAAGAGCATTTTAAGATATTAACACAGAACACAGATTTTATTTGAAATTGTAGGGGTAAATGATGTTTTCAAGTAGGCATAATATCCATATATTTTACTCAGCTGCAGCAGCGAACTGTCCAGTATCTTTTATGTGAGAACAAATGTTCATAACAGCTCCAGGTGGAAGAACTTCTCTCTCCTTCCACAATACTGCGGCTAAGACAGGAGCTGTAGAGCAATAAAACAGCATGCTCTGTAGAAGTAGGGATGAAGACAGTGGGTTTGTTACAAGTTCATTACCTTGAATTCTGAAACTGAAAGCTATAGCCTAGCTCAATAAATTTCTGATTTGTTAAGGGTCAAGCTCTCACAATTCATTTTAAAGACTCATACTTTTTGCCTCACTGGATAGACACTAGTAGGAAGCAGATAGACTGAAGTATCTAAGTTAAGCAAGGAAGTGCTGCCCACTTGGAAGCACTGTTTCTCTTTCCCTTTCAGAACACAGGGCAACAACACACCAGAGCACTTGAATACAGCAATGTCAAAAAACTGCCTAGGAGTTACAACAGTAGTGTATGGTCTTAAAAACCCTTTTCGTTCTGCATCACGAGTGTGGGGTGATCCCTGTGACCCCAGTGCCGGTTTGGCTGGGTTGTATGGGGCTAATAAATGAGATGAGTACGATGGATAGCTCAGAGATGTGGTTTAATGCATCTGACTGCAGGCTGCATCCAAAGACAAGGGGTATGGGTAGCCTGGCATTTAATAGCGTTTTACCTGGGGGTAGGTGTCCAAACTTGGTTACAGGGCAGGGGCTTGATCTTATAAGTCTAACGGGGCTTACTCTATTAGCATCTTCCTAATGTCCCATCTCCCAAGGTCTCAGATTTATTCCCTCCATGTAGGGAACCTGGGCTAAGCTTTGATCTGTCCCAGGCTTCCACATTTTTGAGCAGCTCTACACTGCTGCTATATATCATGATGAGCTCAGCTTCTCTAAATAATTTGTCATTTCTAAACATGTTGCTCCAAAACCAAAGCATGTTAAACAGCAGCAAGAGTGGTACTGAAATGCAGATACAACTTCACTGACAACAGAAGGATTTATAACTTTCTATCATGAGTAAACTACATTCCTTACCAGGCCACCAGCAAACATCTCACAAGAGACGTGTGTTCATTCTGAAGTCTTTAGTGCTACAAAGAGGCACAACTTCACTTCAGGAGATTTCCCAGTATTACATGAGGTAATAAAATCAGTAATGAAGGCAGAGCACTTAAACAAATGAGACAAAGACAATCCTCAAAAAATTATATCTCAGCTGCAATGACTGGAGAAGGTAGAGCCTAACCATGGTAATGTAAGTGATAGCTAGTGAGCTGCCATAGACCAGTCACTAACAGTGAAAACCACCCCTATGGAAAGTGATCTGTGAACAGGACTTAGTCGAAGGAAAAAGACCACCTTTTTTTGTTTTGTCTTGCCTTTTTATTTTTCTTTAAATGCTAGAAAGAAAAGTTTTCAGCACATAACACCAAGAAACACAAGTTCTCCAGAGAACAATGATTGTTTAAGTGTTTGTGGAGAAGAGCAATGAAGAGCAAGACTTCAAATCAAGTTAAAAATTATCACACATGCCCTGAAATCCATTAGCTATTTCACTCTCTTTCTTTTGTTCCAGAATTTATTATGATACAGTAGAAAATATAATAGCTATACAGACATTTGTGTGCCTGGAAATATTTCAATTCAGTGTAAAAAATACGCATTGAGCTCAAGTTACATCTTGACATAAAACACTGCATACAAAGCATGGGAAAATATTCAAATTAATAATTTCAGTCTCCTCCATCAGGAATTCATGTTATGCTGCACTCTAAAATTCTTGTGCTTTACTTTATTCCATGTGAAAAGGTGATGGAATGGCTCATCCTGAAGGATACCTTTATCCTAGTGGATGATATGAAGATGATCAGGAGTAATCAGCATGGATTCACTACAGGAAAATCATGCTTGACCAACCTAATTGCTTCTTACTATAACACAACAACCTGGATGGACGAGAGCAGTAGATACTGTCTACCATGGCTTCAGCAAGAATTTCAACACTCTCTCATGATATGCTCATAAGTAAGCTCAGGAAATGGAAGCTAGATGAATGGAGGGTGAAGTGGATGGTGACCTGGCTGAATGGCAGATCCCATAGGGTTTTTAGTCGGTGGCACAGGGTCTGGTTGGAGGCCTGTCACTGGTGGGGTTCTCCAAGGTTCTATACTGGGCCCAGTGTTACTTAACGTCTTGGTAAGTACTTAACTACTTGTTCACTTGGATAAAAGTGAAGCTGCTTCCTCAGCAAGTTCCCTGATGACACAAAGTTCAGACGAGTGCCCAGTACCCCAGAGGGATGTGCAGCCCTTCAGAAGGACATTGACAAGCTGGAGGAATCAGCAGAGAGGAACTCTCTGAAGTTCAACAAAACTGGATGCAGGGTCCTGCACTTGGGAAGGAAAAACTGGGGTACCAGTTGGGTACCAGTGGGGTACTAGTAGCCAAGCTGGGGCTGAGCTGCCCCAGCAGCTCTGTGGAGAAGGACCTGGGGGTCCTGGTGGACAACAAGCTGTCCATGAGCCAGCAGTGTCTCCTGGGGGCCAAGGAGGCCAGTGGGATCCTGGGGTGCATCAGGAAGAGCATTGCCTGCAGGTGTTCCTGCCCCTCTACTCAGCCCTGGTGAGGCACACCTGGAGTGCTGTGTCCAGTTCTGGGCTGCTCAGGGGAAGAGAGACAGGGAGCTCCTGGATCAGGTTGAGTGGAGGGCGACAGAGATGATGAACTGGAGGACTGGAGCATCTCTCTTAAAAGGAAAGGTTGAGGGACCTTAGCCTGTTCAGCCTGCAGAAGTGAAGAATCAGAGGGGATCTTACCATTGCATAGAAATATCTGAAGGGAACATGTTAGAGGATGGATCCAGTCTCTTCTTCGTGTTGAGCAATAGGACAAGATGCAATGGGCAGAAAGTGATGCACAGAAGATTCCACTTGAACACGATCAAGAACTTCTCTGCTGTGCAGGTAACTGTGCGCTGGAACAGGTTGTACATAGAGCCTGTGAATTCTCCTTCTCTGGAGATATTCACAAGCCATTTGGACACAATTCGGAGTAATGTACTCTAGAGGACCCTGCTGGAGCAGAGAAGTTGGACTAGGTATCCTCCAGTGATCCCTTCCAACCTTACCTATTCTGTGATTGTGTCTTACAAAATATTCTCATTCAACAAATACTCCTTGGTAGAGTATACTCTAATTCCAACCTTGAATGTAAAAGAAAAAAAAAAAAAAAAAAAAAAAAAAAAAAAAAAAAAAAAAAAAAAAAAAGAAGAAGAAGAAGAAGAATATATATATATATATATATATATATATACACACAAAGAAAAGTCATTTTTTCTGAGTACTGCATCAAGATCATAGAAATATGGCAGAAGATGAACCCTTTGGCATTCCAGCTGGTCCTGGGACATCAGAGGGGCTGGATGCATCTGGGCTTCATTTCTGATAGTAAACTACTAGGCACTCTAAGTCTGGTCATGTTCAGTGAGGTCCTGGGTCCAGAGATAGTGGAGTCACAACAGAAATCTGGCCACATTAGATTCACAAATGGTTCATGAATTCAATGTTGGAAGCCTGCTTTGCTCAATAAGAACTTTCACAAACACAGATGAAGCAATACTGTGTTTTATAGAAAAAATGGTGTCCTGGTTCCAGCCCAGATCAGCAGGAGAGGGCATGGCCAAGAACTTGGTACCACCTTAGGTCACAGTGGGGGAAAGGGACTTTCGCATGGATTCCAGGAAGAAGGGCATCTGTTTCTGGTGGAACAAAAAGTGTCACACCTTATTCATTGTTCATGTGGTAAGCATTTTTGCATGTGAATTACCTCTTTTTTTTTATACTTTTGTTTTTACCATTGCTGATGTGAGTATTCATTATCATACCTTATCTTGTTGCTGTTTCCAGCAAATTAGTCTTGTCTCAAATTTTCACCTTTTGTGCCTTCAATTTTCAACTCCATTCCCAGAGGGGGGAAAGGGAGGGAAAGCCAAGCCAACTGCACATGGTTTGGAAGAGTCTAGGTGGGGGAACTGAGTTGGGGGGTGCCATTTCTAGACCACAACAAACAGGTTGTAGATTCCTGTTAGGTTGCTGGTGATAAAGGCAGTAGACCTAGAAAATATAAATGTATAGTGCTACGTACAATTGTTCCAGGTGCACCTGGATACATGCTCCGATGCAGCTGGAGGCAGAAATCTTACTAAAGAGGTGTCCTTGTTTGGGAGAAGAGCCAGCCCATAGATGTGTTTGTGAGGTAGGGGATTTCAAATGCCCATTTCCACTTTTGGGAGAAGTGGAGGTGAGACTGCAGTCAAGCATCCTGTCACTTTCATCTTAAATGTTGGGGGAGGGCAGACACTTTATATGCATATATCAGGGACATTAAGAACTACAAAAAGAAAATCCATGGGGTTTGACCAAAATGGAGCAGAACCAGTAGTGTTACTCCCTCTTCCACTGCTGAGTGCAGTGACAATTGTTGTGCAGCAATAAGGGTCATCCAACCTCTGCCTATGGCTTCCACCAGGTGGCTATCATGCCCATATAATTGATTCACTGAATACCTCCATATCTCATGGTTTTAAGTCTCATTCCTACATTCCTACATTATTTCTACCATAGCTACAGTCAACTCAGTGCCTCCATCACACCTGCACATAATCAAAGTTTTGTGGTAACCCTAGAGGGCAATTCCTTATCTATCTCCTGAACACCTTTAATTTTCATCCATCCAGACATTATGCGTAGCTGATGGATCATTACACTTGTTTTTACATACCTGGCTATTATTAAAGTAAAACAGTCAATATTAAAAGAACAAGAGTGAAACAGTCTACTAAAAATTTCCAGAGGTCTTGGTTTGGAAGACAGGTATCTGCTAGAGAGGGGCGGGGCCTCTCTAGGACTGGGGAATTCCAATCCCCTCCCTCCAAGTTATTATAATTTAGAAGATTAAAGAGGCTTTCCAGGCAGGGCTTTGGGGAAAGAATAACAGTTCTTTACTAGTAAGTATAACAAGGCAAACAAACAACAACAACCACAGCATTAATAATAAACAGAACCAGGAACCTCGAGGGGCTTTGTCTCACAAAGCCTGGGGCAGTCTGATCTCTTGGGACCCTGAGAGCACCAAGGTGGAAGGGTGGAAACTCCCGGGCTGGTGGCTGGGACGGCAGGATGTCCCCGGCAGGCAGGGGGGTGCAGGGCTACAGCGTAGCACCAAGAGCAGCGCTGGAGAGGCCGCAACAGCCGGACAGGACTGGCCCAGCTCCAGCAGGGCAAGCAAAGGAGTTTGGAATTCCTGGGCACACGAAGAGATAGATGATGGTAGATTTCCCAGGACCGGACTTTCTGTTGACAGTGGACTCCTCCCGCAGCAAGCAGCAGCCTGGCCACGCTCTCCGATGCACAGAGCGAGCAGAATGCCCAGCTCCCCCAACCCTGTCCTTTTCCTGCTCCAAAACTTGCATGATCCTCCCCTCCTTTGCGTTAGTCAAGCACCATCTAAGTACCACCACTTTGTCTCTTAGCAACTTATGGGGAAAAAATCTTTAAGACCAAAAGGAACAAACCTAACCCCCAACACCAAAGCAGTGAGTGACCAAAAAGGTGTCCCACATCTGATGCTCTCCATCCTTCTCCACCCATGTCCAAGGCACCATGTACTTCATCTCTATTATGATGGACAGTGATCAGAGCCTTTCATCCATTTTTATGGGTCTGTTTTAACACTTGTTGTAAATCATCATGTCATAACAACTGTAACATGTGACAGGACCTGGATAATTAAAGACACAAATCTAATAAAAATACAAGCACAAATATTCAAGTGATTACTCTTATCTCCAGTAATGTGATCTACAAATACATGATCACAAAGGGTTCACATAGAAAGACATCATTTTCCAATATGTCCAAATGCAGTATCAGAAGTTGTCATAGATGTCCATCAGGACTCTGAGCCTATGACGACTACCTTCTGGATGGTCAATGTCTGAGTCCTGATGGACATCAGTGACATGAGGTGTCCCTCAGGGGTCCATACTGGGACCAGTGTTATTCAATATCTTCATCAGTGACACAGATGAAGGGATTGTATGCATGCTTAGCAAATTTGCTGATCACACCCAGCTGAGTTTCGTGGTTGACACACCTGAAGGACTGGAAGTCTTCCAGAGGGACCTGGCCAGGCCGGAGAAGTGGGCCCATGGGGATCTCAGGAGGTTTAACAAGACCAAGTGCAAGGTGTTGCACCTGGATCATGTGATATATGTTCTAAAGTTAATTCATGTTAATAGTATATAAAATGTAATACAAGCCATATAAATATAAGTTTTGTATAAAGTAGCACGTTATAAGTTAAGTTTTGTTCAAACCAGCATATTGTGAATTAACTCAGGGGAAGGTGGCTCAACAAAATAAAGGAATACCTCTAGCCCGAAAAGGCATGGGAGGGACACGAGGAAAACATGATCGGAATTACCAGAAAGAGGAACGAGAAACTGCCGCTGCCGAGAAACTGCATTGTCCTCCTCCGCCGATCTAATCAGACTCTCGGAACTGAGACCTGCATGATTAATGAAGATGCCTCGGAGGAAGGACCGTCGAAATCCCGAGCCTCCCTCTGCGATCCAGTGTATAAAAAGAGACTGCTGCAAACCGAAATTGTGAACTTGGGGGATAACAGACTGACAGAGTGCGTTATCAATTGTTCACCCAGCGGCAACTCCAGGCTCAACGCTGTCCTTTTAATTGTGGCTGTCCGAGACTGTCATTTTGTCTCTCAATAAAATTCCAAATTTTGATTTATCGAATTTGGTCCATCTCATTTATAACAATCAGAACAGCTGTGGTGGATGAGAGGCTGGACATGACCCAGCCATGTGTACTCCGAGCCCAGAAAGCCCCCATGTCCTGGGCTGCATCCAAAGCAGTGAGGACAGCAGGGAAGGGAGGGGATTCTGCCGCTCTGCTCTGCTGAGACCCCACCTAGAAATACTGCAACCAGCTCTGGGGTCCCAGCAAAGGAAGGACATGGAACCATTGGAGTGAGTCCAGAGAATGGTCACCAAGAAGATCAGAGGGATGGAGCACATCTCCTGTGAGGAAAGGCTGAGGAAATTGGGATGGTTCAGCCTGGAAAAGAGAAGGCGGACTTCCAGTATCTGAAGGGACTACAAGAAAGATGGAGACTTTGGGCAAGAGCACGTAGTGACAGGTCAAGAGTGAATGCCTCTAAGCTGAAGGAGGGGTAGGTTCAGCTTAGATATTAGGAAGAAATTCTTTACTATAGAGGTGATGAGGCATTGGAACAGGTTGCCCAGAGAAGCCGTGGGTGCCACATCCCTGAAGTGTTCAAGACCAGATTGCATGGAGCTTTGAGCAACTGGTCTAATGAGATCTGTCCCTGCCCGCTGCAGGGGGTTTGGAACAGTCAATCTTTAATGTCCCTTCCAACTCAAACCATTGGGCACAAATGCTTTGCACAAGTCCAGGTAGATAATGTAAGCTCTCTTCTCACCCATCACCTCTATAACCCCATTGCAGAAGGCCACCGCATTTGTCAGGCATAATTTGTCCTTAATTACCACATGTCCACATGTGGTAATTAAGCCACATTAGCCACATTAGCCACATGTCACTAACCATCTCCTTATTTTCCATATGCCTTACCACAGTTTTTCTGGGGATTTCACCAGGCACAGAGGTGAGACTAAGTGGCCTGTAGTTCCACAGGCCTTTATTTCACAAGATCGCAGAATCAAAAAATGGCTAAGGTTCGGAGGAATCACAGCAGGTCGTTTGATCCAACCTCTCTCTTCCTGGTAAGAGAGATGCTCCAGTTCCTTAATCATCTTTGTCGCCCTGTACTGGGTTTGCTCCAGGAGCTCCATGTCTCCTCTGTACTGGGGAGCTCAGGTTTGGATACAGCACTCACCAGAGCTGAGCAGAGGGACAAGATCACCTCCCTCAACTGTTGACACGCTCTTCCCACTTTAAAAAGGAAATCTGTTTGAGGAAAATCAATTGCTTCTGTAAGAATCATGCTTTCCTTTGCCTCTTCTGTTGACATTTCCTGGCCGGTGTAGAAGGCACCGTCAGTGTCACTAGATTCAGGATGCTATTACAGAAAACGGAGAGGTGATCCGGAAGACCTTTTAAAGGCGGGATTTATTGCTTCAGCCGCTGGACTCCCAGCGCCCCGACCACTCACGGACATCTCTGCCATTATTTCCGAGAGCAGCGTTCCTCCGCCCCCCAGGGGCAGCGGGCGGCTCCCGCCGCTCTGAGGGCCGGGGGAAGCGCCGCCTCCGAGCGCAGCGGGGCCATGTCGGCTCCGCGGGCCGCGGCGCGGGAGCGCGGCCCGGGGCTGGGGCCGGAGCCGGGCAGCAGCACGCAGACATCGCACCGGCTGCTGGCCTACAGCGACGCGCTGCTGTCCATCATCGCCACCGTGATGGTGAGCGCCCGGCGGCGGGAGGGAGGGAGAAGCCCGGGGCCGCCGCGGCTGGTCCCGGGTTTCCGGGTCGCGCCCGTGCCTGTCCGGCCCGCCCGGCGCCCCCCGGGGCCGCCACCGCCGGGGCCGCCCGGCCCCGCGCCCGCCCCGCTGTCGCGACATGTCGGCGGCCGTCCCGGAGCGGTGTCGGCAGTGCCGGCTGTGGCGGCCGGGCCACGGCCCGAGAGCGGCCGTGACTTCCAGAGCTGCTCGTGGATACGCGATCCGCGGGCACCTGAAGGTTGTGTGGTTTTAGGGAAGTGCTCAACAAGGAAAAGAACGTCATGTGCTATTAAACATTTTGTCGTTTCAGATTTTGCCGGTGGCTCACACAAAAATACATCCTGACCAGGTATCACGTGCCGTTCGTTTTTTCTTGTGTCCTTGCAAGTAGATGTAGCATCCTCGTTTAACATCCACGCTCGCTTCATTTCTAGTTACAGGCTTTCAAAAGCAGAAGCCATTAAGCAATATTAAACCTAACAGAAATTTCGCATAGGGCGAGGAGCTCGTGAACTTCGGGTGTAAAACTTTTACATAAAGATTCGTGTTTATGCAGATGTTGTGACATAAAGCCTGAATGAGCTATGTGTTGTAGGCCATAGATGAGTTACTTTTTGATGAAAAAGGAATTGCCATCAGACCAAAACATCTTTCAGTAAGTATCTGTAATGGTAATAGTAATAAACCATCACTGAGAGAATTCACTTATATAGCACAAGCTGAATGCTAGTTTTAAAGTCAGGTTCATAATAAATATAATTTGAATAAACAAAGGTGGAAAAAGAAGACTACAGAAAATAAATTAATTCTGAGAATACCCAGGAATTTTAGGAAACATTAATAATTGAGAAAGTTTACAGGTTTTTTCTTTTATCATTACTGTTTTTCTGCTCTTATATACATACCTAAACCTTAGTTTAAGAAGCCCAGATAAGATCTGTGACACAGCAAATATACTGTGAGTCTGTTTAAGCCATTGTACTGGTTATTTGCAAAATTTGCTGAGCTTAAGCCCTATCCTTCCTCCTTGTTAACAGTTGTCACATGAAATCTCAGTGATGCTTCTACTACAGAAGTCAGTGCTGTGAAACTAAAGAGTCATATTGTATCCAGTCCTGAAATGCATTGTTATAGTGACACTGATGAGAGAATACATAAATGAATAACAAGGTGAATAGAGCATTGGGAGGCCCTTTTGAGGATTGATGAGGTGTGTTGGTACATCAAATGCTAAATTTCAGCCTGCTTAACAATTTCTAATAAACTTGTTTCTCTGCAAGGTGCTAAAGAGATTGTTGAATGGGAACTGCATGTTTGGGAGCCATTTTCCAAAAATTATGTTACTGTATGTCTCTTTTTCAGATGTTGGTAAAAATTTTGTAACATTTAAATTTTGCTTCCTTGGGTGTCACTTTCTCTTTCAGAAATTTGGTGAAAGTGTTCAGCAGCTTCTCCTAGCAAAAATTGCAGTCTACTTGATGACCTTTTTAATAGTCACAGTGGCATGGGCAGCTCATGTAAGGTAAGAACATGGTGTTTAAATCTAAAGTTAAAAGCTAGAAAGTGCAGGAGATAACCGTATCTCTGATGTATTTCTGTCTTGCTGCCAGACTTCTGAATTGTATGTTGTTGAGTAATATTAGAAAATCATTGTAAAGAAATGCTACCCTTAGCAGTGAATAGCTGCTCTTACACCACTGCCATAGTGATACAGAGAAAAACAAGCATTATATATATCTTTTAGAGTTACTTTTCATTTTATCTTGAAGGCTAGATGGAATTAGACTTCTAATTATGCTGAAAAAACATTAATTTGTAACTTGCATGCTCCACAACAAAGGAACTGATACAGTACAGCTGGTCTAAAACTCATCTCTCTGTCCTCAGCAGTAGCTGTCACAAAATCAGTTGTAGTGTTACAGATTCTGTACTTTATAGAGCTGTGGACACTCCCACCTGTCATGTCTTGGTGGTTAAAAAGAAATCGGCATACAGGCGTTATACTGGAATCAGGGCAGTTTTTGTTTGAATTTTGAAATTTAAAAATGTCCCTATGCAAGTGGATTGTCTGCATTCCAATAAAGGCATGCAAACTATAATTCAGTATTTGAAGCTGATACCTCATATCCATTCCTTTATCACAGTGCTTTTCTTTGCTTGTATAAGTAAATGCTGAGGTACAGTCTCAGGGTTTTGTGGATGGTGATGGGTGCTGTTGATTCTAAGTGACAGTTTTGTGAGTGAGGAGTCTCATTAACAAAATCTGGGGACGTTTGCAAGGAAAGTTTTTTCTGTGTGTGCTGTCTCATCAGGAAGATGACTCTAAAGCTTCAGATTTTGAAAATACTCTTCCATGAAATAGAAGCCAGGTTCTTAATAACTGTTCCATGATTGAACTTGATTGTATCTCGCTTTTAAGAATTTTCTAACAAAGTATTCTTATATTTGAGCTACATGAGTTTTGGTAGCACCTGGAATACTTGTATTGATTCTGGGGCAAAGGAAATTGCATTCCCTATACTATCATAAATGTGCACCTTATATGTAGTGTTGTAAAATGTATTTTGTGAGGTGGCTTGTTCCAAACCTTACTTTGCTGTGCCTTGACAGGTTGTTTCAGGTGATAGAGCATATAGATGATGTCCTGGCTCTTCTAAATCTGGTGAGTCTTGTCAGACAAAGCTGGATGGTTAACTAGCCTATGCAGGTCACTTAAATGTATCTGTGAATATCCAAAAGTTATATGTTAAATAGCATAACTCTGGCGTTTTTCCAAGTCAGGAAAATACAAAGAACCTTAGTTTCAATGTGACCGATTGGTAAATAACTTCCTTTTAACTTGTAAATGTTTTACTATAAACCAAAAGAAGCTCTGCAGCAAGTTAGTCTGAAGTTCCTCTGAGGGAACTGAGTATTTCGCAACGTTGATTTAAATTCTCTTCTCTGAAAGTATACAACCACACAGTTACTCTGATTTTGTTATTATAAGCACTGTTGGAGCTCTATAACACTTGAGGAAATTCTTTTAGAGGAATAGCTTAAGACATCTAATTCTTACTTAATGTAGCTATCAAAGCAGTGCATTTCTTTGAATTTGTTTGTCCAGTTGCATTTTTAAATTTTTATTTTATTTTATTTAGATAAGAAATATTAACTATTAATGTACTTGACAAATCAGAAACACCTGTTTAGAAGGTGTGGTATATTTAGCATTGCTATTTTAGAAATAAATTTCTTAAAAAACAGAGCAAAACTTTTACCTGGGGTATTGGTAACAAACTGTACTGTTTTCTAAAACAAGTTTGTGCAATTTGGATAGATAACATGGAATATGTGTACAAAATCAGCCATTTGTTGTAGTCAAAACTCAGCAATTTCAGAAATGTGGGTGTTTTTCATTATGCAGCACAAGCATTTGATCTTCTTGTAAAATACAAAGCAAGCAATGCCCTCATTGAAGATATGTCCAGAAGATACGTAGTGTTTCAATATGCTTTTTTCTGTTTTAGGCTTGTATGATGATCATAACCTTCTTGCCATATACAGTAAGTAATTTTCTAAAATCTGACATATGTTTAAATTACAGTGTTTGTTTTCTTCATTTATTTGGAAAGACTTTACCAAAATATTCATAAACCCAGGAAAGTTGTTGTTGTAGTATAAACCCTGAATCCATTATTGTAGTTAAATGTTGCTTCTTGAAAATTCATGATGCTATTTTATAACCTTCAAATATTGCCTGTTTTAGACCTGGCAGAAAATGGGTATTTTCTAGAAACAAAAACTAGAGTAATGGAAAGTCATAGTATCATAGAATACTTTGGGTTGGAAGGGGCCATTAAAGGTCCTGTAGTCCAACCCCTGCAAAGATCAGGAACGTCTACAACTGATGAAGCTGCTCAAAGCCCCTCACCTTGCATGTCTGTAAGGACTGGGCAACTGTGCCAGTGTTTCACCACCCTCATGGTAAAAAATCACCCATGATTTGTTAAAAAAAAAAACAAACACAACTGTATTGAAAAAGGTCCATGTTATCTGATAAGAATTTTAGTAAGATAAATAAAACTGTGTTTCAAATTCCTTCTTAAATGGCAAGACATTTTTCCTTTTGGAATTTAGACCGAGTTTGTGGTATCACTTCTGATGTGCTCTGCAAGGTTGATTCTGGCAGCTGATGGTTCATGTTTAAAATCTGCACAATTTTTGGTTACATGACCTCAAAAGAATATTTGCAAATGAATACCATATTAACAGAGCAAAAAAGTTGCTTAAAATGCATCTTGACTGTTTTGTGTGCATCTGTTTCTCTTTGGATATATGTATGTCTTACATTTAGTCTGCAAAAAATAAGGCTGTGGTCAGTAAGATGATCTTTATCAGCAAGAGAGCATACTTTTCATTTTGCCTTGAAGCTGAAATTATTTTTGGAAAGCTGTCAGTGTTACCTTAATACTATACCCTGCTGCTTTTTTTTTTTTTTTTTTTTTTTTTTTTTTTTTTTTTTTTAATCCTCCCATAAAGAAGCTGCAGAAATTAATACAACAGGGAGCCATGGAGGTAGACAAAATAAAATATTCAAAAAGGTATCCTAATATCAAGGATTTTCACAGCTATGACATCATGTCAACCAAAACCAGTTAAACTTTATGCTCAGGTACAAGCCACTCTGTAATTATTATGGAGGTACAGTGCCAGCATGGCTAGGGTTTAGCACTGTCAACATCAGAGCAAAACCATCTCTCCAGATGCATTTGGTTGGGATGCCTGCATGGATTTCTGGCTAGAAATTCCATTTGAAGAAATTAGGCTGAAATGCAAATTAATATTTAGATTTATGTGTTTCAATATTGAATGAAGAGTGCTTCTATTTCTCTACTGTTGTTCCTACATTGCTTCTTAATTAAATATATGACCTTATTGTTTTTTTTCCAGTTTTCCTTAATGGCCTCCTTTCCAGGGGTACCTTTTGGCATCTTCCTATTCAGTGTCTGTGCTGTTGTCATTGGCCTTATACAGGTATCGGAGCTATCCATTTACATTTTCCCTTTTAAAAAGACTTTCTTGTGTAGAACTGAAATTAGGTTTTTTAGTGAGGGGCATAAATTGCTAAATATGTTATTTGTATAGCATTCTTTTTCAAATTGTGCCCATTATGATAATACATTATCTGTATGTAAAAAAAATTCATTGTCCCATGAAGCTGTTTTATGCAATCAAATCAGCTGATCTCAATGTTCATAGAACCTTTCCCACTCTTTGCAAAAATGCCTCGGGGAAAGAACAATTGACTTTACATGGTGATTGATGTATTTTTGAGCTATGCAGTAGTGGGTGAGGGAAAACAGGCTTTCAGCCTCAAGTCCAGCAGCACTCTTCCTCTTGGTGCAGTGCGTTGTTGTTTTCAGTTCTTTATTACAGAGGTCTTCATTCTTCTTCATGAAGAATCAAAGGTCACGGCAGGCTCTGCAGAGGAGACTAAAATCCTCACATGCAGTGTATTGTCAAATCTCAGAGTTTCTAGGACCAACCTTCCATATGGGAGTGAAGAATAAGTTTGAAACTGTTTTGGAATGTGTTGATTTATAGTTTTATGTCTAACATTTGAAATCGTGCATATACTTACATGTAGTAGGTTCAGTAATATTCTTTTCCTTGCAGGCTGTGATAGTAGCGTATGGATTCTATCACCCACACTTACTGAATCAACAGATACAGGAGTCTGAAAATCAGAATTTCTATAAACATCATATCTTAAAGATTATCTTAAGAGGACCAGTTTTATGCTTTCTAGCAGCCATCTTTTCTTTTTTCTTTATTCCTTTGGTAAGTTCTCTCAGTTAACAGAAAACTTTGATGCAGCAGTTTGTATCAGCTGTCTTTAGGACTGTATGAAAATAATGATAGCCATGTTAATTATGCAGACTTTCTCAGTTGCCAGTTCTAGGGTATTGTAATCATGACTGCTATTTTACATTGAATGTATGTAATCAAATGTATCAAACGTGTAACTTGATCCATGAGTTTGTATAGCTTAAGAAGAATATTTTGCTACAATATTTGCTATGCCCTTTTTTTTTTCTTTTTTTTTTCTTTTTTTTTTTTTTTCCTTTTTTTTTTTCTTTTTTTTTCTTGCAGGTCTTCTAAATTCTACTTTAGTCATCTTATCATCAGAAATAGTTGAGGTATAATGTGGAAGCTTACATGAAATAAACACCACACTGCACAAACTGAAGAAGAGTGAATGCAATTGGTGCACTAATTTAGGGTGTAAGAGCAAAGAGTCGGCAGACCAGTTAGCCCACCTGTATCTCAAAACAAATAGTTTTATCTAAGGACTGCTTTTTCTCTTCCATCCTTATTTGATGTCAGTGAGTTACTACTACCTATTGATAGCTTTAACTCTTTTCTGG
This sequence comes from Hirundo rustica, assembly GCF_015227805.2. Taxonomy (NCBI): domain Eukaryota; kingdom Metazoa; phylum Chordata; class Aves; order Passeriformes; family Hirundinidae; genus Hirundo; species Hirundo rustica. Next base: position 73,134,392 of record NC_053488.1, read on the forward strand.
AACCCCTAGTCAGAACTGAAATCTAATTTTTGAATGTATCCTGAGTTTCCATTCCTCTTGTTCTTTAGGATTTAACTGAATTTTGAGAAAGATTCCCCAGGAATTAGCAGTATTTAGATAATCTCCAAGTTTATGAGAAATCAGGTTGCTCTTGGTGAAAGGAGCTGTTAGTAGTCCCAACATGAAAAGGCGTAGTTTTATCTGAAAATATGTTTTTGTCTACTTCCTCGCTCTATTCACTGTAATTTGGTTGTTTGTTTTATATATTAACAATGGTGAAATTAGTCTCCAAGTTGCTCCTGTGCTTAGACCTGTGCAAAGCCTGTGAACCGCTTTGGGCTTCCAATGTGTTTTTGTGACAGAAATAGTAGAATCTTAGGATATCATGAATTGGAAGGACCCATAAGGATTATTGGGATAATTCTTCAAGTCTCAAAGCAGTTATTCCTGCACTTTTAAATTTAGCAGAATTATTTTCCTGCTTTTTTTTTTAGTTTGCTTCATTACTAAATTAGCTGGGAAAACTTTTGGTTCCACATGCAGTATTCAGGAGGTGCATGAGCATTTCAGCTGAGCCTTTTTCTTTTTGAAAGTAAAGATTTCTTTTTCTCAATGTGATTAGTTCTCAGATTGAGAGTTATAGTTTAATATTAAATCTGGAAGGTAATTTATATTTTGATAACTATATATAAACTATTCATCTTCTTCTCCAACAGTCTTACGTACTTCTTGGACTCGTAATTGTTTTTCCACATCTCTCTCGATTAATTACATGGTGTAAAAACAAAGTTCTTGGTGAGTAACAAAATTGCTAGGCATATGTTCAGATTAGGTTGTCAGCGTGTTATGCAGACAGCCCAGAATGAAGCCATTTCAGTTCTGCTTTCACTTTCGGTCTCAGAACATAGTGATTTTAGGGTTTATTGATGTGCTCCTAAATAGCGTCTCCCTTGCTCCATGATTTCCCGGTACTGAGATTTGTGCAAGGCACAACACATTTAAAGATCATTTCCCAGTGCAAAACCTTTCTAGTTTGCCCTGGTAATTCAAGTGTACACAGACACACGTAGGTATATGAATGATGGCTGCAGGCCATCTATCCCTTTTCCCTCCTCAAGAGGGAGCATGGACATGGAAAAACATAAGGAAGTAAATTCTGTGCCTTTACCACTCTCTTCCCTGCAGTGTTGAATAGTCACATATTTTCAAACAGGCAAGCACTGCGCCTGTAAATCAAACTTTCTCACAGTAGTCAACTGTTCAGTGTACTACATGTCATTAACTGCTGTGATCTAAAGAGGTGCCTTCACACATGTCTCAGGTTAGCCTAAATCCTTCCTTTCCTTCTGTGCTTTCTGCCCTCCTTGTCTCAGGACTAACAATTGCACAACCATAGCAACAACCTGAGCTGCTCTTAAATCCTGCTGAGAAAGAGGTTACCATTGCCGAAATAAAAGGAGAAGGGGATATCATGCAACCTACTTGGCCAAAAGGTGCAGTGTCCCTCTGAGAGGGACCACAAAACCACTGAACAGATAATGTCTTTGGAACTGACGCTCCCAAGCTGGGTTGGAAGAATGACACCTTTGTACTTCTGCTGCTGTTCAGACTAGTACCAGTCTGTCTGTTTACAGTACAAGTGGGAGCATACTCCTCTCTCTCCCATGTGGCAGCAGTAGCAGGGAGGCAGAAATGCTCTGAAAGGATGACGCCAGACTCTCAGAACCTGTGAATAAACACATACAAATATTGTCCATGTTTATTGTGATGTGGTTTGTGGCCAGGTCACATCTCTACCTCTCACCTTGAAATACTGCTGTATTGAATTCCTTGTGATTACACTTGCTTTGCATTCATGTGGAACCTTTACCTTTTTTCTTTGTCCAGTCTCTACACCTGAAGCAGTGGCTAGCTAGGCATTTCTCAGTTCAGTCTGAGTTTAGTTGGAGATGCATTTGAGATTTCCTATAAAAGCTACACCTTTTGACAAAAGGCTTGAATTATTTTAAAAGAGGTCAGTCAGTATTCCAGTTCAACCTCCACGCTCAAGACAGATTTTTTTTCTGCCATGTTCATAAATTCTTCAAGCTCATATCATAAAGGCCCTGTTAGGGGGCTGAGGCATAGCATCTGATTTGTTTTGTCCAGTTACAGCTTTGAGTCATTATTCACTTGGCAGAAATGCATTGCCATACAGTTTAAAAGACAGAGGGGGTTTTTTGTTGTTTTTCCTGAAGCATTTGTCTTGAAAGAAATATAAATTTTAGGGGGAGGCACATATGCAAAAAAAAATAAATGGAGTAACTGGCATGTGTGGATGACTGTCATCCTTTTGTCTAAAGAAAAATTTTGACAGATGGGGACGAGGTCACAGTAGGTTGTTGAATTACCTTATTTTATTCTTCTTTTCATTTTTAAGCCTCTGGATTTGTTTCCAGGTCAGAGAGGTGAAGAGGAGGGACATCATAGCTTAGAAACCTTCACTTTTTACCTCAGTGAGCCTCTGAGTAAGGAACGAGTAGAAGCATTCAGCGATGGAGTCTATGCCATCGTAGCAACCCTGCTCATTTTGGATATATGGTAAGGCTTTGTGCTGTTTCTTACCCTTTGTCTTGTTAAATATATTAACTTTTGTCTGTATGTAATATTTGAGGAAATAAAAATAATCAAACATTGTCATTGACTTCCAGAATCTGCAGTATTTACTTTAAAGTATAATTTTCTGGAAGGACACAGAACACAACGCAAAGATACTTCTTAACACCCACATTCCAGCAGTAATGATCATCGATGTGCGTAATACGTGTTGCGGTGTAGAGTCTTGAAGAACAAAACTTCCTTTTTTGCTTAGTTATGTTTTCAGATGGAAGCCTTTTGTCAATAAAAGCTGTTTTGTCACTTTAGCAACTTCATTAACCTAACGGAATGCCATCCTGCATTCAGATTTCCTTTTATCTATAATTTCTTTGCCGAGCTGTTATTTGAAACACTGTTTGTAGATTATAAATTAGAGAAGTACGGAGTGGGTTCCTGTTGTTCACTACTTGCTCAAAGTAAAGCAGCATAGTTCAGTCTTGCTCCAGATGTGTTTTTATATCAGTAATATGCAAAGTAAAGTAATTTTTCTTTCCACAGTGAAGACAATGTTCCTGATCCCAGAGAAGTTGAGGAGAAGTTCCATGGCAGTCTTCTTGAAGCTTTGAGTGAATATGGGCCAAACTACCTTGCTTACTTTGGCTCATTTGTTACAATTGGTCTCCTGTGGTTTGTCCATCACTCTCTTTTCCTTTATGTAACAAAAGCAACACGATTAATGGGACTGCTGAACATTCTTTCATTGGCTTTCATTGGTGGGCTTCCACTAGCTTACCAGCTGACCAGTGAATTTGCAGAAAAGTCTCATAATGAAATAGAAGCCATTCAGGTCAGCTGCGTTATCACTTTCTTTGCCAGCATATTTCAGTTTGCAATATGGACTACAGCCCTTCTCAATGAAGAAGAAACTTTGCATGCCTTTGCTAGATATGGTGGCAAGGAGCACGCCTTCATGTTTGCCAAGCTGGCTCTCTACCCTTGCATAAGCCTTGGGGCCTTTTTTTTAACTTGCTTGTTGAGTGAATTCAGCACAGAAATTTTCCATCTTATGCAGATTGTAATCCCGTTTGCTTTTCTTGCCTTGCGTATTTTTGTTAGGATTTCTTTAACTGCCGTAAAGTCGGTGATGTCTCTCTCCAGACGGAAGGTTGTACTGCTAGAAGAAGAGGAGGCATGTTTGTCTCCAAATGAAACGCTGTCCTAAATTTCTGCACAGTGCATGTGTACTTATGAGATCAACTTCAGTTCCTCTGACTCTCAGTATATTCATGCGTGGATTATATTGATGTAAACCAAAGCATATATTGGCCATAACTGGGGCATATTTATGTTTAAGCTGGTCATGCTCAAGACCCTTTCTCCAAAATCTGCCATTGAAAATATTGGGTAAACAGGGGATGCAAAGGAAAGCACGTTCCCCTTCTTTTAGGGTTGCCTGGTAGGAAAAAATGCTGCTTGACATGTAACTGCAGCAATGATCAGTTAAGAAGTGTGCAGATACCCAGCAAAATGGCAGCCAAACACAGGCATAGAAGTTGGTTGAGCTTCTGTGTAAGAGAATGTGAGGCACTGAAAACACAGAGACCTCTGGATGGCACATCGTAGTACAACATACGTGCATACAAGTTACTGGTTTCCTTTTTTTTTTTTTTTTTTAAATTTTTCCACTGTCTGTTCTGCATAGTCACAAACAGGGGATAGCAGTTGGAAATCTGTGTCTGAGTGGCTCTGTGTGTGAGTTTAGATGGGAGTTGCAGTTGTGATAGCAGTCTTCCAAGCCATCTGAACACAGGCTCTTTAGGCATGTCTTTTCGTTCTTTAAAAATGATGTAACAAATGAGGATTCATGTGGCTTTGCATCCAAGTTTCTGCTAGCTTTGATACTTTCTGAGGGAAAAGAGCTTTGTGATTAGACGTAAGGTTTTTTGTGTTCTGCAGGAGCTGCTCATCTGAAGTGTTTGAATTTCTCAGGCTTTTTGTGTCTGTTTTGTGTCTGTAAGTGGAACATCCTTCTGTTACTCGGAAGGCATGGTGTCGTATTCAAGGAGAGTATGAGACTGCAATGTGTGAAAGTTCCACATCAGGTAAGGGAGTTGAGTTTTCTCCTGAGTCGTGGACAACTAAGGGATCCCATAGATTTCTGAATCTCAGGAAGACAGCAGAAGAAACTAACCCCTAGAAGTCTAGAAGTCCTGTCCCTGATATGTTGAAATTTTTTTTTTTTTTTTTTTTTTTGGACACTTTTGTGCAGCTGGGTAAGTTTTGTGCTTTTATCTAACTTCTGGCTGCTGTGAAGCCATGACATTCCCTTTGGCAGAGTGATTAATTATTATCTTGAATTGTCTTAGTGCCTGACAACTTTAATGCCATAATTAAAGGCATTTGGGGAATTTCATTGTTCATCATTAATAAAAAAATGTGGCAAAATATGCCTGAAAAAATTATAGGTGAAAACAAATTCAGTTATCTCGTTTCAGTTGACATCAGTCGTGAAAGCACTTGTGCTTTTGTTTTGAAGCACCTTGATACCGAATATGTAATTGTGAATATTACATACTTCTTGTGAAAAGTATGTTCAGCTATTCAAGGGGATTTATACCTAGTTGTGGTTAAATGACTTGTATTGTGTTGTGTATAGTTTTTCTGATACTTAATAAAAGCACTTTTGGTTCTGTATGGCATTGTTTCTAATGTGCAGCAGACACATAGTAAGTAGTGAATGTGTATTTGTAATAAATTTCAATCAGTGAAAAAAGCAAAACTTCAAGTGATTTGTCTTCTTCTCTGCAGGTGAACTCTAGGGTCTGTAATTAAAATGTTAGATGGGTTTTTTCCTGCAAGATCACAAGGTCCCTTCTGGCCTCAGCAGTTTTGTGATTTTTTTGTAAAACACCAGAATGTTTTGATGTGATATAAAGAAATAATTGATTCAACTTCTTATGGTACCTGAAGAAAATGAAGCCCAAAAACTGAATCTGACCAGGGAGTTTCATTTCAGTGTTTATAAGGATACTTTGTATAAAGCAATGTGCAAATATTACAAGGACTGTATTAGCTCAATAATTTTTTTTTTTTTTTTTTTTTTTTTGGTGGGTGTGTGGTGTGTGTGTGGGTGTGTGGTGTTGGTTGGTTGCTTTGGTGGTTTTGTTTTTTGGATTGGTTTGTTTGTATTTTTTTGTTTATCCCACTTACAAATAAGTAATTTGTTCTACAGAAAGATAAATTTTATTTTTCCATGTGGTCAAGATAGCATTATTCAACCCAAATTTGGTAATATCTGAGAGCCTAAACCTGATGACAAACATGATATGAGACCTTGTATAAACAGAGCTCATTTGGCATAATTTTAAGTTCTTGAGAAAGAAACTGCATTAGTTTGAATTGTGTCATTGTAAAGTAGAAAGATCATTCCCAAATATAACTGTAATTAGTTGTTCTTTATAGAATTACTAATGGCCACAGGGTTTTGTATCTATGAAAATTAAAGTTAAATGCAATAATTTTACAATCCCAGGATGGATGTCGTTGGAAGGGGCCTCTGAAGACCATCTAGTCCAGCTCTCCAGTTTAAAGTAGGGTTGGCTAGACTGGTTGGTTGCAGAGGCCTGTGTCCAGTCAGACGGAGTGTCTACAGAGAGACACCATAAACACTCAATAGCTTATAGAATGATGGAACCATTAAGATTGGAAGAGGCCTTTAAGATCATCCAGTCCAGCCATCTACCCAGCAGGGCCACTGCAACCCCTGGACCACCAAACCACATCACCTGTGCCAGATCTTCATGCCTCTTGAACACCTCTAGGGATGGTGACTCCACTGCCAACCTATGCCAACACCTGACCACCCTGACAGTGAAAAAATATTTCCAGTATCTTTTTCAAAGTGCTCAGGAGGTTTTAATGTACAATTAACCCTTACGAGTTTAAAAAAAAAAAAAAAAAAAAGAGGGGGGGGAGGGAGGGAGTGGTAATTTTTTGTTCTATTTAACAGGAATTTTCAGCATTCCAGTCTGTATACATTTATCACTGAAAAAAAGCCGATGAGATTCCCCCTCGGTCCTTCTCACAGGCTGCATAGTCATAGCTCCCTCAGCCCCTCCTTGTGGCGGAGACGCTGCTGCCCCTGCGCCGCCGGAGCTCTTTGAGTGACGGACTCGCCGGGAAGCAGAGCGTTTGGCTTCCCGGTCACGGGTGCTCCCCGCCCCTTCCTCCCGCAGCGCTCAGTTCCGGCCGCCGCCGCCACCACCGCCAGGATGATCCCGCCGGTGCAGGTCTCCCCGCTCATCAAGGTGAGGGCGGTGGGGCGATCTCCCGGGGCTGTTCCGGGGCGCGGGGGCGCGGGGAGGCCCGCCCGGGCCGGCGGGCCGGGTCGCGGGGCGGCGGGGGCCGGCCGTGCCTGGGAGCTGAGCGAAGGGCGCGTCCTTGTCTCTGCCTCCCGCAGTTCACCCGGTACTCGGCGCTGCTCGTGGGGATGATCTACGGCAAGAAGCGATACGGTGAGTGCGGCGTCTCGGGCGGCCGCTTCCCGCTGCCCCGCACCCGCTCCGCAAGGGCACCTTGAAATGGCCCGGCCGCCATTTCCCGGCCCGGCCACGGCCCTGCCAAGGCGGCCCTGCTGGTGTGAAGCCACAGAACCCTATGAAATGTGCCTTTCAGCCAGCAAAGCTGCCTTTTCCTTCTTTTTGAGCGGGCCCGCACGAGCGGAGCTTTCCGCCGGGAGTTCGGGAAGTTATGTTTTAAAGGTATTGTGTTGATGGCAGACTATCTGAAGCCAATTGCTGAAGAAGAGAGAAGAGTAGAGGCGGAGGAGAAAAAGAAACGTGAAGAACTGGAGCGGATTGCAAAAGAGATTGCAGAAGGTAGTTCCTCGGTTTAGTGTATTCATCCCACGCTGTCTTGCAGGTGTTAGGCTGAAGGACTGGTGTTCCACTGCAGTGTTCTTAGGAGAAATTGAGGCCTGCAGCTAATCCCTGGAGGCGGTGGTTAGGGCGCTGTGAGGAGTAAATAGTGCTGCTGTTTATTTATGCCAGCATTTTGGAAAGCTTGTCAGAGCAAGAGTTAACACTCTTGCAATAGTCAGGACTTGTTAAATGGCTGAATTTCCGCTTAGAAAGCAAGCTGCTAAAAGTTGCTGGTTATTCTGTGAGGAATAACAAACCATGTATCAACTGTGGCGGCAAGTCTCTTTTTCATGTGGTGCAAGCCCTTTTCTCTACGTGGTGTAGAAACCTCGCAAATATGACTGAATATAGGGCATAGGCAATGGTATGTAATTGCAACTTGAGACTTCTAAGTGGCGTCACACCTGTATTGTTAGAGGTCAGCTTGATTTTTTTTTTTTTTGTATCTTTCAGTGTTAGAGGTCAGCTTCATTTGTTGTATCTCTCACATGAAGAGGTGTGCTGGAGGGCGCAACTTGCAACTAATACTGCTGCTTTTGTTCTCATTTCCTTCCACCTGTAGTATTCCTGCTGCAGCATTGATTCCCATGTCCTTAGGATTATTTCTTGTGTTCACTGCACATTTTTTACAGGGCATTCCTTCCCTGCTGCCATACAGAGGAATGTGCTCTCTAGCTTTGTTTCACCTAGGGTTTTTAGGTAGACTTAAAACTAAGAAGAATTTTTTAAAAATTTATTAATTACTCAGGCTGTTCTTGGTGCAGATACAAGCTCAGTAACTCTTTCCATGCGAAAGAGTGACATTTGCATTGTTCTAAACAAAACTGGAGCACTAAAACTAGATTAACTGCACATACAGAAATTCAGATATCTTTTGCATATGACTTAGTAGAGATAGAATTATTTTGCCTTCTTAAATACATCGTCTCCTTTGGTCATGGACTAACTAAATGTCTTTAGATGTCTTTTAGATGTTCTCTAGTTAGATGAAACTTTCTGTATTTTGGGGTTTCTGTATTTTTGGAGGTAGAGGCTGTGCTGTAAAGTTGCCAGGCCACCTAGTAAGGAGATTTTCTTGATTATTGCTTTAGAATGTTTAATCTGTTTAAAAGTAGCAAAAGGTGACAGGTCTGTTGTTCCCAACAATGTGTTTGGTCTGGTTTTTTTTTTCAAAAAAAGCAATCGTTAAACTCTCATTATGTGCAGTACAGTTGCTGAAGATTGTTCCTTAAAGACAGACATACCTGTAGTGGTAGCTTTTTCTGGGCTTATTTGACTTATCAGAACACTGTCTTTTCCTACTGAGTAAACTTGAAAGTTTGCCTTCACCCCGGAGCTATGAATTACAATTCTGATTCATAAACAGAAGTGGGAATCATAAATACTAGCGAGAAAGAAATTACATAAAAATAGTCTTTGATTCCACTAATGCTTTGCAGGTTTTAGTTCTGCATGGGAGTGACTAATAGTCCTAACCATATTTGTATTTTTTTCCCTTTTAGCAAGTGAAGATTCCATACTGAAATAAACAACAGATTTCATCTGAATTTAGCACCTGGAAATACATGGCTAGGCTCTGAGCTGTCCAGTGGTGTTTGAATTCTGTGTGATATTCTATCAATAAAGTACTTACTACACTTCAGTTGGTATTTTTTGAGTGAATTGCACAGAACAGCAATAGAAATAGGGACAGAATATGACAGGAAGCAACTGTCACAATCTAGATATGGTGCAACTGAAACACCCCATTGTATTCCTGCAGCAATAGCTGGTCACCCGCATTATCCACAGGTAATGATTGTGATCAGAAAAAAATTTATATATATGGGCAGGTGGGGGAGACTGGCAAGACACTGCCTAAATCTGTTACTTAGATGGCTTGACTGGGGATTTTCATAGAATCTTGGAATGTTGAGGGTTCAGGCCCATCGAGTCCCAACATCCCCCTGCCATGGGCAGAGACAGCTCTCATTTGATCAGCTTGCTCAAGACCTTGTCCAGCCTGGCTTTGAACACTGCCAGCGTTGGGGCATGCACAATTCCCTGGGCAACCTGTTCCAGTGTCTCACCAGCCTCACAGTAAAGAATTTCTTCCCAATATATGATGCTAATTTCCCTTCTTTCAGTTTGTAGCCATTACTTCCTCCTATCACTACAGCTGCTGATGAAGAGTCCCTCTCCAGCTTCCCTGTAGGATCCTTCAGATACTGCAGGGTTGCTAGGAGGTTTCCATACAGCCTTCTCCAGGCTGAGCAGCCCCAGCTCTCTCAGCCTGTCTGGGGGAGGTGCTTCAGTCCTCTTATCAAGGAGTGGCCTCCTCTGCACTTGCTCCAGCAGTTCCTTGTCCTTCTTTTGTTGGCACTGGAACTGTTCTCAGTACTCCAGGTGGGGTCTCACCAGAGCAGAGCAGAGGGGCAGAATCCCCTCCCTTGCCCTGCTGCCCACACTGCTCTGGATGCAGCCCCAGATCCCCTTGCCTTTCAGGGCTGTGAGGGCACATTGCTGGGTCATGTTGAGTTTTTCATCAGCCACCACCCCCAAGTCCTCCTCCAGGCTGCTGTCAATCAGTTCTCCACTCAGCCTGTAACTGTGTCTGGGATTGCCACAACCCAGGCACAGGACGTTGCACTTGGACTGGTTGAACTTCATGGGATTTGCACAGCCCCACCTCTCCAGCCTGTGCAGGCCCCTCTGGATGGCATCCCTTCCCTCCAGCAAGTTGACTGCTCAGTGGAGCTTGATGTTGGTGGCAAACTTGCTGAGAGTGCCCTTGGTCCCACTGTATATGTTGCTGACAAAACTGTTGAGCAGTGTCAGGCCCAGGATAGATCCCAGAGGGACAGCACCTGTCCCTGGTCTGCATGGACAATGAGTGGTTGATCACAATCCTGTCATCTTTTTTTCAGCTTTATTATCACAGTGGATTATTCCTCAATTCTTGCATGTGGCACAGCAGTCAGATTTTATTCTGGCTTGTCGATCTAAGCTGTGATCTGAGGAATTGCTGCTGACTCATTAGATGTTCTAAGCACTATAGATGGACAGATGTTGTTCCTCAAAACTAAGTTACAGCCTGATTGTAGTGTGTCTCATAAGGAGTAACCTGCTATGCATCCTGATTATGAAGTAGAGATCTGCCACGCTTTCCATACAGCCTTCAAAAACCAGCTTCGGGCAAGAAAGCTGTCCTTGCAGTACCTCTAATATTGGGAAGAATCCCTATGTGGGGTGGGAAAGGTACCATGTGTTCCTTTAAAGCCATCACACAGGGACCACACTTCTCTGCCACCCCATTCTGCCCAGATATGATTATCACATTCAAGGGAAAAAAAAAAAAAAAAAAAAAAAAAAAAAAAAAAAAAAAAAAAAAAAAAAAAAAAAAAAAAGAAGGAAGCAACGAAAAAAAGTCTTTTCTCTCTAAGGGTATGAGGGGGAAAAACTTTCATATTTGTTCTGTATTCTGGAAAACACTACACCCACCTGTTCTGCTGCTGGAACTACATTTGTGTGACTCCTGAATACTCTGCTGCTTCTTGAGAGAAAGTTGAATGGTTTTCTACTGAACCTACTGAATGTTTTTTCTAACCCTATAGTTTTGTGGAAGGAATCGAGGGAGAGGTACAGAGGAAAAAGATCTTCCTCTTGCAAGTTTTATGATAGATAGTGCAAACCACACTTAGCCTAGACTTCGTGGATCTAAAATCTTGGATCTAGTACTCTGGGCTTTCATAGAGATTTCCTTACACAGGATCTGGAGATGCTGGTAGGAGAAAGCCCCTTTACTGAGCACCAAGACATGCAACCCATCTGCCTGAAAGGTGGAGCTGGGATCCTTACGCTCCCTGTGGTGTTCAATACCATCTCTTTGAGGAACAGATTGAAAGTTGCATTGTTCCTGTCCCACCTGCCTGGGAGGAGAGGAGCACTTCCCACACATAGTTCAAGTCAAGCTGTGGCCAGATGGGAAAAGATAGTAAGCCTTTCTCTCTGAAGTGGTGGCTGAAGACGACATTCTCCACATCTCCCTGTAAATTTTTCTTTCCCTTTCTGCCAGAACTGCCACCCTCACAGCTTCGCCAACAGCAGAGGCCTTGTACATCCTCCTACATCTCTGACTGTGCCAGGTCAGGCATCTCCACTCACAACCCAGTGCCAGCCTAGGCTCCGGCAGAACAGATGGCTGAAGAGTATACACATGCGCTTTTTTAGTAGCAAAGTGGTCCTGTCTAGTGTCAGCTTGCCCTACCCCTTCCATCAGGGACAGCAGAAGATGGCCAAGATGCAGAATTAAAAATCTCTTGAGTTTCTCACTCAGGCAAGCCTCTTCTCCTGCATGGGTGGAAAATTTACATTCCAGCCCTGAGCATCTCTCTCAGAAACCTCTCCTGCCACTCTCACAGGGATATTCATTTTCCTATCCCCTCAAACACCACATTCATAACCGAGCATTGAAGGTCTGTATGCATTCCCTGCTTCAGTGAGGCACTTACAAAATAGGTCCTCCTGGTTTCCCGTCACACTTGAGAGCTGCATCAAGCCAAAGGTGAAAACACAACTGGCTTGTGGGCAAATATGCAGATTTAAATTCTCTACAGCCCTTGACAGACCTTTCCTGAAACTGCTGCAATGACATACATCTTTTTTCAGGCCTGCTGTTCTGGCCTACCTTTGAAGCAGGGTAACTGATGCAATAAATACGATCAACCAAATTCGATAAATCAAAATTTTGGAATTTTATTGAGAGACAGAATGACAGTCTTGGACAGCCACAATTAAAAGGACAGCGTGGAGCCCGGGGGATCGGTGCTGGGTGAACACTGTAACACACTTAGCTAGTATGTTACCCCCCAAGTTCACATTTCTGGCTTGGAGCAGTCTCTTTTCATACACCGGATTGCTGAGAGAAACTCGGGACTTCGAGGTTCCTCCTTCTGAGGCAGCCTCATTAGACATTCATGTTCCAGTTCTGGGATTCTGAATAGGGCAGCTGGAGAGGACAATGCCGTTAATCGTCGGATCCAGGTGTGGCGTGAAGATGTTAATTTCAGGAGGAGACGGATGAGATATCGATCTGATGTAATCATCTGGTTCTCTGGGCTCTCATCTCCTTTTTCCGTTGTCTTTGTTTTCCCCTTAACAATTCCCGGCAGAGGCATCCTTGTGTCCCGTCTTCTGTTAATTCCAATCATGGTTTCTCGTGTCCCTCCCATGTCTTTTCAGGCAAAAGAAATTCCTGTACCCTTCTCCGGGCTGTTTTCATCTGAGTTAACTCTTAGCATACTGAATTAGAAACAAAACTTATATAGGTTGAATTACATTTTACATCTTTTAACACGAATTAACTTTAGGACATATATCACACTGAGTTCTTGTTAATAGATTCCTTGCATGGAGTAGAATGAAACAACACTGAATGACAAGTATGTATGTGAGGCAGGTTTGTTTTAAAACAATTTGGTCACAGTGGTAAGGAAGTATGTAGCTATTTTGGTTCTTTTCTATTAAAAAAATGTTAAAATATCACAAGGAAAATACATAAGGAAAAGAAAGAAATGGAAGGAAAGGACAAGAGTGGATAGCGAAGAGGAAAGTTCTAGTGACAAGACTTGATTGTTTCAGTTTTGATTCCATGGTCATCACTCTGATGGTCACAGTCTTGATCTGTTGGGGGTGGAGGCCCATGTAGCAAAGACACCCTGACACCTGCCCTGGAGAGGGGTTTTACACTATCTGATTCGACATTGGAAATGAGTCAGGGTGGTTCTTCAGGGACCTTTGATGGCTTATATTGTCTTCTGATGGCAGAACTGCTGTTTGGCCCTGCTTCTGACAGCTGCATAGATTTGTCCTATCAGAAAGGATGAATACCCCCAGGCCTATGTGTGAACACCTCGCTGGAGGGAGAGATTTGCATTGTTAGATGCAGTTGTGCCTCACTAGAAGGAAGGAGACTGACATGATAAAAGGCATTACCCAACTCTGCAGAATATGTTTCTTATGTGCTTTTTCCCTATCTGATGTGAAAGCACTGTTTAAGACTTCAGTCTCGGGTTATCATGGAAACTGGCTCAACCAGCCCACCCAAGTCCATCACACCTGGCAAAACAGCGGACAAATCTGTTTCTTGGCCCTTTTCTTTCTCCGTGTCTAATATATCCAAGCAGCCAGCTCCCAGCTGCAAAGAGAGACCACTGCAGGAGGAACTATGCCAAATTTCACCTGCATCTGACTGGCCAATACCACCAATGAGAAGTGATCACTGCTCCATGGAAAGGATCCACCCCTGAGAAACAGCCTCCTCCACTAGCACCCCACTCTGAGGGTCCCTGGTCACCCCCTGCATGCATAGCCCCCTTTGGAAATAGCTGGCAGGATAACCACCCTGCACTCCCAAGTGCTTGTGGGCAGACAGGGCACATCCACCCACAACTCACCAGAGGACCTCATGCTCCTCGTGTGAGCAGTCCTGCTGAGCACCCTGCAGTGCTATGAGTGCTTCACGCTGGTTACAGGGAGCAGGAAGGTTAGTCTCCAGGTTTTATTTCCCAGAAAACATTTGAGAACATAAGATTTTCTCAGCATTTAAGTGTATGGTGTCTTGTGGCAATCATCAAAAGCCCACTGCTTACCACTGTGCCATACAATAACCTTGTGGTATTGTGATATGTAATGTGATATGTGACCTAAAGTTAATTCGTGTTAGGTATTGTGATATGTAATTAATTCACATTAAATATGGTGATATGTAATATAAAGTTAATCTGCACTTGGTCAGATTTAAGCTCTGTAGAACCTAAAGTGTGTTTAGGGTAAAAAAAAAAAAAAGCTAAACTGTAAGAAGAGGACACGAGGATTGAAAGACAAGGAGGGTCCCTGCCGGGAAAAGCCTCAGGACAACCAACAAAACTAAAAGAATGGGAAAAATGGGGAGATAGGCCGTGTCTCCCCCGGAGATGGGCATGCTAACAACCGAGTGATTAAGAGGAGATTGATATCTTATCTGTTCTGGCCGGATGTAACATTTCCAAACCTTCTCCGGACCCGGCAATCATGGCATTGTTCTACTCCGAGAACCTATTCAACCGACCCGGGACCTGAACATGAATACCTAATGAAGCTACCACGAAGCAAGAGCACTACGGTAGCCGTCCACTCTCAGTGGAAGTCTGTATAAAAACCGGTGGTTCTGGGCACACTTTGTGAAGAGAGTGTATGCGGAGCGATAGAGTCCGTTTCTGCGTTCACCCAGTGCCAAAACCCCGGGGTTCGACGCTGTTCCTTTTAATTGTGGCTGTTGGAGACTGAATTTAAGTCTTGAAATAAAATTCTAAATTTTGATTTATGGAATTGGGTTTGTTCATTTATTACATGTAATATAAAGTTCATTCGTGTTCGGTCTGAATTAAACTTTGTAAAATATAAAATGTACTTGGGATTTGAAAAGTGGAATGTGAGGGGGACACAGAGGATTGAGAAACGGGGGGGGATGGGGGGCGGGGGGAGGTTTCTGCCAGGAAACCATCAGAACACTCGTTTACTCAGTGACTAGAAGGAGTAACCAGATAAGATGTGTCCCCTCCGGAGATGAACCCGCTAGCGATGCAGCGATCAACACCAGATGGGTATCTTATCTGCTCCAGCCGAGTTTAACATCTCTGAACACCTCTCCAGAGAAAGCAATCAAGACATTGTTCCACCCCAGGAAATCTATTCAACTGGCCGGAGACAGGGACATGAATATCTGATGAAGCAGAGGGGACACGAGGAGTGAAGCAACTCCTCATCCTTAGCGAAAGGATGTATAAAAGCCAGTGGCTCGGGACACGCTTCCTGAACAGGGGAGATTCGGAGCCATCAGAGTCCATTTCTGTGTTCACCCAGTGCCAAAACCCGGGGTTAGACGCTGTTCCTTTTAAATGTGGCTGTTAGAGACTGAGTTTAAATCTCGAAATAAAACTATAGTTTGATTCACGAATTTGGGCTTGATCATTTATTACAGTATCTTTCCCACTAAAACAAAACAAAACAACCCCCCCCCCAAAAAAAAACCAAACCAAACCAAAAAAACAAAACAAAACAAAACAAAACAAAACCAAAAAAACCCACACAAACAAACCAAAACCAAACCAAACCAACACAACACACCCCACCAACTTATTTGACTTCTTCTGCTGTTACTGTATGATAAAAACTTCCCACATGGTTCTCTACTCTGGTGAGAACCCATCGTGAGTACTGCGAGCAGTTCCAGTGCCCCCAACATATGAAGGGCATGGAACTGTTGGAGCAAGACCACTCCTCGATGAGAGGACTGAAGCACCTCCCCCAGACAGGCTGAGAGAGCTGGGGCTGTTCAGCCTGGAGAAAAGAAGGCTGTGTGTCTCTCCCCATGGCAGGGGGATGTTGGGACTCGATGGTCCTGAAGGTCCCTTCCAACCTTCAACATTCTAAGATTCTTAATGAAACCAAGACATACAACATGGAGTCACTACCTATTGTGTATTAACTTTCATGCAAGTGGACAAGTTTCTGTATTTTCCTGAAAGACAAATTGCCTCTCACAGAATTGCTGCATAATGATTGAGAATTATATCTTGCTTACTACACTAAGACAGGTAAATGATCACCAGGTACCACCACAGCTCTAGTTTTCCTTTTATTTGCAGTATTTTTAGAGTGAAAAACAACATAATGAAGGGTAAAATCCCTGAAGGTAGCAGGAGTAATAGAAGAAGAAAATCCCCAACAAAACAGATATCCAAACAATTTTAAAAAATAAAGGGGGAGTGGTGGTAAGCAGGACATGAGGGTGTCTCTACTACTACAAGAATGTAATTGAATGTTCTATTTTTGCATGAATAAACATGGAAAGAATCTTTAATCTGAAATAAGGATCACAAGTCTGGAGTATAAGCTAAAAACCAGACATCTCAGAACAGGAGGAGGAGAGGAAGGACAGTTGGACAGTTGATTCTGATCAATTCTGTTAAATAACTGGCATTATGAGGCAAAACAGAAGAAATTTATGAGATATCACAACTCAGGTTGCTTGGTTAATTGTAAGAGGAATTGTAATGGGTAATGATAACACTGTCTTCTTAAAATTACACATGAAAGAATGAAGCTTCAATTAGCACACAGTGCAAATCCTGCTCCTGGAGAAAGCAGCTACTGTGTGTTGCATGAATGGTACCATGCTTTGGGAGAGCAACCTATCCAGGTTCTTGAAGTGAATGCAGATCTGTTACCTGCCAGAGTGTTTCTTGGATTTACATGGAATCATCACATTTTAGACCAGTTCAAAGGCTTACTATTGTCAGTTCGTGCTTCATCCTTACCCTCAGGTTTCTTTCTTATATCCTGACAAATACAGACCTAGATATGATAACTTTATCTCGTCTTCATTTTTCCCACTGTGCAGGCTATGGTTACATTCACTGTCAGTCTCATGAGGTTGTATGGAGCACGACTATCCCCATCAGCTTTGGTGTAAGGAGAGTTTAAGTTCAGGAAAACTACTCTTCCATAATCTTGCAACCTGATTTATGGGGCTAAATGTTGTTTTGACTTTTCACATGCCATCTGACATCAGGTGCATTAAATGAAGGACAGGAGACAGGACAGAACTGACTCCCTATTATCAGGAAGAGATGCAATTAAGGCAAACAAGATCTAGCCCTTCCCTGGTTGGTCACAAGCCTAATAAATTATCAGAATAGTCCAATCAGCAATGTATTTGTATGACATGTTGTTTGTTTTTTGTTTTTTTTTTTTTTTTCCAGTTATAGGTGTTCTAATTTTGGGTGACATATATTGCAGTGAGAATAGCTCTAAAGTATACTACAGGTTTTGGAAGCTGGAGCTGTTCCTCCATTACAGGTTATTTCACCTGCCATATGAAAAAGAAACAGAATTAGAGGCACAGTCATAAATTTCCTTCTCGGTCATTGCAGTAGTTTTTTAGAATTTTTATGTTATCAGTGATCAGCATAGGTCATACCTATAGCACTGTATCTAGAGCTGTCTAGCATGCAAAGTAATTGTGCATGTAAGGCTGCTTGGAATTTTAGTGGAAATTTTCCTTGCTTGAATATTAATTACTTATTGAGGAAATAATTCTTCAGTGATTTTCTAAATCATAGTTAAAACACATACTTTCGATATTTTAAGTTAACTACTGTGAATTAAACTGAGATAAAACATCTAGACAGCTCTAATAATTTCTAAACTGTATCATTTGAGCAATGTCCACATCATTAGAATGTTAGAATTTTGGTCCAGTTTGGAACAAAAGAAGAGTGCAGATACAGTCTCTGTGGAGTGAAGGCACCCACTCGTGGCAGATATTTGATCAGACATTTTGGAGAGGGCAGGAGAACCTTCTGCCTCTGCCTTTTTGAGAGTCAAACAACTCCTCAGGCTATCAGAAAAGCTTTCAACCCGTGCCCACTGCCACTGATGGTATTCACTACTACACAGGCTGGGCCCACAGAAGAAGAAAACCATACTCAACCAAAATAAATTTCTACTGCCACTATTGCTTGCTTCTAGGTAGTACCTAATCTGGACTAGAAATAGGATGAACCATTATTTCCTAAACGTTCTCCTAGGACTTTGTTTTAACTTTTCTTAGCTTCTGCTTCATAACCTGTGGGACAGCAGATCAGCCAGAGGGATCCTTACCTGCTGTTTTCCAGGGACAGAACATGATATTGTGCTGTCCCCAGCTGCACAGGAATTCATGCAGAATGCATTCTCACTAGTTTCTTAGAAAATAGTGTTTGGAATTTTAAGCTGATGGCCTTTTTGACAGCCTGTCGTGGTGTCAGGTTTGAAGGCAAGGTGTCTTCAGCCTTGCCAATGGAGCCAAATTTTTGCAACTTTTTCTGAACATCTTACTCTGCTGTGTCAGCAAAGCTTGCTGTAATCTGTGAGAGTATTCATAAGCATGTTTTTGAGTTAAGAATGCAAAGCTAGTTACTTTTGCTGACCTCTCTTTGCAGCCATTCTCTCTTCCTCTTTTTTCTTCTCTTCCTCCAGAGCTTTAATTTTTGCATCATACTCATCAGCACGGGTCTTCCATTCATTTCTGTTGTTCAGCAGCCCATCAAGCATAGGCTGAATTTCCTCATGGAAGCGGGAAAATTCCTAATCAAAACACACCTCTCAGCACAATGCAGTGCAGAGGGAATGCTTGTCCATCATACCCCAGGATAGACTCTGACACCTCACATCCAAATATGATGCTTTGCAGAAAGTATCAATGGCAGAAGGAGGCACCATATTGCAATGCCCCAGAAAAGGGCAGATTGTCACTTGTCTACCTGTCCCTCTGCCCAGGGGTGGTGCTGCTGCACCAGGACTCAGTCAGCTGGGATTTCAACCCGTGTTGATAAGGGTGGGGTGTGTAAGAGTGCACTTTGCTTACCTTATAGACAAATGTGCACACAAAGTCAATGAAACCCACTTGAAGCTTTGGAAGCTCAGCAGCTTTCCTTCGGTCCATCATGGGCTGTGGGAGGACACAAATTCACCATGATTTATGAGAACACTTAATTGAAAAACACACCTCTATTTTCTCCCCAAAACTACCTTGTTGTGTCAGCCTGGCAGTTCTGTCATGCTCTCCTAAAGACCGTCTCTCTCAGCCCTCTCCCTCAGCTGCAGAGAATTGAAGTGGACTCATTTCCGTTGCCATTTTAGCACAAGTTTCAGACAATATTTCAAGTGTCTATGGATGGCGAGGAGAACCAGTTTTGCCTCTCAAACAGATACCAGAAAAGTGTTGTAAAGTGTTGAAGAGGTTTTAAATTGTCTAAAACTGAACAAGAAATTATATTCTTACAAGAACTTGTTGATTACTATATAATTTGTGATGCCACTGTCGGTAGAGGGGGTGCATGAAAGTCTACTTCAAAAATCCCCAAACCACACAGATGGAGGCCACTTAAGGAATGAATCCTGTCTCTTTCAATGTCAAATTTATCTATTAAAAAAATGTTAGAAATGCCCTTCCATTCACCAATAATTCCTTGATTCTATGAAGTCTATGTTTGCAGTTTTTCTCTTTATTAGAAACTCTTCTTTCTTCTGTGACTTATCTGTTTAATTTTTCGTATTTTCTGTAAGGGACCTGCACAAAATCTCCTGGGGGAATCACCCCTTGATGGTTCACAGCTGCTGAACCCATCTAACTATATGGACAGCTGGACAAGAGGCACTGGTCACTGTCAGGGATGCTCTTCACTATCTCAAAACACAGTTTTCTAAAGGATTTTGGCAAGCACTGTGGTTTCATGCAGACACAGAGCACTCAGGGCACTGCTTGTAGTATGTCTCTGCAGAGACTTGCTGTCTGAACTGAATTGCCTAGTTCTTGCATGATACTTACAATGGGCTGCTGCTGAAGGACGCTTATTTCCAAATCTCCTTGCTCCCAGAACTCAGCAGCTACCAGTAGAGCTACCTACATTGACACAGAGGGAAAAAGAAAAGTTAGCATCAACTTCAGCCCCATAACTTGATGCGCTTCACATCTGCATTCTGAAGCAAATCACACTTATCCTTCTGTTTCTTCTTGGCCACCCATAGCCTCACTATTTTTCCCAGGAAGGGCAGCTGTGGCAATAGGATTGCACCTGCCTAGTGACAGCTCAACAGTCGTATTGCACTGAATCTCATTAGGCCACTGCTCATCTATTAAGAAACATTTCCAATTTATGCTCCTCAAGGATTTGCCTACTGGTCACCTTGTGGGTGTCTCTTTTTTTTTTCTTTTTTCTTTTTTTTTTTTTTTCTTTTCTGTTGTCCTTTCTTCATGCTGAACAGGAAGATAGGTTTCATTTCTTTTACTCTCCTTTAGATTTTAGTGTTGATTATTCAGCAACTGCTCAAGAATGAACTCCTAAAGGAAATCAATTCAGCAAACTGTAGGCAGGCTGTGGGAGCTGGCCAAGCGGAAACAACTCTAAACCTAAGGCCATGGGAAACCCCTTTGTAGTTCTGATGTGTAGTAAAGGTTCATGGGAATTTGCATGTTAATGAAGTTTTTCCATATAAGGTTATGTTTTTTATGATTTTTATGATGTTGTACAAACGTGGTTATGTTCCCAGTTCAAGTTTCTGATTGGACCCTTACCCTCAGATCTACCTTATATATTGTCATTTTTTCCTCAGTTCTAGGTCGTTGGTTGGTTACTCCCATGCCGGGGTGGTTTTTTTGTTTGTTTTGGGGCACCGTCCTTTTTTTTTTAATCCATCATTAAAGTGTTCTTTTTCTAATGCCAACTGTTATTCCCTTCCTAATTATTTTCTTGCCACCCTCTGCCCTGATGTCAGGGGATGTAAAAGTTTGTTGTAGCTACCCTCACTACAGCAGTAGGTATTGCTGTAATAAAGCCAATGCATACGTTACAGGTAAAAAAATCTCACTGTGACCAAAAAATCTGTGTAACTGGGGGGGTTGTTTTGTGGTTTTTTTTGTTTGTTTTGTTGGTTTGGGTGTTTTTTTTTGTTGTTGTTTGGTTGTGGTTTTTTGGGGGGGGTTGTGGTTTTGGGTTTTTTTTTTTGTAAACATGAATTTTGGACTCACAACTACATTCTGCAAGATTGGTTAATACATCAAAACCACAGCTATTCATTTTGGTAATTTTGGCAGGAGGCTTTGATTTATCCTCTAGGCAGCTTAGAAATTGCATTACTTTGAAGTATAAGCTACAGAAATCCATCAGAATATCAAGCACCTGACCTTACTCTGGACTTCCCAAGGCTTTGTGATAGCTGACAAGTCACAGGCAGTCATCATCATGGCCCTAAAAACAGGAAAGAAATTAATTTATTCCCTATTTTTTCAGGCTCAGGACCCTCATACCTCAGTTCTGTATCAAATACCCCCTGGCCCCTTCTGAATTGATAGATGTGTTACTGTAACAGCCTTGGTTCTGACTGTTACACTCATCAAAGGCTGCTCTCTTGATTGAAATTGAATTATGATGGGAACTTGCTTCTTGGTACTAAGATGTTTGCTGCTTTAGTCATTGCTGGGCTGAATTCCTTGACTTTGGAGTAACACCTTTGGCTCCCTCATGGGTGTGTAGCAGTGCAGTCTGCAGTGAGGTGGTGAGAGCACTCCCATCACCAGAAGTACGTCTGGTCACAACAGCAGCGTTGTGCAACTCGGATTAGTTGCCACTGGGGAGAGCAGCTAATGGATTGGATGTCCCTGTTTGTGGCCTACAGGGTCGTCTGGTAAGAGTATATAACCAGAAGGCATCTTGCATTTCCTTAGGAATGTATGACCAACAGGACACACTTATCTGAATGAAGAACCACTTACAGCTTTTTCCCCCCTGGGTTTTTTTCCTTGCTTCTCCAGAAGATCAAATCAGAGAGGCCAGTAATGTATCATTTGTTGACTTTGCACTAAGTGCAGCACAAAGCTTATCCTGGAGCTCTTATCAGGTGTCCGTATCACTCGCCCTTCCCCAGAGCCAGTTACTCACATGACAACCTCTTTCTTTGTTGTCTCCAGAGACAGATACTCAGTCCAGGCAGTCACATTGTCGTAGGTCTTTGACTCATCAACAATCTTTTGAAACATTGTTCTCTTTCTTTTGGGGGTGGGAGGGAGGTTAAAAAAAAAAGAAAAAAAAAAAAAAATCTATGAAACAAGCAAACAAATATGTCAAAACCGGGTGGCTGATCCTGGTATTGGAACTCTGCCAGAACGGTTTCCCGTAGTTGCTGTCCTGACACTTAAGTCCCCAAAAAACCAAGCACCATCATCTGCTCCCTTAACTATTGTAAATGCCTTAAAAATAAGTATCGTGGTGAGATATGAGCATGTCCTTGGAAGTACAAGCTACTGCTAGTTGTGTCAGCTGAGAAATGCTTCCACCTTTGTTGGCAATACAAGAAGTCTATTTCCTTAAATGTTAAGCAAACTGCAGAAACCTAGAGCTAGCTGGAGTATTTTTAAAGAGACCTGACTTTATATACTTAGTCGGGCATTGTTAACCTTGTTTATATAATCTAAATATATATAGGGAATTCTAATGCGTGGTTTATACACAATACACTCTTGTCTGGAGTGAGATCCAGAGAGATCTGAGGTTTCAATAATAGCAGAGAAAAGAGGCCATGTCATAAAGTGATTTGTGTATGTGTTCTATCATCAATAATCCCGTGTTTTAGCTCAGCCAAGCCTTTCCTTGGAGTTTATGGACCAAGGAGGACAGGACCAATTTGTTCCTAACTGGTGAGGAAGTGGTGGTATATAGATAGATTCTGCCATATAGATATTGTATCTCCAGGGTAAGTGTTCGCGGTATTCCAACCTCCCTCAAATTCCTCTTTTTTGGACTGTTTGAATTTTGTGTCATTATACTGCAGTGCAAGACACAGAAGCAGTCTCTGGTCTTGACACAGTATTTTGAAAGCACATTTTAAAAGTTCCTTGCTAATTAGGAAGTTATAAGTCACTGAGTTTCCGCCTCACGTCCCAGAAAGTTAGCAGGCACTGCTCTGAGATTTTGAGTTTTTTGGCCCTTGGGTGTGAAATAGACTATGAGCTGGACATTCACCTATGATGAACTACTTGTTACTTGTGTCAGGCTGCTCTCACAGAGAAGTTACTATAGTCCTGGCCAGCCCATTTGCCATTTATGCATATTTTTACAGCTGACATGCTATGTAAAAACAAACAAACAAAAACCACAACAAACAAACAAACAAAAAAAAACCCCACAAACCAAAGAAACAAAAATCCCCAAAACCACAAAAAAACCCCAAACCCCAAACAAAACAAATTATGAAATGTCTTCATATTGGGGATAACATAGCCCTGCTTTGTTGGCAATAGAGTGATAAAAAGTCTTGCATATGATTTAATTGACTATAAGTTCAAAATTCTTTTGAACGATTTCAGTTGTCCCACCAGGTCTGAGGTCAGTATTAAAGGCAGCCTCCCAGAGCCAGTGAAGAGAACTGCTCGATGGGTGGGGGGCTTTCAGGGCAAAGCATCACATTTGGCCTTTGTAAAGTAACGGCTGCTTTCACATGTGGTGTATGTGACCAGCTTACTTGAAGTAGAGTGCCAGGTCTGTTGCTATAATAGCAATTTCCATCAGGTGAATCACATGCTCATGCTGTCTGCGGTTGAGGTTCTGACATATATTCAGTGACTGAAAAGCAAAGGAAAAGGCATTGAAAAATCCAAGCTCTATGTTGTTATGAGTTCCTGGCCGCTTCCGTTTCCCAAATGTGTTCACTTTTTTTTTCTTTCAATAGTTCAGCTTGCTCCTCTCAGGTGCAAGGGATGTGAGCCCATTCACTGCATGTGGTGCTGTTTCCTCTGTAATTCACTGAACAGGAGAAGGTTCTTACACAGTGCCTACACGAACTCCATCCCCCGATTCCAGTGCAAATTTGCCCAAAATTAAAAGTTAGTTGCTGGAATGTGTTAGCTTTGGCCCTGTTAGAGGGACCACAGGAGAGCAACCCTGTGTTTAACATATTCCTATGGAGATAATAATGTGGCTTCTGAAGAAACCAAGACATGCATTTAGGCAGCCTATGTGCTTTGGTCCTGGGTGAGCATAGAGTCCTCTGGAAATGAGGGAGCTGCAGTTTCTAGGCATCCAAGCCAGAGAAAGGTCTCTGTTGTTAATTAAAAAGTTCCCTAAAAGGAAATTATTAATACCCTTATACTACAGTTCATTACCGACCTCCTCAGAGAGCAAGAATTTTCCAAATTCCAGGTGATGTCTCTCTAAAATAGAGGATCCATGAAGCTTAGCTAAAGGATTTTGAGATCTGTTTGTATAAAGGAAAAATTGAAGACATTAGTGCAACACTTAAAAATGAAAATAAATAAATAATTATGTATTTCATTTCTGTCACATACATAAGTTCAATTCTTTTTAAATGGCTTAGGAGTAGAAGTTTTTAACAGGTAATAACTTCAGTCTAATAAAAGACTCCTGTGACATTGCTTATAATTCTTTGGACACCGTGTAAAACAGTCTTCCAGCTACAAATTTCACTCCAAATATTGTTTAAGACTACAGTGTAATTACTCTGCTTAGTAAGTTTGTTTAATTACTGAATAACTGCATGTTGATATGTGGTAATAGGAACAGAAAAACCTGCAATCCTTGGTCGCCTTCTGAAAAGCAAGGCCCTCTTGTATCAAAAACACAAACCAACTTCTCTTAACATTTTTCCAAAGCTCCAGGAAATATAGGACAATATTGCCAGCAAGCATTGCAGAAGAGCTGTGATGTCACTATTTTAAGTGAGCAACAGAGCCTTGACTAGGTAACGAAATTATGCAGTTGTTTATCTGTAGCTGACGAGAGCAACATTCTCATGGGTGCTTTTTTTCTGTAGGTAGTGAGGGCAATACCAAGCATGGTGCTCTCTCCATAGGTAGAGCAAAAATTGGTCATCCCACATCCAGTATGCTTCTGTTGGCATCCTACGTCTCCTGTAATGCTCAGAATACTGAGTGCCTGCTCTGCCCCTGTTCCACACTGTAATGGTAGTGTAGAGTTCTGCTTTAACCAAGGGAGGTTTGCTAGGAGGTAAAGAAAGTCCCAGAGAGCACCAAAATTTTTCCCCACTGACCAAGGCATAAACCCAAACAGTGCAGCAAGCTGAAAAGCAAGGTAACTTGTAAAAGAAGATTGTCACTCTTGTGTATTAAAGAGAGCTGTACTGGAGTTTGGTGTGATCATAGCGAGATTCCACTCCAAGCAGGAGCAACAGAAAATGGTTTGAAGTGGTAAGAAAATACTTACTTCATTTGGTAGAGGTTGTTGGTTCCCCTGTGGTCAATATCATGGCATAGAGCAGCAGTTACCATTGCAAGGGCTTCGAGGTCGGTGTAGTAACGCTTCAGTTTGCCAGTCTGGAGGGAAGAGAATTTATATGCCACACGTTAACATCTCTGACAGGAAAAGGTATGGAGCGGTGACTGCTCTGTGGTGGGGATGCCCTGGGACAGTCCAGGAGAACTGAAACACAGTACACAGTTGACTTAGGTTAAAATGGGGAATCAGCTGGACACAAAACATTTCCAGCCCAGGCAGATGCATCTGTGGTGTTTATGTGTTTGATGCACATGTGCAGGGTTGGCTACCCGCTGCTGTTAGAAGCCTTAGCCCTAGGATTCACCCAGGCTGTCATAAGCAACCCTCCCGGTCACTGGACACAAAGTAGTCTGTGAAAAGGCTCTGAGCCATTCTGGGTAATGTGGCTGTCAAGCTGAATCACCGGAAGGATTGTCCAGGGGTAGTAGGCATAAGTCTGCTGCCAGATGTGTGGGCAGATGTGTGACAGATGTGTGGAACCGTCCTCATTGGTTCCTGGCTGGTCAATCCCTGGTGTGGAGCAGCAGTCTGGCCCCTTTTCTTGTTGAGGTACCTGTTGCCCGGAGGACCTGTGAGAAATTATGTGTGCCACGTTACTCTAGCAATAGACTTACACCTGTGTCTGTTCTGGATGGAAATGGAAAGCATGAGCTTGTGTCCATCCCAGCCAGCTGACTTCAGTCTGGCTGTTATTGTCAGAAGCTACTGGAAGAGTGGAAGTCCTGTAGTCTCTCTCCTCTACTCTGCAGAAATATTTAATCTGTAATCTATTCAACCCCATACACATCTGTATTTATGAGAATTAAAGCTTTCCATTCATTGGCCAATATTGACCAAAGCTTTCTTCGCGTGTAATGCAGTGACTGTCACTTCAGGCAAATGGAGACCTCATTTAGGAGGACCTATGCTAGGAGTGACAAATCTTTTTCCTGCACCAGGGTTTGAAGGGAGCCCTGTGTAATTTCTCAGGTGTGATGGGAGACCTGCTGTAAATAAAGCTGTGCCACAGAATTAACCAGGGTGGTGCTTCCTTACCATCAGGAGTGTGAACATGGTCTGTGCAACATTGAAGCCGTGACGCCAGTTGTGGTAAGTTATCTTCCGGTAGCCTTTGCTGACAGAGTACACAAACCTTACCAGAACCTGCCAGTGGGGAAGAGGATGTTAGTGTGCATGATGAAGCTGCTGCCTGTTCATCTTGCAGTAAAGGTCATGTATAGAAATCATGGATGAGGTTCAAACCAGCTCTACAGAGAAGGCCCCAGAAAAGGAATCACAAGAGGTGCTATCATCAGGCTACCCTGACAATGGTGATAGAGTAAAGCCTAGTAGAGAGCCAAAGTGGACACTAAAATATAGTTGTTTCCTAATATCTCTCTTTTAAAATTTCTTTTTTTAAGAAAAATAAAACCACAGAGATGCCTCTGGGGTAAACAAGAACCAGCACTGCCTAGAGAAAAAGCAATTCCATCTT
The DNA here is from genome assembly GCF_015227805.2 of Hirundo rustica. Taxonomy (NCBI): domain Eukaryota; kingdom Metazoa; phylum Chordata; class Aves; order Passeriformes; family Hirundinidae; genus Hirundo; species Hirundo rustica. The sequence goes on from NC_053488.1 coordinate 73,161,232, forward strand.
ACTGGTTTTGAATTAATTGAATTTTTGTGTTTCTCTGGCTTGTCACTTATGAGACATGTCCCTTTGTCTTGTGATTTATCAATACTGATGTCGCTATCTCTCTCTTCAAGAGATATGGATCCATAAATGTAAAGATGAGTGATCTTTATATCACCTAAAAAATTACAATATAGGACATTAAATAGAAAACTGTGGTTTTTTCCTTCTCCAGTCTACTTCTCCATGTGTACTTCCTCTTATAGTTTTGCAGGTTTTCTCATTAATGAGCAAATTATTTATGAATGAGTATTCATTTCTTAAAATCTCAACTATTAAGAATCACTGTTTTTCACACCTCTTCCAGGGCTTAGTTGTTTCGCAGTTGACATTTTGAATAGTTTGGACACTGGCATGTTAGAAGCAGAGAGGCAATTCCCCTTCACTTCCCTCCCGACAGCCATCCTGCCTTTCCCGGGTGAAACCTCTTCCTGCAGTTACCGCCAGATCCCTCTAGATGGAAATCGACTTCACATGACGTGCAGAGAAATCCCTTCAGGAGCAGCAGAGCTGATGAAATGCCACTTTCACAATTCCTATAGGGGTTTGAATTGCTAAAGTCGTGAGTTCGCATGTCAGGGTTTATGGGGTCCTTGTTCCCACAGGGTCACCCCTTTCCTGTCCACAGGTTGGTGCTCACTGCGCCAAATGAAGGCACATCCATGCTTACATGGGGAAGAAAAGCAAAGGGGCTTGCCAGAGCGGGTTTCAGCATATCTTGGCTGAAAGCTGCAGGGTACATACTTCAGCAAGGGAAACAGGCACACAGGCAGGCACACTCCTTTGGGAACTGTGTTTTTACACTTCAGCTGTGAGTGGCATTGAATATAGAATGTGCAAGCAACATTTAGCAGAGTGCACCGCTCATCCATATAGACCTCACAGCAGACCCACACCTGTGGCAGGCAGTGAGGAGCAGAAGAGCAGAAGGGGCCAACTTTATGCTCCAGTCCCACACGAGAGACTGTTCCCTGCTGTCAGTGGGGTGAGGGGACTCAGGACACACGACTCCCTCACTGCAAGCCCCCGTGAACCCAGTCCTGTGGCTGTTCTGTGAGCTGTGCTGGGCATGCACGGGGACCTCAGTGCCAACCGCAGCATGGACGAGTCTGCTGTACATCCAAGTCACCCGATCCTAGCTTTTGCCAGCTCATACCTCCTGTGGGATCTGGAACTTTTTCACCACGCCAAGCTCGTAGTACATCTGAATGCCACACTTCACCAGCTCTAGCTCAGTGCAGTCAAAGTCAGAGAACCTGAACTCATAGATTTCGAACTTAGTGGGCCCCGGGAGTTCTTCTTTCTGTAAGAGAGGTGGGCTGGTTTGTTGCTGTGCTGCTTATGTCATTCCTAAGCTTTGCTAAACAAAAAAGTATCAGTCTGATGCTGCTTTTGTTTTAGAATGTAGCACGTAAATAGACTGAAATTAACATTTTTGTGATAACCCCATTAGTGGAGGAAGAGGGAGGGCAGTTTTGTGCAGGAAATATTGTTTGTTTCCTGTTAAGCATTTGATTTGACATAGTTGGAAGACTCAAAATGGGAGAAGAATTACAGCCCTGCTTAATTGCTCTGAAAAACAAAATGCATGACGAGCCAAGGTGGCTGATGTGTTTCCAGATGGACTTTGAACCCCTTGAGATAAAGAGGCAGAGAGCAGGGACTCCCTAGGAGCTGCGGAAGGCACTTGCTGACACATGCTACTGATAATCTCAAACTCAGGCAGCAAAGGAGGGTGGGGTATGCTTTGCCTTCACCCTTCACCAGGTAACATCATGCCAACACTAGGAGCTCTTCCCTACATCTATGTGGGCAGTATTTGCTTGCCAGGGCTGTTCTTTCCAGTGTACTGTTCTTACCAGAATTCTTGCCAGCTCCTCTTCGTCACACTCACTTGGCTCCTTCCCCAGCTTTTCTCGTGTTGGCTGCAAAAAGCATGGGTGTGTTAAGGAGACAACTGAACCTCACTGGACTTTGCACTGGGCAGATTTGGGGCAGTCTAGGGCAGCTCTCATATGCATATCGTGCTTCTTTCCTGGAACTCACTTCAATTTCTTGTCCTTTAATGCATTTTTCCTGATAGTGTTCTCCCTCTCCTTCATTTTGTTTTGTGCTTCCCTCACTTGGAAATGTCCTCCGAGAGCCAGTGTTGCAGCTGGGTCCTCTAACTTTACAACCTCAGCACTAGAGAGATTTTGAGGAATAAATCAGTTTCTGCTCCACCCCTACAGCCCTGCCCTGAGTAGCACCTCCAAGGCTGGCTTTGCTGAGGAAGTTAGAAAGAGTGTAGTGACCACAGAACCAAAAGAAGGACCCATTCTGCCCCTGTGCTGGGGACCAGGTGCTGCCACCACATCATGGTGGCTGGAAGCATCTATGTGAAGTGGGAGATCTGTGCCTGTGCCATAAGTCGTGGGCCAGGCCAGTACACTTGTGTGTGAGCTTCGCGTCGTGAGGCATTACCAGAATTTCCTGGATTTCATCCTTGTCACATTTCACGTGGTAGAGCACCATGTCCTGAGCAATGTCCTTACGGTTCTCCAACTTGTTCATCTTGTCATATGTGTCTGTGTTGAGTACAGACCAACCCAGGAACTGTGTCAAAGACTTGGTAAGAGGAAGAGAAGGAAACAGTGAAACAGCCATAACATCTGTTCCTCAAAGACACAGAAGTTTAAAATTTCTTTAAATATGTATGGTACATTTTTAAAGAAACACAAGCTTGAGTCTGGCCAAAATTCTAGCAATGAGCAACTACTTTTTGCTCCCAACTGTGACTTGCTTCTCAGCAAAGCAGCTCCCTTGCTGTTGAATCTGCCCCAGCCTTGAAAGCATCCATGCTTGGTTGAAGGATCCTCTGTCCAGTTCAGGGTACAGAAAACTATTTCTGTGTTGCTGTGGGTGTCTCCACACCTATGGAAATGTTTTTGTCACAACGGTGGCAGTAGGTCAAGAGCTCTCACATCAGAGGAGAGCAAGGTGGTCTCATCACGTTTCATGTGTATTCACTCACTTCCTGTGCTTACTTTCGACTTGTTTGTGGCCAATTCACACTGATTTTTTTCCCCGTGGTCTTTCTGTTTGATAAGAAAAGTCTATTCCAGGAAATGTCCTGATTGATAACAGGTGCCAAGAGCCAAATAGGTGTATTTCATTGAAACTAGCATAGGAGCATTTCTAAGGAGTGAGTTCTTTAATCACAGCCATAGTTGGTAGATTTTTATCCTAGCTACATAGATAATTTCTGTGTAACTTTTCAAGGGACTTGCCCAGCCAGTGAGAGCCAGCTGTCACATATGTGAACACAGGTCAGAACTGTTGTTTTGGGACAGAGTAGCTGCTCATGGCTAGGTGTACAATCCCAGAATGCTGAAAAAAGTCACAAGAACATAGCTGGGTTTCACATACCAAACTCCCCCAGTATTTCAAATGGTTGCTTTCAAGACTTTCAAGCTGATGTATAATACCTCTCTAAGCAACAAAGATACCCACTTAGCTTCAAAACACTTGGGATGCTTTGCAGGTGTACATGGAACAATGGTGACTTCTTCAATTATAGTAATTTCTTCCAGCAAGAAACTATACCTCCATGAGGGTTTCATCCTGTTCATCAAATGGTTTCCCATCTTTTCTGTTATAAAATGTGACAACACCAACAATCTCTTCCCTTTTATTCACTATTGGCATGGAGAGAACATTCTTGATAGTCCATCCTGATTCATCTAGAGGACCTTCCTTGAAAAAACAGCAAGCAGAAAGACATCATGCAGTTAATATGTTTTCTAAATACATGAGCACTCAGACTACAGGCAAAAGTAGTATTTACATGCCTAATATTGACTCTACATTACATTTCTGCAAAAAATAAAGTTGAATCCTTGATAGAATTGGAAGTTTTCACAATACCTGAAAGTTAAACATCTCATCTGCAGCAGCATTCATAATGTTGCAAATCTAGGGGATCATACAGAAGAAAAATTATTACAATATGGGCAATGAGAAATCTAACTGCCAAAGCAAAGGACTGAATTTCTGAGAAAGCAGTATGAGTATTATTCATCTCAGAAAGACTTGAGGAATACCAGGTTAGATACTTACAAATCCACTTTCAGCCACATAGGCTGGCAGTCCAGTAACTAGTGCCCAATGATCCGGGGTCGGATTTCTAATAAAAGAAAAATGTATAAGTGAAATTAAAGGTATATGTTTACAGAAGAAAGATCATGGAGCTGAAATGCATTCAGCTGATTGTACAATCCAGGTTTAGACCTGGAACCCCCAATTCATAAATAATCCTGTTACTTTCAAAGGATCCATGTGCATAAGCAAAAATTTTCCACATAAGTATGTATTTTCCCTTCAAGAATTCAGAACAAAGTAAGTGATAAAATATCAGTTTGCAGAGACTTTATAAAAAGTCATTCCTGGGAGTGAAGGCCGTGTTTCAGATCTTCAGTGCAGAGAAAGACAAAAAGAGATTCCTGGCTAAGGAGGTCTGCAGCCTGAACTTGGAACAGTGCTGTACCCAAGAAATGGGAGCCTTTTTTGCAGCACATACACTACTGTAAAGCAGAGTTACCAGAACTGGAAGAAACCTCTTTTGGGTCAGGTTTGCCTAAGCTGCCCATGGCTCCTCTGTAAAATTCAGTGGCGAGAAGAGAGGACAGAAAGAGGGAGTCCCAGTGTGTCAGAGAACAGGCCAGAGGTAGCCTTAAGATGGGGTCAGTGGTAGAAGGATTGGAGAGAAACAAGGAAAGCTGAGCACAAAGGCATCCTGGATGAGGCTCAGTCACTGACACAGGGAAAGCATGGAAGAGAGTGATGCCTCTGCCTGGCAAAAAGAGCCAAAAACTGCAGGCAATCAAGGCAGGTCGCTTACACATCTAAAAAGAGTCACTAGTTGCAGTGAATTTTGGAGCCTGATTTTCAAGTCAGGATCCCAATGCCCTTGAGGAAATCTTTATCCTGCAGAAATGTGAGTTGAAGCACCAACTTACATTCTGACTCTCGATCCTCTATCAGTCCTTTATATTTCTCCACATGGATGTCTTTAAAAGGTGGGGAACCTTGTGTCAGTACCTAGCAGTACCTAGCATTCAGGGACTGGGCACTTACGGGATGACTTTAATGTCTTCTTTTCCATGTAATATATAATCAATGACCTTGTAAAAGACTATTTCCTACAAGTGAAAGAAAGAATAGTGTTAAAATGAATGGCGAGGCAATCCATTCAGAGAGGAAAGAGTTAAAGAAATCTTGTTTTCACGTACCCTGCCATCTGGGGTTCGAGGTCCTGAGTAGGGAGGTACTTCTCCCAACAGGACTGGCCACAGGTCAAAAAATTCCTGGTTTTAAAATTAAAAAAGTATTTTTAAAGTAGAAAAGTGCATTCTATCTCAAGCCTCAAAATAACCATTGCTCTACCATGCTTTTTTTTGTGTTGTGTAAACAAAGGATGAAATAATAAAACTAATTCAATACTAGACAGCAGAATGATACCCAAATATGCAAATCTGGAAGTGTCAGGTGCATCTATATGGCTGCATATTACCATATACTTCCTATACACAGAGTGCTGATTCATTCAGTGGACAGCGAGCACTGGCTGTGCTCAGAGCAAACAGCTATGACAATGGTTTTGTGTTCTCCATTTTCCAAAGTGTGACTATTGCCTGACCTACTATTGCCAGATCGAAGAACTGAAACACTCATTTTGCTTTTTTAAAAATTATGTTACATTATAATGTTGATCAAAGTGTCTTTAGCTTACACTTATGATCTTTTAATATACCTCTTCACAAGACAGTGTGTTACAAGAGTTCTGTCAACAAGGCAGTCAGCCTGACCATGGGGCAAAGACGGCTCCACTGGCCAGGATGCTGTGTAAACCCCACATAAAATTTGCCAGAGGTGCAAACCAACAGACAAATCAGATGTAACTTTGATGCTGTCAGCTTTTTCTGATGTAGCCAAATTTAATCGAAAAACCTGGACAATCTTATCCTGCGTGTATCACCCCTCAGTGGATAAGAGCAATCAAAAAGATGCGTGGCACACATGTGAACACTCACCTTCTGCTTTGTCATGTCCAGGAGACCGACCGAGTACCGGTCACAGTTCAGGTATGCCCTCACTGTGTAAAAAGCCTTGTGGAACTGCCTCTCAATGTCCGTCAGCTCCTCGAAAACCTTATTAGCTGACCACAACAGCACCTGCAGGATAAAATCAAAATGTAAGCACAGCTTTTCTCAGAGCGGTTTGGGCTTCCCAAATGTTGGGTTACAGCTCCTGAAAAGTACAGGAAATCTACACCACTTGTTCACACTGGGAATTACTAGGGAGAAAGAGTCAGGTCATCAAAGTATTATGTAGGAGTCAAATGTTACCAATATAGCACAGAAAAAGTGGTAGTGTCAGGCAAAGAGCTGTCACCACTTAAATTTTATACGCATTAGCAAAATGTTGCACCCAAAACCAGTTAACACCAAAAGCATTGCAAATTCCAGAGGTTGGTGTTTGAAACTTTCCTCAAAGGGTTTGAGCAGCTGTTTTGTGTGTGCACCAGCTTATGATCCCTTTCCCAATCTTCTGGTACATTCTACAGATGTACCTTTAAGAAAGCTGTTGCTATTAGGCTCTTTCATGTGTAAAAGCAGAGGTTAAGCAAATACTGCTCTGAAATGGTTACACAAATACCGCTCTGCATCTACACTCTTGCTTAGCTTAGTTAATGCATGTATGCCTGTATCCCAGGTGTGTGTCTGGCTTCCTGAACCCAGGAGGCATGAGGAGCACTGAGCTGCAACCTGAAGCAGACTGGACCTCTGCTTGGAACAAGAAACACTGTTACGCGGTCACAGCCAGAAAAAGTGTTTCTCACCTCTTCACTGGGCACTAGTAGACGTTTTTGAGCAATTCTTAGCTGCACTGGTCTCTGTTTCTAATCCATAAACTGGGACAACTCTGCCACTTGTATGAAGTCGGAGTAGTTTGCTATCAGCATCCCTCAAATAGCATAATGGTGTTGTCATACAAACCATTAGATGAAAATGAGCAGCGGTCTAGCTTTTTGGTACTTTACAGCATGCAGTAAGTACTGAAATCCACAAGCCCAGTGAGAAGGATTGAGACAAATAGCTGAAAAACATCTAAGTCAAGGAATAATATAAAGAAGTTGGTAAAATGCATTATATTGTCTTCTAATAAGACTTCTACACAATATCTGAGCACAAGCAGGCTGACCTGTCTTTGCACAAGCCAGTTTACCCACAGTATCACCCAGTCTTTGCTGTTGGGATTTGCAATATTAAAATCCTAGACCACTTTTGAGAATATCATTTGCCCACTCTGTACTTCAGTACTTTAAATTTTAACACAATAAACTATAGTAACTTTCACACAGCCTTTAAGACCTATATCAGTCAGAGGTTTGACAATTGGCAGAACTAGAGCAGTGTGTCCTGCATCTCTTTCTTGCTTTCCTCTTCTTATGTGGGAACTGCTCAGACAGCAGCAATATACGAACACAGGACTCCTGGGTTCAGTCCCAGACCAGAAGCATTAGGCCTTCCACCTTACGGGTCTCCACTTTGTCTTCTAGCCCCTTTCTTACCCTGGCCAGTCCTACTGCTAAGCTCTCAACAGGAATAAACCTTTGCTGGTTCTGCTTTAGTTAACTATTCATCATTGCTGTGTCTGTATCACTGGACCATCATTCATGTTTTGGATTAATGAAAAAAATTAGGCAAAGCAAAATAAATTAATTAAAAGGTATAAGTGCTGTCCCAAAGCTTCAAAATAGACATTCATTCTGCATCTGTTTAGCCAAGATAAGTGTTTATTCTCCATGGCGATCCCATTGGAGAATAGAGTGTGGCTGCCATGAAGCACAGATGCAATTCCATGCCCTTTTGAGTGACAGCTATTGCCTGCTTGCACAAAGTGATTGCAAGGATTCACATTCACCCCAATAAATCTGAGATTCCTACTGCAAACCAATTAATGGAAAAGAATGGTACCTGAATTTCAATCCAGAGTATCCTAAACCCCTAATGTATGTTCCTTTATACTGATGGAGGCCAACACTACATGCATTATGACAATTTCACTGGCTCTAAGAGGAAATTCAATAGCACTTTTAAATTAGCAGATAGGGGGAAAACACTACATTCTTAAGTGTTTCAGAAAATCTCTTGATGATGCTGTCTGAAATGATGAAATGATCCAAGAGTGCTTCACAGCCCCAAGTCAAGAAAACACCTAGTGGTCAGTCCTGCTGAAACTGGTGCCACTGCATCACATCCTTGCCAATAGCAGAAGAAAGAGAGTAATGAAGGACTCTGGGAAAGAAGCAGTATCTGAAAGCAGTTCAGAGCATCTCTTTCTTTCTGCTCGTCAGGAACAAATCTTACAAATTTATACATTCTTCTGATTTAAAGATTCACCCTTTAAATCAGAAGGACACATTAATTTGATTTTGAGTTAACCAGTCTTCATTTTCACTCTTACCTGGCCTCTTCGAGTCTCACAGTTGTGAAGATAACTCAAGTGATAAATTTTCAAGTTCAAGGATGCAAAATTCAGATACTTCAGAAAAAGCTGAAAAGGCAAATGGTGAGATTCAATTGAATGCCGTAGAAATTTCATGTGTACTGTAGTTCACAGTACCGCTTTAAAAGCGTCAATGTTAACTTCCCAGGATAAATGCTTTGTTTTGTTTTGCACTGCCATGACATGAGGCTTATCCCACTGTATCTTCCCTGAAAGATCTGAGATAAGCATCCTCATTATAAGCCTCTTCTCTGAGAGTGTGAGTGCTCTTTAGGGAAACTCACACCATTCACTACAGCAGGCATCACTAGCTTAAAAGGATCTCTGTTGCCTGAGAAAAGTAGCAGCCCTGTGATAGGAATTCAGCTACTGACCACTTACTGTTTCATCAGAGCTGGTGAAATGTGGGCCGTTCAGCTTATTTATAGCCACAATGACAGCGACCAAATCTTTGCCATTCAAGATGGGTGTCGCAAGGATGTTTTTTGTAGTGTAGTCGGTGAGCTCATCCACAAACGGGCTGAACTGGGCACACTGTTTAAAAGAGAATTTACAAATAGACATTTTTCACAACATATCTTGAAGCAAAGTCGAAGCACAACCCCCCAAAGTAAGCTGCCTAAAGAAAGTTTTGGTTAAAAATTTACTGAGGAGAAGAAATTAGCAGAAAATTGCACCACATATGGATGATAAACCTAATATCAAGATTAGAAGGGGCAGGTTTTGACTGCAACACGTGCGTTTTTAACTTTCTGTGAAGACCTTGCCAATCATAAGCTTTAACATGTCAAGCTCTCTCGGAACAAGGGGACTCTTCACTGGTTATTCTCAGATCACTTATATTCTTCATGGTACCTCCTCCATCCTTTCCTCTGACTTCCTGTTAGCACTGCAGAGTGGGTCGAGCCAGGTAGCACTGCATAGCCACAGGGTATAAACCAGTGCAGCACTGGCACGTTCACTCACCCTCATTTTTCTTCTCCTTTTATCATGAAGCTTCTTGTCCGCTTGCAGCATCTATCCCTACTTTCTCTGGAAAAGCAGAGAAAGGATAGTCCAGGGAAAGCAGATAGCCAATCACTTCGCCTGCACAGAGCCATATTGATACCATCATCACCTGCCACGGGGAGTGCTGGGATGGTCTTGCTGACCAAAGATATTCTCCTTGCTCTGGTGAATAAATTGTCATCTCTCAGCCGTTCTATTTGGGTTAGGGCCGCACAACTCTGATCATATTCAGAAGGTTGCTCCAGGAGGAATGATCATGCCCTAATGTATCTTCTCCCCATACCTTCCCCCCTGTTGGCCTTTTCTGCCAAATGGAGTAGATCAAGCATTTAATCCCTGGGTCTTGTACAAAGGAATTTTATCATGGCAATGTCTAAAAGCACTTGAGTTACAGCGCAGCACTTAGCCCACAGATCTAAAACCCTCCATTGTATTTGGAAAAATACCAGAAACCAAAAACTTTAAAATTTAAGTCACATTCTGATGCTTTCCCCAACACCAACAATAGCCCCAGCAAAAAAACCACAAACCAAAACAAACCAAAAAACTACCAGGTTGCAGAACCGGAACAATGTTTCAGTGCATTCTGTGGAAGACAAGAAAGGTTTTGCTGAAGAGATATGCCTGCGCTGAGCAACAAATGAATGAATAAACAGGTGGTCTCTTTGTAACTAGCAAACAATAGATGGAGTAATCCCAAATGCCATATTTGGGTCACATGGATTTTAGTTTTATACCTATGATTAGAACAAGCAGATTGTTATTCCTGCTATCCAGGTTTACATGACTGAACCAGAAGTACGGGGAATAAATACTGTCATGAAGGCATAAACATAAAACATTAAAATTCCTCAGATCCCTCCTGATATTGCAGTTGCAATTTCTGCTAAAAGAGTTTTTTTTAGTCGAAGATTGTCTCTTGCTGCTTCTGATGAAGATTGCCCATACACAGATTGCAGTTAACATCCCAGCTCTGCTTGATAATAATGCCTGTAAATGCCCTAAGCTAAACCTTCATCACAGCAACATTTTCAAAGTTATTTTGTGGTGGAAAACCCTCTTGGGACTCACTGTAAAGAATTTCTATGACTTTGCAACTTACCCATAGACTATAAAATTGTGTGGAAAATTCCATATGCATTCAGTGCAGATCTGATTATTTCACTCTGAGGGACTAGATATGATTTTTTTTGTTTGTTTTAGTTTGACAGGCAAGGTGTAGTAGTGCGCTATTTGCAGTCATTAAGACCTGGTGTAATCAACGTGCTTACAAGAGTTTCACCTCACCCCATAAATGAAATTGGAAGGAACTCTCAGACTTGCTACTTGTTCCCAGTACATAGGGAGTACATCACAAAAGCTTTAACCAAGCACTGTGGTGTGCTGCTGCCTCTTGATCCCTGTGAGCCCCTCTTCTACCCAGAAAATAAATAACTGGCAAACATACCTCACGGACATCTTTGATGTTCATGGTTTTCTTGGTCTGAGCGACGTGGCCCACAATGCCTATGTCCAGTGGATAGACAATCTCACAGTCTGGAGAGACCAGGCATTCCTCCAGAGTACTTCCCTCCTGGATGTTGAAAAGCCTTGTTGCCAGTTCAGGAGTGCCATTCCTCTGCCTATACATGAAGAGACTACAGCGGTCAGCATGAATAAGGGACCTGATTCTTCTCAAGGTCTTGAAAACTACTTTCTCCATGTTGATGCTTTCTTGCATGTCTTGGATCAACTCAAACAGTATTTCAGTCTCATTGTTATCCTGGGACTCTGTTTTTAGTTTCTTCTCAAAATACTGCTTGGCAAAAGCAGGGTTGCCATCAAGAAACTTCTCCACGTCGTCTTCACTAATGCTCATTGTGAATGCCCTGGATCTTGTGGGTAAGTAGCAGTCCAAAGATATGCAGGCAGCACTCTAATTTCTCATGTGTCTCTTAAATTTTTGTAACAGAAGATGCCGCTTCTGCATTGAACAAGTTTGAGGTATCCCTGCAAAGAGAGCTTGTCATCAGGAAGATGTATTCCTTTATAATGCTGAAGGTGAGTCTGCAGTAGGACAGATCTTCTCAACCAAAGAGATTAGATGACCTCTTCAAGAGCTTTGGGTCAACTTTATTCTTCTTAATCTAACTACAAACAGAAACTGAGTACTCGCAATGTCTGAAAACACTCTCCTTTCTCTTGATAAACAGAACACTAACTGAAACAATTCTATTGAGGGAGCAGCAACAGAGAAGGAGTGCATCTCCTAACATTGAAATAAGCTCTTTAAAGTCTAATTAAATATATACTGCTTGGGCCTAATCCTTGGCTAACAAGGTGACCATCTTATTATTTCTGCTCTCCCAGCTCCCAGCAGTAGTAAGTTCATGCTTCACAAAAGAACTCAGTGGCCAAAACAAAAATGGTGAAGTAATGCTGCCCTTTTAGGACTCTCTACTATTGCATGGTTCTGGAGCAGCTCCTGTAAGGGCTGTCCTCTAAGAGAAAAGAATCCATTCTCTCTGAATGCTTTAGTCCAGGGTTTGAACTGAATTGGCAAGGTCCATGGCCTTTGTTTCTTGCTAGTAATAGTCATGACAGGAAAACACACCTCTTAGTGGCATCAATATAGGAAGGAATCTGGAGAGCTTCTCTTTGGGATTGCTGACTTGAAGCACTCTGAGGAATCATGGGAAGCCCTGCAGAAAAAATTGAAAACACACACCAAACAAAACCCAAGCACACTGGGAAGGTAGAAAAGTCTCCCTCATCACTACCAGTGGAGAAAAGGGGAGAATTATGTCTGTGAGGAGCAGGAGTAGTTCCACATCAATGAAGCCACAACACTGCAAAGAGCAGGTTTGGCTCAGTGTGATGCTGGGAGGCAAAGTGCTACAGGTCATTACACTTCAGAAGAGTTAAACAATGCACAGGAGAATTTATTACTGGAGAACAAGGGTGAATCCCATCTACTATTTTTGTGGGAAAAAAGGCAAGGCTCTCCTGCTCAAGGAGTAAGGGTCTAGCTTCTTGTGGCAATTCTCAGTCAGGATATTAAAATAGAATTATTGCTCAAGGATATTAAAATAGAATTATTATAGGCTTGGAGGTGATAAGTGCCACACTGCCTTCCACAACAATGTTCTAGCAGAGGAGCAAGGACCTACACAGATCTGGTGTGGTGGGGAGCTGCTCCAGGCCTCCGGAATGGGGTGCATGAAGCCTTTTTGTGAGCAACAAGCAGGATTGTCCCAAGCACGGGGCTTGGTGGCAACAGGGAATTTTAGCAGAATGGCAGTACTTCAGGTTGCAGGCTGTTCAAAAAGATTTCACGTGTTGCAGGAGTTTTCTGGGTGTCAGAAAGAGCAAGAAGCATTTTTCTTTGATTTCAACTGGATGCAACAGCAAGAGCTAGCTGAGAAATGAGGGTGGAAGAGAGTTCAGGTGAGTGAGACCACGAAATGAAATTTTCCAACTGGAAAAAACAGGCCATTTTGTAAATTTTTTGTTCCTGTAAATTTTAAACCAGAGAAAAATGGCAGAAAATGTGTAGGTGTGCTGAAATTATTGAAGATATGTATAAAAATACCATGAACAAGTGAAAATAGAAAGTCAGAAAACTCAAGATCAAATGTGAGGTTAAATTAGGGCCATGAAAAGCAATGAACATTTTCTGTTTATCATATAGGGAAGAGCAAGAATATCAAGTAAAGTACTGAAGAAATGAAAATTTTAAAACGTTGTATAAAGTAACCTTTAAACTCTTAATGATTTTTTCTGACAAATAATGGAGGATTACTGAGTTTTTTAAAGTCTGGGAAAAAAAGTAGATGTAACTATCCTTCCAGCAAAATAGGAAAAAGGAAGAACTGGAGAATTCTACAACAGATCATATTTAAAGTTTGCCTTCTAAGAAAATACAGATACAAACCTGTTCATGTACTCTTGACTGATGATGAAATAACACAATAGATATTTTGTGTCTTGCAGTGGGGACTTAGATGAGATAGTTAGAAGGTGGTGGCAAATGTATTTCAAAGATTAAGAGTTTGTTTTAGTAGCCTGCTTATGAAATTTCTTGAGTAAGAGTCTCTGTGGAGGCTATAACAGATGTGGAACACCTCAGTATTTCCACTGATGGGTGGAAAAATATTAAGCCGGTGGGTAAGCCAAGGTCAGGTGTCTGTAAATGTGTTTGAGCACCATCTTAAAACTAAATTGTAGACAGGGGGGTTCAGGAGCAGAGGACTAGAATTTACCAAGAAGGCATGGAAAGTCCTACTTACGTGGAGAACAGTCACCTGGTGAATTCATGGGGATGAGCCACTACCTCAGCTTAACAAAGGCTGCACAATGTGTGAATACTTCCAAGCAGAAAGAGGTGTACATCCATTAGGATGAACCTTCTCTTGCATAACAGGTTATGCCACGTTGTTCTAAAGAGATGTCTCACCTGGAACACAGTGGGATAATGTGACCTTGAGGAAAGACTGAGGTTTCCTATGTCTCTTTCTGAGTCATCTCATTTCTAACAAAACAGTCCCCAGTTATATAAAGGGCTATGGCTAAAAAAAAAGAACAATCTGTTCTCCATAATCGTATATGACAGTAGATTTTAGGCCTGAGGAGAAATGGCTTCCAAAACAGTGGGAAGAGATTGTTCCCACCTTATCTTAGATACCTGTAGAAACAGAGGCGTCATCCTTTTTCCTGGGGATCATTTCTAGTCAGAAGAGATGCACATGTAATGACACCAGCCAGCTGGAACTGATATGGACAAACAACTCCTTAGAATTTGAGGGAAACATATTTTTCTGCGAGTCCCAGTCTTCTTGCCCATGGCCTGTCAGGCTAGTTATATTGCTTGTACATCAGTAAAAACTCCATTTGCGGCTGTGTAAACCCCCCAGATGGGAGTAATTTTATTTATGATTAACACAAGGGAAGCTGGAAGCTGCCTTCTGCCTTTCAATCTCTCTACTCCAGTTGCAATCTGGGCCATTCCAGCGCATGGTAAAATACAAGCCTTGTTTCATCCCACAGTGACAGGGAGGAAAAAGGGTAAAGTAAAACCAATTAAATGTCTTTCAAGGGAACTAGCAAATTTTGAATTCTGGTATCCCAAATGAAGTTTCCTCTCACCAGGTCTTTGAAGAAAGGCTGCAATAAGTTTAGCTTTTCTTACAGTCCAGCATACTGTTGCCTGGCAATTTTTACGATCCATTGGATCCTCCTTGTGGCGGATCAAATTTGTGGAAGGAGAGAAAGTCTCCTGGGATCTCATAGCCACTTAGCAGAAATGTTTAAGCATCCGGGAATCATATGAATGATCAAATGTCCAGGATTGATATGAAGTGGGCATCAGAGGACAGAGCTATGCAGTTAGAGGATGTATTCAGGATGCCCTGCATCTGAACAGAAGGTCCTTTGGGCTTGCTACCAAGTGGAGTTTTCCTGACCAAAAAAAAAAAAGGTTTTGTGGAAGTATGAACAGTTATGGAAGTTGTTGTATGTGCTTTTCAGCTGTGATTTGGGAGCTGAAAAATAGAAAAAGCATGTACTATTCAATCATATAGAATCAAAATTGGCACTCTTTTGGATCCAAACCTTCCAGATATTCTTACTTTGTTTGGTATGAAAGGTTACATTCAGTTCAAGATAAATGCTTTTGATTCAAAACATTCATAAGAAAAACAGTGTCTAGCAGTGATACTCCGGGCTCCAAATATGCAGGATCTGAGTTCAGTTCCTGCTTCTGCACTCAGAGTTTGAAGTTGAGCAAGAAAATTTCCTCTTAACAAGGAGGAAGAATGAAGGTCCTAATGTGCTGGTATTTATAGCTGCAGAAGTGGAGAAACTAAGGCAGTATTTCTGGAAGCAGACCAAGGCGGTCTAATTGCCAGGCTATCGAAACCATATAGGAATGGCAGGTGGAAATCTAAATCTCCTTCGCAAACGGAGCCACCAGGGCCAGAGCAGCCCCTTTGGTGGGCTGATGTACTCAGAACTAACAGCATGATGCAAAAAGGCATAAATGTTCCTGTGCCTTCAGGGGTTTTCAGGTGGCACCATGACAGCGCATAACAATGATAACTGAGGTGGATACAGTCTAAGCTTGCAATAGGATAATGCTCTTTGAATGGCCTTAGGCAGACAATAGAGGATTTTGGAGGAGGATGAGGCTGCTATTTTAGGAGACTTGCACTAGACTGTCACACAGCATAATAACATCTGAACACGTGTGGTTGCACAAACTTGTTTCCAATAGCTTTAAAGCCAAATTGCAGAATTGGCATAAGACCCCTGCTTTGTTGCATGTTGGTAGATGTCATTGAAACAGTGTTCCAGTTGGAAACCTCAGATATTTAAACTGTCCCGGAGGCTTGGCTGGTAACTGGGAAAACAAGGCGGAGTTTCTGAGACTAAAATTCCTCTCCTCCCAATGACCCATATGGCAGTCTTTTCCTAGTCTTACCATGAAAACTACTGAAAATTCGTGGAGTAAAACCATCTGGCTAATGTGGTGCAAAACATACTGCCCAGAAAAAGCTGTAATGTGTTAGGGCCATTTATGGCACTGTGTCCAGAGCAGTGGGTGCAGACACTGCCTGGAAAGCAGTAAGAGGGATGGGACGTGCTGGAGGTGCTCAAGGCTGCTGAGATGCTTTGTGCTCCTCCTTCATGGGAACATTGTTTTTCCCCCAACCAAAGAGCTGCAAGTATTTAATCTAATTTGATTAGGCATTATCCTTGCAGGGTGCTGTATTGACAGCTACACTCAAACCTTTCTGACCCACTCATCTGTTGGCATAACGAGATTGCAGCTTATCTGATTTACCACGTAATATTCTCATGCCACCTGCTTGTACACAAGAATAAGCTTTCCTGCCTGTGGCCAGGGGAGCCCAGTGAGGATCAGAGCCATATCCCCCTCCCCCCTGGGCCAGGGTCTTCTTCTCTCCCCCAAAGTCTGGCCCCCTCCTTCAGCTGCACATGGATTGTCACTTGTCACATGGAGGGCTAACATGCAAAACCTTATGGTTCTTGCTCAGCATCCTCCCCCTGTCCTTCCCCTCTGTGGCTCTACCAGGGACTTTTAGATGCCACCACAGCAGAGCTTTGCCACCTGGGATCTCACTCCAGACTCTGCTGGGCCCTAGTCCTGGCCTGTGGTCCCAGCTAGTGCAGCCACCAGCGGGTGGGATACTGCTGCAACTTCCCTGTCTACATATGTGGTCAAGCTGGATGGAAAGCACCTGGGGATGGCACCAGGCTGGGTCTACAGAGGTCAGGGCTACCCTTCATCACAAGTTCAGGGGCTGGAGAACCTCCTCCAGCCTGGGCAAGCACCAAGTCCTGCCCCTGGAGCTGATTGTAGCCCAACAGAGGTGCAGGGTGGCAGCCATGGGGACAAGTGTCAGCTGGGGCATGTGCATTGAGCACAGCTTGAGATGTATTTGTTTTAGTGCAGTCTGACTATCACACAGAAATACAGCAATCTGACTTACACACGAGAGCACAGCAGCAGACCCTAGGTCTTCAGAAAATGCAGTTGAGCAGTAGCTGGTTATGCTAGTGCTGTATTTGCTTGCTGGCAAGACAGTTGATAGCTGAGTTGTAGCCAGATCGTTCAATGTTTTCAGTCATGTATGAATCCCTTGCCCTTTTGGGAACAGGAGAAAGTGTGCTGCTGGCAATGCAGTCGCAAAGGGGAAGCACTTTATCATATGCTTGCATTTTGGCCAGAATATTGACTCCTGCTTGTCATGACAAAGGAGCATCAGCCCTCAATTTATTAATTCCTCTGGATTTTAATTTTAATAAATTAAAAGTAGCATGCAGCTTTTTGTATTGCATTGGGGAATTGCAGGAATCAGTCAGGGATTTCCATCTGAATTGCTCTT
The DNA here is from genome assembly GCF_015227805.2 of Hirundo rustica. Lineage (NCBI taxonomy): Eukaryota > Metazoa > Chordata > Aves > Passeriformes > Hirundinidae > Hirundo > Hirundo rustica. Next base: position 73,178,712 of record NC_053488.1, read on the forward strand.
GTAGAAGGGAGGTGGGTTTCTGAAAGCACACTGGTCAGTTTGATGTGTGTCAAGTCTGATTGTTACTGTTTTGAGAGATATTTCTCTACCTCTGCCATGCCAGAAGACTGGAAATGTGCCTGAGCCTGTAAGTCACCACAGGCTGGATATGCCTTCTTTAATTCCTCCGCCTTCTGCATATTGTAAATACGCACAGATCCTCTTATTCTTAATTTCATGGAGAGATGGCTCTGTTAAAAAAATATCATAATACTGTAGCAGTGGCAATCTCTTCCCCAAGTCGACATGAGTTTATTGTGTTTCGATTGATAGATTGTATCCAAAATTCTCAGTGCAAATCACTGGACCTTGAATAAGATTACTTCATTCATCAAATGTTCTATGAAGCTGAAACACTAAAAATATCTTTAAACTCTTCTCAAACTAAGCTATGTGCACAAAACACTTCCTTTCTAAGCTTCTTCCCAAAATGCTCTGGGCATGGAATTAAGGAAAGCAGTGGTGTAGGACTTAGGAAAACTCTTAGAAGGAACATAATTAAAATATGTGCTCAGATGTACACCAAAGTAATTTTGCTTATGCAGTGTCATGAAAAAAACAATGAAGAAAAGAGAAGACTCTCTAAGGAAGGATTTGCAGAAGTTTCCAGAACAAGAGGACTATATGACAGGTGAGGGAAGTGATTTGTGGAAAACAGGGCCGCTGTGGGAGGAAAAAGACAGACTGGAGGGTGGTTACCAGAAAAGAAAGGGAGCAGAGAGTATGTCTCTAACTCCAAGAGCAGTGGAAGAGCGAGTAATGAGGAATTAAAAAGGGCTACTGAGTCCATAAAATGCTGTGGAACCAGAAGGGTGGGACCAAGCATAGCCACCATGTGTAAGAAGAATTCAAGCCAAAAAATCACAAGAAGAATCTGGAAGTGTCTGTGTGCACCTGTCAGAACAGTATTAAGAGGTCTGCAGCATTGGCAAACACTAGGCTGCAGCAGAGAGGATGCAGGTACTCCAGAGGCCAGCAGCAGGAGTGGTCAGTCATACAGGAGTTTCGCTGGTCCTGACAGCAGTGGCCATAGCTCCCCATGCTGGGCCCGCAGTCACAGAAGTGCAGTAAGTCCTGCAGAGGTTCTGGTGATCTTGGGCCACGCTGTGGCCTGCTTCCGCTTTCCTTCTCCTCTTGTGGGCGGAGGGATGTTTAGTCCAGTTCCAACAGCAGCGGTGGCTACAGTGGTGGTATTTTTAATGGGTTTCTCTCTTTGAGGCAACCCTGTAATTTTCAGTGTTTCCAGCTTGTTGCACAGTCTGAAGCAGATGTAAGCTTGATATTCAGGTTCTGGTCCAGTTGTAAATTTACAGACTTGGTTACACTGTGGGACTCTGGGATTTGGTTGGAACTTCTGGGCTTGTCTGTAAAATAAATTTTTTTTCTGAGCAAGTGATGAGAAGTGTGCCATGGCAAAAAATGCCCATGGAAGACTTAGGCTATCTGAGGTCTTGCAGCTTTAAACATCAACTGCTTAAAACATAAAACAAGCCAAAAAATCCTCCATGAAAAAAAAAAAAAATCATTCTATAATTTCTAACAGTTTAGAAAACTCCTCTCATTCCCCACACTACATACCTCCATCCATGTCTCCTGCAGAACAAGCAGCTATAGAAATCTGAAGTGCAGTTGTATGTGGAATCCTTGGTTTATTCACTTAGCTCTGTGCCTCACTAATCAGCCTTGTGTTCACAGCTGCCCTCCCTTTGAAGTGCAGAAAGGTGCCCTGACCTAAACCTTCCCTCCTTGCACCTTCTGTTGCATATGGAAACTGTGTCCTCTAGCACCTACTAAGGCCAGGTGCCCGGCTAATGGCTTTTGACTGCATGCACATACAGATTTCCTTGGCTTTTGTAATTTGTGCTTCTGGTTTTAGCTTTTAAATCCATCATCAGGGCTGGCATGGACATCCTGGCTTACCCATCCACTCAAGCTCTGTGCCAGCAGTATCCCTTTTGTAAAGCACCTTGAGATGCATGCTACGTAAGTATATATCCCATTGGAGTAATCTGGTGCAATAATCTGGAGGCAGAATTTACTGTCTGAAACGTGTGGACATCTGGTCTCCTGTTATATCATGCTTTGCAACCAGTTAGAACCTATAGATTTATTCCCACGTTTTTTGTGTGATGCTGTTTCTGTTGCATGAACAGAAAAGAAAAGACACTTAGAATGCTACATGCATGGTTTATACCTTCAGGGGTATTCACATGACCTCTGTGCCTCCTGCTTTTTGGAAGGCATCCTGGGAATAACACCAGGGATTAAATTAACTCTGTGTTATCTCATTTTGAAATGTGGGAGAGGCTACCACTGCCCAAAGGAAACAATCTTCTTCCTCTCGCCTTCTCCCAAGAGAATAAAAGGATCAGGCCATAAAGACATATCAGAGATCTTTTCAAGTGTAAAGACCTTATGTCCAGAGAACTGAGCTCCTTTCCCGTTTGCAGATGCCTCTCTCCTTGTCCACAATGAAATAACAGACTCTCCAGCCTTCTTGTGCTGCAAAGGCTGGTGTTTGCCCTCCAGGACCTGACACGAGGCATGAGAAAGACAAATATTCTATCTTTAAACAAATGCTGCAACTAAAACGAATAAACCTGCCAATGTCTGGAAATTGATCAGTTCAGTAGTAGTAAATACTAGATACATACAGAGACATATCAACAGTATGCCTCATAGTAAGTACTGGAAAATGACAAAAGAAAGTTCATCTTTTTATCTGGTGGCCCCAAATAGTCTCTTTTTCATGAGGTTGCTTCAGACCTGAATATTCTTTTGGTAGAGATTAGGCCATTTGGGAAACTGCCATGGCTGGGGAGGAAATCCAGCATCTCAGTGATCAAACTGCAACCACCATCCACACATTTGTGCAGAAACCAGCAGATGGTACAAAACTTTAAATTTGCTTCTTTGGCCGGCTGATTATTGTGTGGTAAATTCCACTGAAGGAAAGATTTTAGCCAGCTCTGCATTCACCCTGTTCTATCAAGGCAGCAAGATATGGAAGTGTTTGGAAGAGAGGCTGGAACTTAATTTTTCTGGTGAGTTCTTGTCAATGGCTCTCTGAAAACCGTTCCCCCCAGACTGACTGCCTATCATGACAAAGAGGCTGAGGCTTCTTGACTTCTCCTGCTTTGAGCAGCCCTCAGTTCCACTTGAAAACAGGGTGACAAGTGTGTGCCATTTTCTGGGAGGTGTTGTGTGCACAAGAGCATGTGAGACCTTGCTCTGCCAATTGTCAGTCAATACATTCAGCAAGAATTGCACTATCATTTTTCAGAAGGGAAAGGCATCTCTCAGTTCCTGTCATTTAAAGCTGTGAGGCATTTGAGTATTGCCTTGAACGTCCTAAAACAGTGATTTATGATGCTTTTTAACCTAATTATATAACACACCCAAGAATCTTAACCTTTGCACCACAGAAGAACAAACTTCAAACAATTTCCTCTTCATCTGTATTGCACCACTCACTTTCTTGGAAAAGACCCACATTTCTGAGTAGATATCACAGAAACTGAAAACTTCTACGTCCACAGCCTAAATGTGCTGTCCCAATGTGGGGAAGCATTACTTCTCCTGCGTCCTGCCCTGACAAAGGAGTGGAGCAGGCTATCATTGCCCTCTCAGCCCTTGACAAACCTGGGACTGGGATGTGCAGGCACTGCTGTGTGACATCCCCAAAAAATAGCCCAGCATCAACAGCCCGAATTAAAATCTAAAGCTAGAGGAGCAAGTGCACATGACTCCTGGTGCAATAATCACTGCAGAAACTGTCAGGGGTGACTCAGAATGCATGTATGTGTAGCTGTTCTCCAGTGCCCTGGCAAACAAACCCACAACTTGATCGCCCGCTGGACAGCAGGGAACTTAATGCCTGATGCAGGAGCATATTTAGAGCCCTCATCCTGTGCCATTGGCTGCTGAGCTAGCAGCACGGGTTACTAAATCTGAAATGGCAGTGCAATTGCAGTAATTCCCACAGCAGTTTACCCAATGCTTATTCCAATAATAAGGCAAAAGGAGGACCTGCTAGGGGCAGAAAATCTGAAACTGCTGGTGCTGTGTTTCACATGATAGGGAAGAAGATAAGATTAACCATCTCAACTGCATAACTGTTTGGCTGCAAGTCATTAAAACTAGCAATTTTGCATTGTGCTGAGTTCAGTACACTGAATGGTCAGGCCACCTCTTCTACTAAAAACCAGCCAGTTTTGCTGAGCAAGTCTGGAACAGACTTGGGTATCTTCTTTGGGTATCTTCTTTGACAACCGAACCCGGTAGGGCATCTTTGTTTTTATAAAATCTGTTTCATGTTACTTCAAATTCAACAAGCCCAGGAATATGTTTCAGTGCTGTGATTTGCCCCTCTTTTTTTCCCTGTGCCCAGAACAAATGTCTGTAAGACTACAAAATTGAAGGCAAATTTGATTTTTTTTTCCTCTTGCTCTAAACAGCAAATAATGCAGTGACAGATGTTATGCTCACCAAGCAAATCTTGTGCTGTGATTAGCTATTATTAGCATGTGTCTAATCTCCAGGGGGATTAAGTGGCTCATCTAAGCATGGCTTCGAGTATCAGCTGTGTCTCACATGGACATAAACTAATCTCTTTTGTTGGAAACAGATGAAGTGATAAGTGTTTGGAAGCCTTCTAATTTACAGAAAACACTGCAGTTTGTTCTCTATCAAATCCCCATGTCAAGGTGAATGAGAACATTTCATATTCCGTGTCAGTCCCTTTAAAATCTAATGGGCATCTAGCCCTGAAGTGCAGTTTAAGGAGTTACTTTTTATGCAACTCTTTTAGTGGCCAAGCAGTCCTAGTTACCATGAGGTCATTCCTGTGTGGACTTGCCCAGGTTGCAGGAACAGGACAGGTTCAGTCACGACTCTGCGTGCAAAGTACCACTGCCTCCCTCTGAAGTGTAAATGGAAGCTGCACAGAGGCCAAATCGAAGTTGCCTCTGGCAGCAAGGATAGCTTTTTCCAGGCAATGGGCAGCCCTAAACAAGTTGCCGGGAAAACAACAGAGTTCAGGGAAACAACCAGCTACAGGGCAAAATTGTGTGATTCTTTTCAGGAAGTCCTGGGCAAGAGATGGTAAGTGGTCACAGAAGAAATCCCAAAATATCCAGAAGGCTTTAGTCTCACTCTGGAAGTCCAGACTGTTGGATCAGAATCAAAAGCTTCTGGAATTCCTGGGCTGACTCCAAAGGAGTTACAGGGTTGTCCCAGGTGGTTATGTCCAAGGCTTCCCAGCACATAGCACCCAGTGTGAGGAATAACTGCTTGTACTGCCAACTCCTTTTTGAATGTCTGAAGTCTTAGATATCTCAGATAAGCCTGGGCAAAAGAGTTCAGGAACAGCCTTTGCAGATAGGGAAATTCTTTGGGCACTTGAGAACAGCGGGCATGGTTTGCTGCCAAAAGTACTCTTCTAGTGATTTCTGCCTTCTTGTCTTCTTCTGATGTATTGTATTCCCATGAACGGCTACTAGAAGGAACATTTTGGGAAGGAGAGAGCTCTAGTATTTATGTAACTGGAAATGTTGACAAAATTAGCTAAGAAGAACATACATAAAAATGTTTAATTGCACAGAGAACTGAGGACTCCCAAGAATTTGATGTGAACATGATGCAAGCTAAACTGCATTTTTGCACCTTTTTGTCCCCTCCTCCATGTAGGTAATGCATAATGTCTTCCTACTCTTGAAAGGATCACCTTAATTTGATGATGCAGGTATGAGAAGACCTAATTATGTACCTGCTCCATGCAAGTTGTCAAACTTGAACACGTGCCTATGCAGATGCGTGTGTATAGTCCAAGTGTTTCTCTAATTAATGCTCTGTGCTTATTCTCCTAGCATGTTAGAAGCAGGAAGACTTCAATGAGACAAAGCAGTGGTACAATCAAATCATCAGATTTATTAGCTTTCTGGGCAGCTTTTTCCATTATGTAAAAGATGTGTTTGTATTAGTATAGCAGTCAGACCCACTCGTGTGAGGATTACAGTTGGTTTTTACATAATGGATTATCCAAGATTAAGTGTTTTATTCAGGCACACAAGCAAAAATAACCAATTAGTGACTTTGCACATTCCTTATTTAAAGGGAGCTGGAGGGCAATTGACACAAAAGTCTCCTGCTACCTGCAGCCCAAAGACTGAAGCAGAGGATTCTCAAGGATCTCCAGCATCTCTACTCAGAAGGTAAGTGTCTCTTCAGCAGAGGTGGGATCAGACTGGCATCACTTGCAGCAGAGAAATGCAGCTTGCTAGACAGCAGCTAGGAACAGCCTAGTGTAGCTGCATGGGTGTTTGGGCTCTGGGTTGGTAGCTCAGCTTGGATGGTGCTGAGAGGTGTTAGATAACTGTTCTATCTTGGCGTCAGGGCAGGTATTCAGTGTCAAATACTCTGCAAGAATGTATCATACAAGTTCTCTCTTCTCAAAGTCTGAGAAACAAATATACTGGGATATAGATGAGCTGCGATACCCGAGGAGAAAAACAGCCATGGGCGCCTAGTGGTTGTGCGGCAATGACAGATCAAGCCTCTAGAAAATTAATATTATTTGTCATGTTTGTTGAAGGAATAGTCAGAGGGCAGCCAATACTAAGGTGTATTATGCCATCAAAGTAGGTACCTAGGAAAGGCCTATTTTAGTGAGGAGAACTGGTGATAAATAACACAACTTTGCTGGCTTGAAAGCAAAGTGGACACTCACTGTGAAACAGTTAGAAACAACATCTTTAAAATGTACAGTGCTCATCAGAACATTTTTATTCCAGTAAAAACAAAATTCAAAACTTTTCAATTTTTTACCACTTCTTACTCACCTTATCTGTAGTCGGGCTTGATATATAATACAAAAATTGAATTAACTGCATTACTACCACTGGCAAGCACAATGTTCTTCCAAAGTAATTGCCATTGATGTCCAGTTTGGGCTGAGTTTAGGCATCACACTAACTCAGAATCAGTGGAAGGGTTGGTTGTCTACTTAGTATGGAAAGAAACTAGTTTTAAAGTTATGGAAATGCATCTGTAGCACTAGCTATCTCCATCTACTGCATGAAATAAATCCCCATGTTTGCTTTTGTCTTGCAGAATGAAATACGCACAGTATGTTTTCCTGGCCTCGGTCTTCTACACTGTTAAATACAGCCTAGCTCAGACCTGTGCAGTGGAGTCTTTCTCTGTGAAAGACAATTTTGATCCAAAAAGGGTAATTATGGTTACTTCAATAGCACATGTGAAGAAGTTATACATATAAACTGTTTTTCCAGGTTATGAGTTTTGTTCATCTAAAAGGGTTTCTTCACCAAAAAGTTAACTTCTTTCATATTCTGTCTTGTTTTTGCTGTTCCTGTATTTTTCTTTTCTCGGTACTTTCTGAAGATCATGGTAAAACTGGCCTTGAAAGCCAGGGATGTTACTAGAATTCATCTTCTGTTAGCTTGGCACAACTTTGAGCTTTGAGCAGTTCTGTGAAAGGAACAGTTTAGTTCCAAACAGAGAGGAAACTCAAGCACAAGCCATAGGGTACTTGCATCCACCACTAGTCCTTCCTGGGAATCATAGCATACAGATATCTTACCTAGTCTGGTATGCTGAACACTGACTCCTGTTTAAGCACATCACCTGTGCTTCTGAGGAGAAAACGAGGGCTAACTCGCTGTTGGACTTGTGTCAGTACCTATTGTAACTAATGGTCAGGAAACATCACAATTCCAGGAACAACTGGGATGTGGTGAGCATTTTCTCTATACAAGACTGCCTTTGCTGGAAACAAATCATGTCCATGGAGAGCTTTGGGAATATCCCAATTTTAAAAAGTCAAAGTTTTCACTCCGGTTCCTGTATTTGGGAATTATGGCCTTGCAGGCTTGAGCACAAAACTTGCCTAACACATGTCATTAGTTTCACTGAAGAATCAAATTTAACATGGCTAGCTCCTGCTCTTCTCAGCATTCCTACTGATAGTGTTAACTTTTAAGGGTCTTCCTCTGGTCACCTGTTAAGACCTTGTTTTCATTTCACTAGGTACTTCCTGTTATGTTTTCAGGGCCCATTTTGCATGGGTATATTCTTTCCCTTGATCTCATTCCATTTCTCTCTGCTGTTACTCTCCCCAACACACCCTCTCTTTGTTTGGAGTATGTAGTCATCACTTTCTGCTTTGCTGGGTAGACCCTTTTTGCCATCAGAGATCAACTGTGGCCTCTGGCAGCCACAAGAGGCAGAGATTGTCTCCAGCCAGCTTGCTACAGTCTTGGTACCTGTGATTTGATATTGTTGAATTTGGTATGGTATTCCATTGAAGAGAAGGGTCTTGAATAGGAACAGGGAAGAACCAGTCTGATTCTCAGAAGACGTCTTATGATGGGACATGCTTTTGGTGTGGGGTCAACTGTGTCAGCAATGTCTCCCTTGACAAGGACAACACACATAGAGCAGTGCAGAGCTGCTAGACCCACTGCTTCTGGCACAGAGGCAAGGGTTCATCAGGCAGCACTGCAGGATCCCTGTGCTACATTCCCACCCAAACTCAGACTGGCACTTATCAGGCAGTGGGGAGTTAGAAAGGCACACTGATCACAAAATCAGTTTGTGCTAATCTTATCACGGTGGCTAATCCAGATATTAATACACTTTCATGACAGTATGCAGGGAAATGGTATGCCCTGGCCAAGAAGGATCCAGAAGGCCTTTTCCTTCAGGACAACATCTCTGCTGAATACACTGTGGACGAGGATGGCACAATGACAGCGTCCTCCAAAGGCCGAGTGAAGCTTTTTGGGTGAGCTCTCTTGACTTTCAATTCTAGCTGCTGTCACGACATACTGGATGAGGGGGGACATGAATGATGATCTATCCTGAACACACAACATGGCTGAGTTTTCTTCATTGAAAAGGGAAGTTTAGCCAAAGTATTAGATTAGAAGCTAGAGGTCAGATACTCTTGGGTCTTGAATTTCCTCACAGCCTGGCTTAGGTTTGGGTCCATCACACAACTACTGCATAAAGTCAATTATTAAGTCAAATCTTGATTGATGGGATGCTTAGATAAATTAATTGTAATCAAGTAAAAAAGCAAATGAAGGCTTGTGGGGCTGTGAGGGCAGGAGAATTCTCATTTCACTGAGAGGTTCAGGGGAAGGAGAGGAGCATTACTTTCACAGGCGTCACAACACAGATTTCTGAGGAAAACCTGTGGTTAACTCTTAGATGTAATGGCCTGAATGGACAGATGGCAGGAAGCTTAGAGTTTTGCCTGTTGGTCATGATTACTACAGGGAATTACAGCATGTAAAGAGATTAAATAGCTTTCTGAGCGCAGAAGAGAAAACCTGTGGCTTCCAATACGCTAGCCCTAGCAGGTGGCTACCTATGAACCTTGTACATTTTCATAGTGCAGCACTCCAAGATATTTTGGGAATGGGAAAATGAGGTTTTGCAGGCATGCCATATTGTGCAAGGCAGAAGACACCTGAAAGGACTCTTCAGAAAACAAGCGGGGTCTCAAGGCTCCTGCAAATTTTATTTCTGCAAAGGCAGGATAGGGGGAAATACAGCCTGAGCAAGGAAGGGAACGAACCCCCTTCCACTGTTTCACAAGTCCAGGTAATGCCTGACAATTGTGTTGAAATGTGGATGGCATTTAAAACAAACAGATACCAAACAGAGAAGGGCATTGGAACAAATGGACACCCAGAGGGTTCTCAAAGGCTGTGTGACAGCTTTTCACCAGCCTGGTAGAGGTGCTTAACTATTACTGTGCTTGTAACAGACATTCCTGTGCCTATATTGCTGGGAAGGGATAGACGGGAGATCCAACTCCCTGCTTCTTCCTGGGACACAGCTACTGACCCCAAAAGAGCTCAAATGTAGGTGAGCTTGCCCTGCAGACTGCTAGATGGGAGCCAAGAAACAGCGCTCATTATTGTGCTTGATAGCTGTCTGCTGGTACAGAAATGGGTGGCAAAAGCTTACTGCAGTGAAGGCGGGTCAGGGCACTGCCCCATGCCACAGCGCAGCTGCACAGCAGAGTTGGGGACCAGAGAGCAGCAGCAGTGATTGGGGGGTGTCACAGATTTGCGTTACTTAATGGCAGTGGCTTTACATTAAGAAAGCCCATGCCCAGGGCCTGAGGCAGTTGTGCCCAAGTCCTGAGTGAAGGACAGCCATTTGAAGCTCTCGTGCTGCCAGGTCTTACCTTGAGTCTTATGGATCTCATTGCAGTTTCTGGGTGATCTGTGCTGACATGGCTGCTCAGTACACGGTACCTGACCCAACCACTCCAGCAAAAATGTATATGACCTACCAGGGACTGGCCAGCTACCTCTCCAGTGGTGGTGAGTTAAACTGTCCAGCCCCCTGACATTAGTCAATTGCTTACAGCTGTCCAGATGTGTGTTTCAACATATAAGCAGGAAAAACAGTTCAGTTCAGATTGCTCCAAGTGAAGACAAAACATCCTTTTTGGGGAGGATGCTTTATCCAAGCAGTGCATTTTATCTCCACAGAAAGGGTGGCATCCAGAGACTCCCCAGAAATCTGTCTTATACATTATATACGTTAACAAGGAGGCTTAGAGGCATTGGGCCACGCACAATGGGTTCTGTACAGCCAGGTGTGGTGCTGAACCAGGGAAGCCATACTTCCTGGGGCCCACTGCGGGCATTATATTACTGCTGAGGTCAGTCATCCTTGTACTCCTCACAACTAAACAGAGGAGACATGTGGACCCGCAGCTGCACCCCAGCAACAAGACATATTTCTCCTCAGACAGACACAGCTGGACTCAAATGGAGCTGTTACTCAAGTCCACCTTTCAGAAACTGCTCATGTTGAACCTCACTTATGTGCCCTTCAAAGCCCATCCTTTGTGCCCGAGCCTCCCACAGCTGCAGTTCTCCAGCTGGGCAACTTGGGGAAGTTGGGGAGGACTTCTAATGTGTAAGAAAGAAATACATTCCCTTAGTACTGGCAGAAAAGCCACACCAAAAAGAACTTAGTTGAGCAAGGCTAGAAAAAAGGAGGAATGTTTTACTGAGGCTTCCTGTATAGGAAATGTCATCTGTACTCTGTGTCCTTCCTTCCACCATGCTTGAGCAAGCAACATAAAGAGGTATTTTGTCATAGAAAACCTAGAAAATCCTAGACTTCCTAATACTCCTAGCCTAAGAAACAAAAAGGTGAAAATGCACTGAGCTTTGTGGGGAAAATTATGGTCTCAAGATGCCCTGTGCTCGTCCCAGTTTCTTCCCCTCATGGTGTGGAGATAAGCTGGATATATGACATGATTACAGATCCTTTGGAAAGCTACCCCTGTCATGTGAAGTTTGCCATTTCCCTTCTGACACATCTACCTCTGCTCTGTTGTGTCCACTGTGTGAAACCTGTGTGTTCTGTTTCAGGGGACAACTACTGGGTGATTGACACTGACTATGATAACTATGCCATCACCTATGCCTGCCGCAGCCTGAAGGAGGACGGCTCCTGTGATGATGGCTACTCCCTGATCTTCTCACGCAACCCCCGTGGCCTCCCCCCAGCCATCCAGCGCATTGTGCGCCAAAAGCAGGAAGAAATCTGCATGTCTGGCCAGTTCCAGCCTGTGCTTCAGTCAGGTACTTCGGGCTAATGAGCAAACTCACTGAGTCGCACAGTAGGTGACTGCGTTTGCTGTTAATGTGACGGAACTACAGCAAACGCAGTTCTTTCTTAGCAACCTTTTCCTCATGTTAGACATAATAGGAAAAGAGCTACAAAGGGAAATCCATGCAAGGACAAGGGCCTGCTACAGTCTGGTTCTGCAGCCTTAAGATTGCTATTTACAGGAATCCTGTGTGTTTAAACTGGTACACTACCAGATCAGCCTTGTTACTGCAGTAGACAGGATAGGGATGGATGCAACAAGCCGCTGTTTCTGCACTTGGAAATGCTTGTCTTGGCCACTTGCATAATAGCATCTTACCTTGGGTCTGTTCAGTGTCCTCCAGGAAAAGATGAGAAGGACCAGGAAGGACCAGTCTCACACTCCTAAGTTCCACCATGACTTGTATCTTGTGTGATCTGACTAGCAGGGTTGAGGGGCTCTGAGCAGCATTTCTGACTGTGTCTGCTGGCAGTGGGAGTCAGCAGTTGCACCACACATATGCAACACAGAACAAGTCTAAAGCCCATTTTGAGAACATTTTTCTGGAGGTACAGGAATTGATCTTCTAGTTCAAATGTTGTCCATGAAATGGACAGATACTTTTTTAGGGCTATGTGGGAGGCAGGAATTCTACTTCGCTGGCAGTTGAGCCCCCACACCCTTCAGAACCTCACTACCTTGCCTGGAAGTTGACCCTTTATTAAGCCATGTAACACACGTGTTCTGCACTGTGGGACAAGGAATGGCAGCTAAAACCTTGTGAACAGCACACTGTTGTGTTAGCCAATCCTCCACTACAAAGCAGGTACTGGCATCACCAAAGGCCGTGGGCATGGCAGGAGCATCCCCACCCCATATCCCTCTGTACTGCTCCCTCTAGCAGAGGGAAAGCAGCTGGCTGGGCACTCTGGAAAGCCGAAAGCCCATGGCTAGCTGGGAAAGGCTGCCTCTGTTTGTGCCAACAGACAGAGAGAAATGCAAACAGAAAACTTCTGCACCCTGAATCTCAGTCTTGTACTGTGATTCAGAAGTGCCCTAGGAAGGCTGTAGTTAAAACTTCACTGGAGACTTAAAGGCTGTTAAAGAACTTTGCAAATTTACTTACACGGACTAAAGTATACTTTTCTTTCTTTCCAGGGGCCTGCTAAAAGTACACTTCTGATCCTATCCTTGAGCACAGAAACCAGACCTCTCGGTCTTGAAGCTGCCACTCAACTAATAATAATAAAAAAAATCATAGTATGGAATAGTGTGTTTTTCCTGAAAAACACATGAAATTATTGGGGGATCTTTAAACAGTGTGCAATATAATAGTGATATTTGAATTTTCATGGGAATACCTAATGTGGCATTTGTCAATAAATGTTTTGGAAAAAAAAAGGCACCTCTGGAACTGGTTTTTATTGCCTCCTTTCCTGCCTGTTGGGGAGCATAAGGACTGAGGATGCTCACTGAGGAGTGGTGAGACAGTAGCCAAGGGTGTTCCAAGCACAGGCAGGGCAGTATCACTCCCCAGCACTGAACAGGGAGGGTGGAGCACGGATCGTGAGAGGGGCACGTCCCCTGACAGTGCTCATCATCAGACAAAGCATGGTAACTGGGTAAGTCTGGGATTCACAGAGAAAATCCAGCCAGCGAGGGTGAAAATGCACAGGGCAAGGTGCAGGCACATCAGTGAGACCGTTACAGCCGAAAACAGGACTGTCAAGAGTATGTGTGAGGCAGAGTTGCCTGCAGCAAGGTTCCCAAGGAGAGAACCATAAATGCAATAAACAGATGCTACTTTCAGTAACACTGCACATCGCTTTAAATGAGTGGGTGCTTGCATTTCTAATGGCATTACTAGCAATTTGCTACCCTCTGCCTTCATAATCCCGTTTTCATTATCTGAAAGGTATAGAACTGAAAGATACAGAACAGACTGGGTTTATGGCACAGAATTTCATAGATAGAGAAAACCAGAAGAAGAGTACCTAGAAATCTCCATGTAGAAAAATGGTAACCTGAGTCAGCATTACTGACATGTATTTCCCACTGCTTTTAGAAAAATCACATTCGTGTTTCCTAATAATAAAAATACCAGTCTAGAACACCCCAGCATCCTACTGAACCCTGCAGTTTGTCAACTACACAATTTTTCACAAGTTACAATTACCAAGCACAGAGGTAAGACCAAGCTGAACAGCCCCTACTCCTGAGGCTTCCAAAAGGTGTGTGGAACAAGGCTGATGTTGATTGAAGACCTTCTGAGCACTACACTGTTAAACAGCTTCTGCAAGATGCTTGCACAATCTTACCTACAATAACCAGAAAGAGTACAGAAACCAAAGACCAGAGGTACCCTCCAAGACCAGAGACATTATTCCAGGGATGCAGTGAAGTGTCTCAAACTTGTATTTCCCAGGATTTCCTGGCAATACTCGTAAGGCTCTAAACCCGCTTGAACAAAGGTGTCCTTGCTCTTCATGTCTAGGGAAAGCCACCCTGACAGGGAATAAGACTGTGAGCTACCACATAAAGCTAATGACAGAAACAGAGGAGCACTAGCAGGGTGTGCTAACAGAACTCCACATAGACAGAAAACTACTGAGTGTGGGAAAAATATCAACCTTTTCTGCTTGACTGAGTGCAAGGTCAGTGTATCGATTGAATGTTCTCCACTTCCACCCTTCTCCCACCAGGAAGTATTGGGGTGGAATCTGTGACCTTAGGACTTGTATAACAACTGATTAGACAGCGCTAACCCTTTGCTGAAGGAGCGTGGCCTTTGGCCAAAACTGTCAGACTAATACTACAAGGCTTAGCGAAGTGGCATTTTTAATGTCCATGGTTACACTAGTTATATGACCAGAGCAGAAGAGAGTTATAGCAAGAAGAGACAATCAATATGCAGGACCCAGTGCATCCTTATTGTGCTTGGTGTAGTCTGTCCCAGATGAGATAGGCAGTGAAATTCCTCCTCAGCCACACGAGGCAAAGCCTGCATGATCATAGAAATTTAGTGGCAATTCTGGTTGAATAAGCCATAGAGTTCACATGCCCCAGGAATTGTGCTTGGGGGAGCATGTTTCCATCAGGACCACAAGCAAGCCCTCATTGTATGATGTAGTATGTTAATGAACAGATGGGAGTTACATCATATCCATTTGTCTCCAATAACTGCAGGAAATGTGAAAGACAAGCTAGGATAGGGCAGGCAGTCATGAGTGTATTCTGATGAGACTTAAACTTCTCTTGAAATTCTGTTGAGTTCAATGTGAAACATCTCAGGTGTGTCTAGAGGCAGACATCTTCTGTCTGCTGTTTGAGCTGGCTGATGAAAGGCAGTCTATTATTTCTGGGTTTTAAGTGTGTGTATAGGTCCCAAGTCATAATCTCTGTCCTGAACAAATTTTCCACTAACAAGACAAAATAAAAAAAATTGTTTATGCATTAAAAGGACTGTTGTTTTGTCCTCAAAAGGTCCTTTAGTGCTGGCAGAAAGACTATGACTGTGCAACAGCAGGGGGGACCCTGCACGGATATTGTCCTTCACACACTAGTGAACATCGTCCAGCAAGGACACTGCGAGTCCTGAGATCAGACACTGTGATATCACCTTGAGTTTGACCATTTTTCCCTGGGTTGTGGTAACTGGGGCAATCTATGTGTTTAGGTTTCTACTTCAGCCTTGACATTTTTTATGGTAAGGTTCCCTTCATGCTTCACTTTTATGTAATGTTGGAACATCCGCAAATCGAGCTACCTTTTACCCCTTGTGCTGGTAGCCACTGCGAGCAGCTGTGTGGGTACTTGGTTGCTGGCTGGAGTTAAAACACAACACTCCTTGAGAACAGTCCTTTCTTTCCAAGATTGTGTTGTCAACATAAAAATTGTAAGCAGTTTCTACAACACAATGATCAGATTCTTTTTTTACAGGGTTCAAGTGAAAGGTTAAAAACCAGTTTTATTTGCTCTCACAAAAGATGGTAACAAATGTAGCATATACACAATTAGACAATGTAAAATACTCAGTTGAAAGGTTCTTTCAGTTGCAAAATGGTTATATAGCCTCACAAGCTTTACTTTGAAGCGCAGGCAAATAATCCCATGTTGCAGTTGCAGTTACATATTCTTATTTGGATTAATGAACAGCAGAAGACATACATGAGTGCTCTGCAGCCTTGCTTTGGTTATGATACTACAGAACTACTAAGCACCTGCTATTCACACCTGGTGCTATGGGTACTTGGCACTTCTGAAAACTCAAAACGGTAATGGGGGGCTGATGACTACATGTAACAGAGAAGGTTAAAACATGCAATTTTGGAAACGCTATCGGAGTCAGTAACATATGGTTACAGAAATCTCAACTTTCAAGTACTAAATAGCGTTTTTCTGTAGATATTAAATGATTAAAAAAGAAAACGCCATTTCAAAACTTTTATATTTTGTTAGAAATAAACTCATACCTGGAAATACCAACTTCTCTTCTCTCTGTAATTGTTAATACACACTCATTTCTTAAAGGAATGAGTTTATATCATAGCAGCAAAGAAGATTTTCGGAAGAAATCTTCTATTTTTCATGGTTTGCACATCTATATATTTTTATCCCTGCATAACAAAATCAATACTATTCACTACAGCTATGTTTCTTCTTCTTCTTTTTTCTTTTTTTTTTTTTTTTTTTTTTTTTTTTTTTCGTTTTTAATAAACCTGTAACTAGTACATTGTCTTTGGTTTGATAAAGACTGCTATATTCGGATTGCCAGGGTGGGAAAATTTTAAGGTAGAAGGGCTACTCAGGTAGGACATCCTAAACTGCCCACTCAAGCTCCTACATCTTCCCCTGCTTCAGACACACTAAAATCTCTCAAAACCCTATACTTAGTATTTCTCTAAGTAATTTTATTTATGGTTCCACCTCATAGTAGCAAAACAACATGTGCTAACCGCTAGATTTTACTTAACTGTGTACACTGGTTCTTCACTCAGGGGCAATTATCACAAGTTCAAAATCTATTTTTACTATCTCCATCCAAGTAGAATGTCTCAGTAACTTTTCTTAAATTGAGAGGGTTTTCAATTCAGTAGGGCCCATGGCCCTTTTCTGTTCTGCCTGTATGGACAAGGAATTGGAATACTAGGATGTGATAAGTGCCCCTTATTAAAACTTAAAAGAGGCAAGAAATATTTCATCTAAATTCTGCGACAGAATAAATCATCTAAGGCTAATTTTCAGTACAAACACATGAACAAGTAACCAGCAAGTAAGGAGATACAAGGTCACATCTCACATGCGCTGACATTTTGCATATGTTTCTTTTCTGTGCTGTACAAATAGAGGGTATTTAAGGTAGTTCAGTTCCCTCCTACTGTGCAAACTTGGGCAATTCTTTTTTCTGAGACCTGAATGTTTCATCAAATATGCAGTTTTGTTGTTATGTTGGTGAGGTGGCTGATGTCAGCAAGAGAGCAGTAGGGGATTTGTTTGTGTGACAAAGTCACTCCTCTTATGGAAAACACTCCAGCTGTTTTCACTGGTGTTATCATTCTCTCTGCAAGCCTGTTAAAGGTACAGCTCAAACTGTGCCAGTTGCGAAAAGGGAAGAGTAAAGCAGCACCCCTGCAATTTCAGGGGACTCTGTGCTGTTTATATAAAGTGTTTGGCAGCTGCAAGCACAGCCAGTGGTGATATGTACCCTGTGATCTAGGGCTATCACACGTTTGTGCACATGCTTTGCAAAGCACAGGAGCTCAAACTGTTCTTTGTTATTTCTTAAGTGTCCTAAGTAGGCCCTGCTACATTCAAGAGTGTGCTGTCCTGTTGTATGAAAACACAAAAGGCTCTAACTAGTATTTCAGCTTTCTCCTGATCATGCAGACCTGAGTGGCCACTTACAGTCTGTGAGGGGAGGTGTTAGCTGTAAGGGCTGAAGGACACCAGGCTAGGTGACAGCAATGGAGAGAAAGAGGGACTTTCAGGGTTAGAGCCTCCAACACAAAGAAGCATCAGCTGATGGCCAAAGTGCAAACAGGTGACTTGGGCAAAAACAAAGAGAAAGGGCAGGGAAGTCTGGAGGCTAGGGCTTTCTTTGCCTTCTCCCCTTCGAGAATGGGCCGATACCTCTTCCCTTGCCTCTGGGAAATAGCTCTGGCATCCATGTAATGGTCACAAACACTGAGAGAGCTGGGTGGAAACCCCTCTGCGAGAGACTGAAAAGCCTCATACACCTGAAGACATGGCAAATGTTCTGAAATAACCCACTGTGACTAACCAGCAGGGAATCAGGGATCCTTTACTTCATGCTCTGAGAGTGTCTCGTTGCTGTGCACTTTTCCATCAAACCCTTAAGTCAAGACAGCCTGGCAGCTAGGGCAGCCAGTTCACTCTCAGACAGGTAATCCATGTGCCTTTGCTATCATCCTCACTCACACAGTAAAGCAATGGTTCTGCTCCTGCTGCAGTTTGTGACCTCTATAAGTCTTAGCTTGCTCTGGACACTAGCTCAGTGAAAAATGGAGAAAAATAAATATTTATTCCCATAATTCCTATTTACCAGGCAGAATCCTTGTCCTAAGGCAGCCTCTTACCAGTTGTGGTTGTTTGACAATGCTGTCTTTTGTGCTGTGAAGAGTTAATGGGGCAATTGCTTCTAACTTTCATTCCTAACCTCATCAGGTCATTTCCATATGCCCTCCTCAGCCTGGGAGGAGTTTATTTTTCTGGGGAGTTGTCATTTGCAAGGAACATACACCACTCTGACACCGAGCCAGGCACCACTCTTCAGCATCACTTGAAAGCTTCAACGTACCCCACAGGAAGGGAGGACAGGCCTGCCTTCCCCCAGTAGTCAATGGCACGCACTCTGTAAAAGCCGGAGACTGAGCTTCCTGCAAATGAAAAGGTTAGAAATGGTCACTGTGAAATGCAGACACCTGTGGTACTGGGAGGATGTGAAGCAGGCACTGCTCCTGTAAAATGTAGGTTTGTGGAATGGGCTGGGGAAGTCAGTTCTGCACCCTACATAGGTGTGTCTGTGCCTGTCTGGTTAAAAAGGATAAATTACTCATGGCCAAGTACTGGCTTTTTTATCTTGTTTCAGCAATGATGTCCTCTCTGCTTACTAGGATTTGCAAGTACAGCTACAAAACTGCTTTTCCAGCAGTTCCTTTGGAAGAAGGCTGTGGCATCTGCAACACACAATTAGCAATTTCCTTTTTCTCTGACTTACTTTTCTGCCTGAATTTTGCCTTTGGAACAGGTTATGTGGGGACAGGTTCAACAAAGAAGCAGAATAAGAAGCATGCAGGCTGACTGAAAACTCTCTGCTCTACTAAGGAAGCAGCACCACTTACTTTAAAGGTATGTGAGCTGATCTTCTGTGGTTCTGCTGCTTTTTACCCTTGATCCTGTTCAAAGAACAGAGCTTTCCCTAGCAGAATCTTTGAATGCACAAGCAATATAAATTTGAGGGTATTTTATCTAAAATCAATCTAGAATTGATTTTTATGTGTGTTTTAGTGTTTTTATTCTAGAAATAAAAGAATGCTAGAAATAATGGGTGAGGATGAAGTTCCTAGCAATAAGGGCTATGATATTTTTTCAAGCAGTCTTTTGTGTTGCAGTTGGTTTTGAACTATTAAAACTGGTATATAATATTATAATAATAAATTATAAATTATAATTTCAGAGATTTGTCATAGCCATGATTCACAGTTTTTGCTTGCCTGTGTAGGTTTACACTGGAATAATAGTTCTGAACTTTTATTATGCAACCACTGCTGATAAGACTTTCTCATAAGCCTTTGTTTCTGGTAAAAACATCTCTCAACTGCTTTTTAATAGTATCACTATAATGCAAAGTTTATCTGTGTTTCACGCAGTTCTCATCAGTGCTTATTATCAATATCTGTTGGATGATCATGCTGCAGACTAGACTGCATTTGCTTAAAAAAGAAAAAAACAAAGCAAACAAAGAAAAAAACAACAGCCACCACCCTCCAACTGCAGATAAACAAAAAAATATCCAAATAAAACATCACTATCTTGCTTCACTTGGATGTTTCGTCTGAGTACAAGGCCTGGTTGTAGCTTTTTTGTCTTTTTTTTTTTTTTGTCATCATTTTTTCGTATCTCTACACCAGCTGCAAAAGTGCTCCTTAACTTCTCAGGGACTTTGCCAGGCCTGCAGCTCAATGACTGGCTTTTGTGACAACGAATTACACATGGCACACTACTAATGATGTCCTCATGACTACTTTTCAATCACTGTTTGTCCTTGAGAATAAGGCTCTTACTGAGAATATGATCCTAAAGGAAGGGATGTGCTCTTATTTGTTAGGGACTGTACGTTACTAGCAAGTTACTTGCCTTCAGTAGTTACTAAACAATGGTTCACACACTCATGAGCGGCAACATCCCATGACAGATTACCTAATGCAAGTATTTTTGCCATACCTGGACTGTAGACCCAGAGAGTGAATATTGTGTCTTTCGCATTAATCCGCTGGTACTCTTTTCCATCCAATGAGAATTCCACTTCAAATGTCTTTATACACCTAAAAAAGAGAACCGAGAGGTTTCTAAATACAACTGATAGTGTGTAAACTACCAAACACTAGTCTCAGGGCTATTCCAACAAGAAGAAAAATAAGAAATGTTCAGTTGATTCATTCCTACCAAACGTAGGATGGCATGAATCACCACTATTAGGAAGAACTAGGGC
The DNA here is from genome assembly GCF_015227805.2 of Hirundo rustica. Classification (NCBI taxonomy): domain Eukaryota; kingdom Metazoa; phylum Chordata; class Aves; order Passeriformes; family Hirundinidae; genus Hirundo; species Hirundo rustica. The sequence goes on from NC_053488.1 coordinate 73,199,126, forward strand.
TCCAACAGCCCCCAGAAAAACACCTAGACTGACTTGCTGCTTTGGGTATATGCAGCATCACAAAATGTCATGCATCTTTCACTCAGACACTGGGGTATCAAGAACAAAGAATCTAGGGAAACTGGCTTGAAAAGGAGCTAAGTCATTGCCTCCTGAGGCAATCTGGTTGTACATTGGATCACCTTTCAGAGTTCACCTACAGAGGGTTTGCAGTTGAGTCCAGCTTGCTGAAGCAAGCAACTGGAGTTTTTCTCTTCCAGTTCACATCCCTTATAGAGATGTCCAAGATCCTACTTAGGCATCAGCTGATAATGTAACTTTTACCATGAATCTTCCTGTCTGTTATGCTGAAGAGAATTCCCTCAGAAATGCCACTGAATGCTGGTGAGCAACAGGCAGATTCCTTTGAACATTCAGCAAATTAGGCAGGCTTGCTCTTCAGTCTGTGCACACAGGTTCTACAGTTCATTTTGTCAGACAAATGCACTGTATCATCTATCAAGGAGCAACAATTCATAAATTTGTGAACTTGTTTTACTCTGTAGGGCTTGTGGAAACTTAGGGAGTAGTATGTTGGTAACTTATTTGTATCCATTTTATTTTAAAGCTACTTACTTTGATTTTACACAGTCATCATCCCACAGTACAATGACCTGCCCCTTTGTGAGAGGGATCAAACGAACACCAGTCACCTGTCCAAAGACACAAGCTCATATAAGAAAACTGTACAAACCAAACAGCCAGGTCAAATTTCTGCGTTCATCCTTCCTTATTAATTACTTGCTTTGATTTTTTTTCCATTGATATCAGGTGTAAAACAAAATTCTTGGCTCTGTAGCTTTTTGCAGCCTATGTCTCCCACTCGTCAACGTTGCAGAGGACCTTCAGAGACTATGGGTATGACTATGAACCTTGGTGAGACTGAATGAACAGATACAGATGTCTAATATGGCAGCTATGATTCCATTTTAGCTTTAGCTGTCAATTATTAACTGGAGAGATGGTGTCAATCCTTGCAGCATACCATGTGAGTTTTAAAGAGACCACTGCACTTTTCAGTACTGCATTACTAATTTCCCATCATGGGAACTTCCATTCATCTCAGTGATGGCTCCTATCACTAGCTATGTAGTACTTTATCTTGAATTATATCTTTGAAAGCCTTCTCATCAAAAGAGAGAAGGACTGTTTATTTACTTATTCTTACATGGTACTTGTAACAAAAAAATAACTCAAATAGTCTTCTTCTAAGATTTAAGGCAGGAAACAGGTTCCATTTTGATGTGTCTGATGGTAGAATAAAACACATACTTGATCAGGAGCTGATGCAGGTCTTGCACAGATGTGGATAAGAAAGACTGAAGGAATGGGAAAGTCTTGCTTCATTGTCAGGATGCCAGCTTCAGGAAATGGGAATGGGCCTGTAACCAGTGGGTCCTGCAGAGCCACAGAATAGTGTTGTGAAAAATCTTTCATTATAGCACCTGAGGAGCACCTGAAGATTAACTGTTAAACCAGTGTAAAGTGCCTGTGTATTTACTTTAGGACTCTAAATTTCTTATAGAGTTGGTACTGCTAATGCCTACAGGCATCCTAGTTCTCCATGCTGGGAGACTTTATACTCACCTGTTTTCCAGCTCTTCAGGAAACAGAGGGTTTGTCCATCTCACAAACTGGGTTGATCACAAATGCCCTTAGGAACAATCTGTCACTTCTGTAACCTTCCATGGATGCCTTTCAGGCTAGAGGTCTTTACAAACCATTGCCCCATACCTTCCCAGCACGCGGAGCAAGCTACTGCTAGCTACAACAGCTACACAGCTGGTCTCTGGGAATGAGGCTGTACCAGACAGCCATGAGCATCTAAAATTTTGTTGCTGCTCTTTTCAAGGAAGAACTGATGTCTCCTACAGTATCCAGCAGGCCTTAGCAACAGTCAGTTGCGGTGACTGGGAAGAGAAGACACAGTACTGTATACCAAAGTCAGAAAGCAAGTACTCTCTGTGGGCCCTGGAGGGGATAAAGATGACCTCCTTTTTTTAACGTGGGAGTCTCAATGCATAGGGGAAACTATGGGAAGGGTAGCTAAAGTGACAGGCTGCTCAGATATGCTCACATACAATAAGTAATCTCCACATGGCTTTCATCCATAGGGAGGAGAGTGGCTCTCAGAGAAGACTTACTCCTTAATTACCTCTACGGTGCACTCAGCACTAGAGAGGATGAGGGAAAACTATCGGTCTTCCTGTGAGCCTCTCACAGTTTTCTGAACTTGCATTGGGTAGTTTTCACCTCAGGGAAGTGTTTGTTTTCTATTATTAAGAGGATTCATTGCAGCACTCTAATGCAGCAATTTGGCCATTCTGTAATATACACAGGGCCGTGTGACTTACTAGAACACAAAGAGCCTCAACGCTCATTGAAGATTCAGAGAGAAGGCAGTACTTCCCCAGGAGCAACTGTGCCTCCTTATTTTATGGGTAGGCCCAGAGCAAAGAGGTTGTATGACAAAAACACAAAGGCATAAGTTGTGTATGAACTACACTTTTCTGCAGGACTGCAAGTAAATTTTTGTGTGTATATGAAAAGTGAATGACCGTGGGCTAAGGAAATTTTAACTATGGGCCTGATTTCTTATCTTTTTCACAAGCACTTTACTTATACAACACTTCAAGCAAACACATAATCATACCTCAGCATCCCTTACTTGCTGGAGCTGTTCTGGAGAAGGAAAGTCAGGGCTTCCTAGGTTTTTCCACTTCAGATAGGGATTGGTTTGGTTGTTATCCATGTAATATGTCACATACACCAGCTCTGTAGGAACACAAACAAGAGAAAGTAAACTCTTTACTTGGATTTAAAGATTACCAAGAATAAATTTAGCAGGTGTGTAACCTTTTCAAAAGTGATTTCAGCACTTTGGAGCCTGACTTCCACTGGAAAGTCCCATGGCTAGCACTCTCATGAGGCTCTACAATTTACATTTGACAAATTTACGTTTCAAATTATTACTTCCGCAACAAGAACTGAAATCCTCTTTTTGCACAGGTGCTGCACGCATTTGTTGGCTAATTGCATCATCTGTGCAGTTGTGTATTCATGTTGGCTGTCACGGAGTCATCTCATCACCATTACGGGAACTGATGCCTGGCAATATCCAGCCAAGTACACTGAGATCAATAGTCGTCCAAAAAGGCCACACTTGGCAGTTGCCATTAAAGGCAGGATCAAAGTGTAGGTATTAGGAATGAAACTTTTAAAGAAGAACACCATTATACCTCAGAAAATCTAGGAGTGCACAAAAGATGAGAGAGGAAGTTAGGAAATTAAATTCACTCTTGCAATGAAAGGCAACTCAGTAGAAGTCTTCCAGCTGATATTCTGTCTTAAGGATCACTTAACATGAGCTATCTATATATTTCTTTACCTTTAAGTTTAGGGAAATCGGTGGCATTCACTGTGACAGTGCTGATGTTGGATGAAGTCCTGATATCCTCACTTGAATATATCAGTACTGTAGCTTGCCAGCTGTCTGAGGGCTGTGTCTCACTTGGGGTGTGCACAGATGCCAGCACGCCAACTGTGCTGTTTTGAGCACTTTCATCTCCACTAATCTTCACTTCTGCAAAAATCTGCTTTTCTCCTTTAAAAAACATGACAACTGTAAGCATCACTGTTAGTCAGTCCTGTGGCAGAAGTTGAAGGGTCAAAGGATGCAAATAGACTGAGCAAAGGTTGAGCTGTTCTGCCTTATTTTACCGGTTACAGCCTTCAGTCAGATTTATTTTACATCAGCAGAGTATGTACGTACTACAGCAGCTCTTATGCTTAGCAGTTCAGCTAGCAACATGCAAACAGGTGACAGTGAATGAGGTTCCCCCTGTAATATGTTGAACAAGTCTTCCAGCTGCAGGGAATTCTTAAAGACAGTTGCAGCCTGAGGGGATGTACCCCTTCCATCATAAGGGGGAAGTACCAGTCAACAAAAAATGAGCGGTTGGCACACAAGGGGTATAAACAAAGCAGTAGGTTAAATCAAATGGATAACAGACTCTCAGGAATATTTTCTGAGCTAAAATCTCTCTGAGGAAATGAAGTTTCATTTTCTTAACAGAGCTAGTAAACAGGGAGTAGGAGAACACATGCTTTTATGACTAGTGAGATGGCTGGAACAATCTTTCATAGGCTGGAAGCTTCTAGGTAGGAGAGCTTATTGATTTGCTCTTTAATCAGTGGTTACTATACCTAGCAGTGCCAGCAAGCCCATGGCAGTCAGCACTGGTTTCCGCACCATCTGAACATGAGGCGGCTTTGTATTGTTCATCTGAAAACGTGCTGTCAGAGTTCGCTGGGTGAAGTAATGGGGGTAGTAGCTCAAGAAGGCATTGTCATTACTCAGCAATGAGTAGTTGATGCTATTGTTGGCTTTGGAAATGAGCAGGTTTTGGTGCTGGATGATTACCTGCAAAGTCATAGAGAAAATGAAGCTTCACCTTGGAGAACAACCAACAACCAACAACCAGTCCTTGTATTTTCTTAAAAATCCTTACAGCATTCTGTAAAAAACTGTCACTCTGCCTTTTAGAAAAGACTGAAGAAAAAAACTGTTCGTCATAAGTCTTGAAAAAACCGTACTTTAGGTGATATATTAATCACTAAAATCTGAAGTACCTGTATAATTTTGCCAGTAGTAAGTATCTGAAATATTACTAGTACTTGTCATAAACAATGAACACATTTCCTTGTCCATTGCACTACAAATGATGCTCCTCTGTCTTGAATACTTAATCAGTAGTCAGGATTTACCATCTGAATTAATTCTAAATGGTTCTCCAAATCTGGAGTTACTTTATACCCACTACACCAGTGTCTGTGAGCTGGTCCTGGATTCTGTTTCTCAATTAGTTATTTTTTCACACTTGGTGCTAACTTGGAATTAATTCTCCCGGAGTTTCACTAGTTGCTGAGCTGCTCTCCAGCAAAATATCTAAGTTCCCAAGTTCTCTGTTTATTAGATTGTGCCTGAGTATCAGAATTACGCAGAACTTCAGAAGGCTGACAACTGAACAGTCTCACAATTGTGTCTCTGAAGAAACACAGTGCTTCAGCTTCTATATAACCAAGTGTTAATTTTCTATTGGATGTGTCTTTCTTTCTCCCTTCATATCACCACATCATTATAAACACTGTTATTTTGTCTGGCAAACCTCTGATGCAGTCAATAACTTGTTGCCTTAGAGAAGATTGCTTGTATATGAAGTCTCAGGGAACTGGGAGCCTTTGTCTCCTCAGGAGCAGCTGATAAGATGCATCTTTCTTTCTGGGGGACATACATACTCCTGTGTTTGGGAATGATTCCTTTGCACAGGAGCATTTGGACTCTATGTGCTGTTTAACATAGTGGCTCACAAAACATCAGGCCTGCAGTGGAAATTATTGCTATGCAGGTAAGAGCTGAGCTTGCTCTGGGGCCAGGGTGCAATTACTGCAAAGGTGGGAATGTTGAGCATTCCCTTCTCCTGCTTTTCTGGTCAACATCAGTAATTACTAGTAGTAAGTAATAAGATCATGTGTACAGCCAGAATCCCAAACCAAAGAACAGGCTATGCAGAGAGCACAAGGAACTTCTTTCTTACACCTGATGTCTCTTGATGGGGTAAACTTATGAAGGAGCTGGGAAATAATTCTTGTATGTGAGGTGACAGCCAGCCGCACTGACACCAGAGCAGTAATATTCCATGGAGAGGGCATGTGTGGTAGCAATCCTATGAGATGGAACTAACATGGGGACTGTATACATTCTTCAACTCAGTTCTCTAGTGCTTCTCTGACAAGTTCTCAGTTTGGTTCTGGGTTGGAATTTTTTTTTTTTTTTTTTTAGGAAAGATGAAGAAAACTAATACAAATTAAATCAAGCTACTAAAACCAGACTATTCAGGGAAACCCCCACTGTTTTAGTGGGGAGATCTCGGTTTTTAGGATCTATTACTCTGAGTAGCTGCTAAAAAATTAACTGTTAAGTCTACGTTTTCAACTGCATTAACACATCAGGGCACATTACTGTGTCAAAACTATCAATGAACTGTTACCTTTACAACCATAGCTGCATAGGTCACATCAGCTCGCCACAGTTGTGGAATGGACCATCCAACCATTGGATCTGCTTCATCATTATATATGTCAACAGAAGAAAAACTTGGAAACAGCTTCTGAATTTGTTGAACGGCTTCTACTTCTTGTTGCAAGATGTAGAGAGAATTCCCATCTCCCTGCAACAGTATTTCATATCTGCTTAATGGTAGTGAGAAAGTGGTAAACAAACAGACATAAGCTAGAGTCATAAACAAAAAACATATTCTGAAAACATATTCCTTAGTCACCAAGCTGCTGTGGACCAACAAAATTAGTACTTTTACCTCATGTACTACAGAATGTTCTATTTGCACGAGCTCCTCCTAGAATATAAAATGGAAAAGAAGAATTTCCCTTTGGAAATTAGGGAAAGACAAATTTGCTTTGAGCTAAAGTCTTGTAACTGAACATCTTCAAAGTTTTGCAAGAACAGGTAGCCATGCTTCCTGCTATAGGCTGGACACTCATCATCACCATAATCATCAACTTTGTAAATCAGAATGAAATGTAACTTTGATTGAACTGATTGAAAAAATGGCTTAAAACTGAAATTTTGGACTAACCTTCTTATGGAGAGAGATGTAATCCAGCCTTACACCAGTCTCCCCTGTGAAGAAGTTGGTCCCATTGTAGCAATGACACAGAAGACTCCAGCACATGGGTGACTTGGGTAAGGGATGGAAGGAATCCCCAGGCCCTCCAAATTTTAGAAAAGGACTGGCTGCTCTTAATCCTTCTGAACAAGCATCATAATAGTTGAGAAACCCTGAAGTCCAAGCAGATGAATATATCAAAGATGATAACTCAAAACAGAAACTGGATCTAAAACTTCAAGGAGATGTTATAACCCTATTATTTGATTTATTGGCAAGGCCTCACAAACTGGAATTACGCTTTCCTATGTACAGATAACACAAGAAGACATCAAAACCTCAGCTGCCTTCACAAGTGCAGCTTCCTTTCTTCTAAAGATCCTGTATGAGCATGTTCCTAAAGCATGCAATTTCAGAGAGGTGTTCTCCTCTTATTCCACCCTTCACCTCCTGTTACTAACTACACCTTATATCAAATAATTGAACTGTATCTTCTTAGTGTAACTCCTGTTTTATTTCTTCTGTTCCACTACCCCTGATACCCAAACAGGAAATAAAGTGTAGCCAGCAACATCACCTTAGCAAATCAGATCTGGTATACCTGTCACATTCTTTATCACTCTTGCCCTTCTTTGTCCGCATAACTGACAGTATACTTACACCTTACTTCTTTGTCAGTATAATTTACATCTCACTGTCACCCCTCTGGTCACCCCACACACCTGTCTCACTTCACCACACCCACAAGTGCTCCAAAACATGCTCACCTTTTACTGTCATAGACACATTGTCAAAGTCGTGGTGGTCTGGTTCATTCCATGTCTCAAAATTCCATTTAGCAACATGCTCCAATCCGTACCTATCTGTTAGAGAGGCCTCATTTATCAGTCAGCTGCATATCCAGACAATACTATTAAAAAGTGACTTATAGAGACAATTCTATTAGTTTGGGCTACAGGTGAGGCTCAGCTACCACTACATCATTTCCATCGCTATTTTTAATAATGAGGGAAATGTAATTTTGGAGTTTGCAAACAATGTCTCTTTTTTGATGAAATGCAGCAACATTTGAATAAGATGGAAGGTGAGAGGGAGATGACTTACAGCTTTGTGATTAGGTCACTCACCTACCCTTAATTCAGGTTGAGCCTTCTGCCTTGTTAGAAATATTTGAAGCTGGCATACAAGAAGTATTCAGGTTATCATGCTCCAGTGGAAGCTAGCAGTTTACAACCACAACAATATAACAAGGTTAAAAGTCAGTTCTTCAAGGCAGGTCAAATGTGCTACCCAGAACACTCTATTCATTCTGGGTGTTGACCATGGATCAGTAAAAAGAGGGACTATTATCCCATGGTCTCCATGGTCTGTTCTGGCATTTTTGTTTTCTGGTTTTGTGTTGAAATCCAGGGTGTCTTGAAATTGATCATAATACACAAAACTTTTTGAAGTAGCTAGAAAGGACTACAACAGAACAAATAACAAGGCTTTTATTTTTTTAACCTACCTATGTATCTCCTGGCCAGAACAGCAATTAAGTTTCTCCACTGTAATACATGTTCTTTATCTTCAAAATCTAAAAAATATCCTGATGGATTCCCCATTAATTCAAATCCTAAAAAAGACATAAGAAATTGGTCTCCTTTTTTTGTGAATGCTATCTCATTTTTATTAATGAAGAGATTATCACATCATCTGAAACAAGCTTGTTAATAAAGAAGCATCATTAAATGGGTTCTCTTTCCTGTTTCCACATGTTCCCATCAGAAATATTGCAGATTTGAGGTTGTTTACTTGTTACTTGTCAGTGACTGTAGCAGTCTAAGCTAGTAATTGTCAACATAAATGCAGGGTTCAGAGGAAACTTAAAACAGTGAATGTTTGCATAAATTTATGGGAAGTTATACCTGGAGTATCTGCTTCTCTGGCCCTTATAGGTACATGTCAATGGGTACAATCTCCTCTTCAAGAGATCTCATTTTACAAGTTCAACCATCTGAATCTGCCTTCAGAGGCAATGTAAAAGCATTTGTTTTGCCTTAATTGCTAGAATACCATTTTGCTCACACTGATGTACATGATGTAAAGTTAAATAGGTAAATAATGAATTTTTATCAAAATCAGCATTGGAAAAGCCCTCGAAGAATATTCTAAAGATTGTACAATACAGACAGACAGATATACCAAGCTGTGGAGGCAGGGAGCTGGCCTTACCTGGAATGAGCTTATTTTCCCACAGACGATCCATAAGATTATCCAAGGCAGTAAAATCGTAGTCAAGTTTGCCGTTCACCACTCTGAAGAACAAAGGTAATAAAAATTACAAGTGTAAATATTATAGCAGATATAGGACTTGATTAGTAGATAATGAGTCAGGCTTCCTTCTCAAAATTTACATGAGACTTGGGTTCTTGGAACTGTACACAAACTTCCTTCCTCTAAAGTAAGAAGTGTTCAGCATAAGCAAGTCATATCTCTTGACCAATCCATTCCTTTTTTCCTATTTCAGCAGCAATAGAAGCAACATAATGGGTCTGCTTGCTGAATTCTGATTTTTCAAAGAACTTTAAAATTTCTCTCTGTTGAAGTAAAATTTATATAGATTGTCATTTTTTGCTTAAGCTGTTTTTTCAGTTTCCATTGGATTACTCACTGCTAGGCCAGCTCTTTTCACACTGCCCCATACGCAGCCTTTCTTAATGTACTCCTAATCTGCAGTATATAATATAGATTACTTAGTAGCACTTCTTATAGATTTAAGTCTAGATGAATCATAATTATATCTTTCAAAGAATGCTGAATTTATGCACATAGTGTCTGTAACTTTTACCTCACTGTAAGCATTTGCTTAATATTTCTCCTGTACTCCCAGGATGTCAGGCTGCAAATCTTTCATTCAGCTTTGAATAAATGCATTCAAAGAGCTAGCAATCTAAGATGCATTCCTTTGTGTCAGGGAATCTTGCAGAAAACATGTACCAAAATGTGGACATGCACAGGGATGGGAACACTCAAATTCTTTTACTCAGGGAATGAAAAATAGCATTTGCAATTTATGCGATACACTAGAAGATTTTCTTAAAATTCCTGAAAGGCTTTTCTTGCCTGGTATCCAGTACAAACAAATACAAGATACTATGCAGGTCAATTTCCCACAACTTCTGAACTTACGGCCTGATTTAACTGAAATCTAAAAGGAATGGAGATTTTCTTGCCAGTATGAAGTGCCAAATAGGAATTAACAATGAACTTCTGTTGAGAACATTCTGTTAGTGTGACTTACTGCTGTTTGGCCCAAGAAACAGCCTTGGCCTAGTGGCCAAATTCTGTTCTCAGTATAACCTGAGCAGAAGTTTTTTTAAGCTCCCTTGACATAAGTCTAGCCCCAGTTTCACAACAGCACTGAGTGAAGCTTTGGCAACCCCTCTCAAAGCTGATTTGTCCAGTCATGCCAGGGCACTACAACTCATTTTTCTGGTACAGTGCAGCCTGACCATCTCCAAGTCTTGCCTGCTCTTTCCTAGGCACTTTGCCTTTGCTTGGGTGGAAAGCTATACAAGTGAACCATAGATGCAATGCTGCCAGTATGATGGAAGGGGGAGAGACAATCTTGCAACTGATCAATGCTAGCATAGCATGACAAGCAAACAGGATTAGACATTAGAAAGGGGCCTTCAACAGAGCTCTTAAATAAATGCTGGGAGTTACAATTTGTTTCTTTCTTTCTGTGCCTCTCCATGCATTTCTGAGCCTCTTTGATGGAGGCTCTTCCTCTACACTTTCTTGTCAAGGAAAGGTTTCAAAGAAGAAACTGTACTAGTAGCTCCAAATTCTCAGAGAATTAAGAAGGGCTGACAGAATTGCCTAGTGAACAAATAAGGGAACTGTGCAACATGAAGAAGACAAATCTCCGACCAGGATCTAGAAGAGGAAGACAAGGCAGGCAAAGCGTAACATAAGCCATATCCACTATGCCAGCTTCACATGTTATGTAACAAAGCACACAGTCTTAGCCCCAGCCTGGTCACACTCTTTTACCAAAGACCTGAAGCAGGCTTTTTATTTTTAAAGTATGTCTCACTGCCATGACAGAAATTGTAATGTGTGCAGTCACCGATGGGCTTAGTGTTCCTGTCCAAGTCAAACGTTTCAGCTGTAAACGAAGCAAATAGCAGGAAGAATTTATTTGCTTAGTATACTTTCAAGTATTTTAAAAGTCACTGTTGAACTAAAGAATGGACACTTGGAATCAGTTTTTTTTTTTTGCTTAGACAGAGGCTTAAAAAAAATTCTATTCTAAGTTCAAAGACAAGGTTTGTTTTTTTTGGGTTTTTTTGGTTTTTTTTTTTTTTTTTTTTTTTTTTGTTGGTTTTTTTTTGTTTTTTTTTTGTTAAAACTAGTTCTGCTCCCTCAGATCCATTAACTATTTCCAGTTGTACCCTGTGTTCTATTGAAATATTTGCTTACATGCACACTTACAGTCAGTGTGCGAAAGAATGATTAACTACACTGTCTTGTAAAAAGTTAATAATGCCATACAGATAAAAGCGAACTAGGGTCTTCCTGACTTCAGTATAAGGTCTACACAGCATTATGCGAAAATATATGCATAAATAAAACCTTTTACTTGATGCCTGTACATTTAAGATGCCAGGACATTTACATTCTTCCTACTGTACCAATTAAGCAACACATTTAAAACAGGATGCCATTGCTGACTGAGTGACTGAGTGCAACCATGACTGAGTGACAGTACATGACATCTTGTGTTATGTGTGTAGGTGCAGAGGCATTTCTTATGTTCTTTGCCTGACCTGTCACATTATAAGAATCTCTTCTTCCTCCCAAGTGGACCAGACAGTATGCTCCCATTAATAATATGATTACTTGACCAACAGGATTGACACTTCCTCAGATTTTGACTTTATCCTTACCTCTACTACATTTACAGTAGCATATACACTACCGCTAAATCTGGGTTGCATGGTTGCCTGCCATGTAGTGACTGGAAGCCATGCTGTCTGTTGCACTTGAGGCACAAAAACTGGTACTATTTACAAACATTCTGCACGGACAAGATTGGCTCAACTGCCAGGTCCTTCCAGGAGGGCTCTGAAGACATTTTAGGACACTGAACACCAGAATAAAACTGTTACAGGCACATGACAAGGTAAATCCGTGGTGGAGGTAAATCTGGGGACATGGCCAAAGTTGTTCAAAACATCTAAAGCGTTGGTGGAACATCATGTACCTATGGTGGAGCTCTTGGTTGCAAGCCCACAGAATTTTACAGTCTATTTTTTTGCCTGCTCTTCTTTCAATCTTTCTGTCATGGTTTCTAGACACCATTGCCTTAAACACTCAGAAAGTTATGTACTCGTCATTTCATTTGAGTCCTTGCAAGTCTGGGATTGTTCATTGTTTCCTGTCAGGTATTTTGAATGTCAAGCAGCAATCACTGTCCTGTCTATGCCTGGCTTTCAACTGTTCCTCAGCTGGGATTTTTCTGGGAAGCTTGCCAGATAGACCTTCTTCATCTTCAGTAATTATAAACAACTACACTAAAGCATGTTTACTTGCATCTTGGCACCAAGGCCCATAGAAGCACCAGGCCTGAGACCGTTATATTTCAGAGACTGCTGCCTGCTGGTGAGGAATCTTTTCAGTCTGTATCATGGTTTCAGTTTGAGAACCATGTACCTCCTGGAAGCAACAATCATGATCTGAATATGAATAGCAGTGATGTATACAGAGGGGCGTCTGTTGGTTGTCACAAAATCTGGTCGCGCTCTCCCTTGGAAAGGTTTGCTTTGTGGGTAATCCTTCGCTGAATCAAAGGCTACATGCCCATCTTACCAGCTTTCCACTATATCCTATTACTGAAGTAAAGTTTTTTCAAGCATGGAGCGAAATTCTTTTCAGGTGCATAGGTAGCACTAGACAGCTTGCCAAAGTGTTGTAAGACACTCCTGTTGTGATCCTTATCCATGCCACTTTCAGCTTACTCCCATTCACCAACTTAATCTCTTGGGAGGGCAGAAGTAAGACAGCTTTAGCTGTCAACACCTTGCGTTACAGACATATCTGCTCCAGCTAGCACAGCTGCAGATACTACTCCTTAGCCTACAGCTATTGCTTCCCTCCTATGCCCAGCATCTGGTGCTTCTCTTCCGCCTTGCATTGATCCTGTCCAGGAATATAGCTGCATGCCCTGGAAAACATGTGCACACACAGACATTGGACCACATATCTTATCTATAGAGAAGAGAGAACAAAAACCACAGGCAGGGAGTGTTTCCACTCCAGATGATCTTCAGCCAAGTACTGAATCTCTGATAACGCGTCAAGATAACTTTATCAGACTTTATTGTAAGGTACTGAACTACATCTCCTGGGACAGGAAACCTCAAGGCTGACCCCTGGTCAGTAGGTCACAGCCCATTTAGGAATTCAAATGTATCATGCAGGGTAACCATCAACACAGATATTCTGCTGAAGAGAGCCTACAATGAAGACAGTTGGGATGGGAAGTACCAATACACTAGAATAGTACTCATCCTCATCCTGACATTTTCACTCAGCTAGTGTGTTCTCCTTTCTGTATTTCTGGTAAACACAGTTAGCACACACACTAAAAGGTGACACAATCTGGCTTGCTTTCATCAGTATCTGAGAACAGCCTCTCTTTGGGCTGATTGGCAAAAGTGGCTGGCTAATGCCACTCCAACAGGAGTATAGCCTGCTTAAAGCCTCATTGGGAGCTGCTACATGGAAAGCTTGCTCACCTAGTTGCAAATGTAGCCAAGAAGCAGCACAGAAAATTGGCAGAGGAGAGATGCATCTCACATGCAGAGATGCAGAGGTGTTAGCAGAGGAGAGATGCATCTCACACCAGTAAATTTTTTCAGCAGGCTATTGGCCAACCTCACACTTGGAAGGTGGACTCCATGAAGGAGCCACCTAAAAAACCTCTTTTCTCCATTGAAGGTTTTCTGTGTTACAATCTTAGAGAAACAACAGTGCAGTCTAAGAGACTCCCCTGCTATGGCAGTATGTAGTATCTCTGCTGAGATAATGATCATATTACATACCACTATTCACTTGATAAAGCTCCTTAGCCATGTGCCAGACTATCTTTGCCCACCCTTGTAAGGGGGTTCCTGCAGTCATACACTTGTCCACAGTATCCAGGTCCAGGATGTGGACCAGTGGTAACACCATCACCCTTGTTCTTGATGAGTGTAAATACACATGATAATTAAAATTCCCCCTTTCAAGACGAAATGAAAACAGTTCTTGAAGTAAGTAACTACTATAAGGAGCATCCATAGATACAGTATCCCAAGCAATTATTTACCACCTTTCTGGAATCCATGATGCCATTTTAGGGACTGTAAAACTCCAGAACTCACACAAGTGTCCATCTACCCTGGAAAGGAGTTTAGTGACCAAAGTCAAGCTGTTCACTGGGAGCAAACAATAAACTTACAAATGTTCCCACAACAGTAACTGTTGGGGGAACAAGCAACAGTTTGGTCAGTATGCCATTTCAAATTCTTGTTGCTACAAGGTCCTCCAGAAGGAATGGTCTTCAGAAGTACCTGTCTTGTTTTTAGCCACAATAGGCTGTTAAATGGACAGGGAAGCATGTAAGCTTAAGAGGAGAGCATCTACAAGATGAAGGTCAAAAGCTCTGGACAGAAAATGCCAGCAAGTTTATTTTTTTCAGAAGGGAAACTTGTTGCCCTCCAAGGGCCTCTTGCAATACAAAAAGATCCCGCCTCCTTGGTTTTTCTAATCACTTTTGCAGCAATGAGGAATGAAATGAAGTCAGTTTAAAGGTCAGGTTTTTAAAAAGACTGTTTGCTCCAAACCCACCAACTGTCTACATAAGCTTCCTGTTCTGCTGAGTACTTAAAAAAACTCTGGACCTTAAAAGCAGATGTAAGGGACTGTGAGCACTACTGAAATTATACCTTAGAGTATACAAACGGCAGAATAGCCCTCATTACGATTCACCTTTCCAGAGGCTGAATTCTGAGCAGTTCTCTCCAGGTCTCTTCAGTGTCAACCAAAAACCCTACTGTTCTGGTATTTCAGGTTTAAGTACAAGATCATTAATAAATAACTAAGAAACTGGCAGACTCCTGGGTTATTAATAAACAACACTTCTCCCTCCTGAATTGAGTGGAAGTTAACAGTACAGTACTCATTCACACTAAAGATGCTTCTACCTTACTCTTGCTCTGCTCGCTCTGGCTTCCTATGATCATTACAGGTAAAGTGAATTGGCTCCTGTTCATGAAATCCCCATAATCCAAAATAACCATGATAACTTGATATTTTTCAGGCTGATGAACACTGATTGCTCCTCCCTGGTGGTCCCCAAGCAAAACACAGCCTGTGTTTTTCACATGCTCTGCAGACCAAAAACCTAATTCAGAGGCTTTTCCAAAGGCCAAAGACTACCACACCCACACTAAATAACTCGTCTATCTTACCACTTCTGTGTTTATTTATTACCATTAGTATTTTTTTGCAATTGCTTCTTAGCACTGTCATTTGCGTAAGGAGGGTTAGAAAATGTGCTTGCTTTACAATTAAGGCACAGCTTCTGTACAGATGCACAATGCTCAACATCTCAGTCAGTACTGGATCCACACTTGGCACAATTCACTCATCCTAAAGCAAGAATGAGTCAGCCCAGCAGCAACGCTAGGATGCACTACAAAATCACAGAGCCAGGCAGCATCCAGCTTTTGCTGATGTCACAGCCTGTCACAGTTAATCCATCCACACAACCAACCAGCGTGGTACATGCGCAAAGAGAAGGATGGATATGAATCTCGGTGACTTAGGAATAAACTGCTTCAAAAATGGAGAATACATCAGCTGTTATTTACTTGAAATCATTGCATCTCCTACAAGCCAGCAAAGAGACTGTGCATTCAGCTAAATATTTTTATTTTTTTAAAAACATAAAAATAGAATTAACTTTGATTTATACAGCATCTTAATAAGCATCTTTGCTCTTTGAAATCAGCAATATTTGAGCTTCACCTTGCAAAGCAATTCACAAAATTCTTGCTGTGATCTGGCTGAAATCCACAGGCACAGAAGTGCAAGCAAACAATGGATGTTTTCAAGCTGATGCTAATCACGGCCTATGATTTTCCATTTCTCACTCAGCCTGCTTTTGTGAGCATAGTCTCAGTCCTTCTTTCAGCAGAGAGCGTGCTCTGTGTGGGGGGAAGAGAGAGGCAGACAAAGCACCAACATCTTCCTGTGCTGAGGTGAGTTAGCCTCGGAAAATATTGTTAGACTGTTGTGTCTCTTCTCCTCCTGACACCCCTCTCCCCCTTTAAAAAAAATTCCAGATGTAAAAGGGGAAACAGGCTGTAGAAGCAATTTAGGCAAAGGCATATGCTATTTTAGTATCTGACCTCTCTAGACATGTGAACATAGCCAATCAGATCACCTAGGCATGGATAATTCAGTATTTTGACCAAACTGTTCAGGTTTGTTATGCTCACATGCATCTGCAAGGGGAACAATTAAATAATAACGTGAAATAGCAGAAAATGCTTTTCAGCTGATTCTCCACTACAGATTTAAAGGCTTTGCAAATGACTGAAAGGTTCAGTCACTGCATGTGAGCTGACTGCTAGAGGATACCTTTCTGATTGAGTTTGATGTATGAAATTGATTTCCTTCTGCATAACACTTGGCTACAAGTAAAATGTTCATTGTGGTTTGATGCTGCCCTTGATGATGGAACTTCAAATAATGTCACCTATAAGCAAAAGTGTTGAAATGAGGTGACAGGGCGACTAAATCAATAATGAAGACTAAAGATGCACAAGGAAGAGAAAACACGACCAAATGCTAAAACTAACTTACTTTAAGCACATAACTCCTTTTGGCACTGCCTGGGAAAGCTCTCACTGAACTTTTCTTCCCAGGCAGTGACAGAACAGTTCTCTGTACGCATCCAGGTTTCTAATCCAAGTACACACAATACTGCACCTTCGAAATGAGCCTCCATGGTACACATTTGACTTACTGTTTCAATTTCACAGTTCCTCATGTTCACATCTTCTTTTGTTATTTATGCTTCATCTATTATTTTGCCTGCTAGCTGTACGAGGAAATACAGTCCAAAAGTATGTGACTCTAACTATATCACAGAACATAGCTTATTTACTGTTGCATAAATGTAACACTGAGAGGGAATGATTGCCCTCTCTGCTGCCAAATATGCAACAAGAACCAAATTCAGCAATGCTTTACTTAGTGTGCTCTTGCAAGCACTTTGGTTGCTCATGCACATACTGTAACTGGACCTGAAATTTTGCATTAATGCACAATGTGCTACTTTTATCACGTGTTTGAACTTTTTCCATCTCATGTTCTCAAAACTTGTTTCCACTTGTCAAGATGTGTACTAAGGAACATGTAATGGACAAATCAACAGTCTAAGAAAAACATGGAGGTAAATACTGAAGGTGTGAAGATTTGCAGCTAGATTTCTGAGCTGATGTACTTCTCTTATATCTAAAATACAGATAGCACATGGTGTCTGATGAAGCCCAGCAGCTGCTGGATCTATTTGAATATCAGATGTAGTTTCAGGTATGCCTGTCTGTATCAATCCTTGATTTGCCATGAGCAACTTTATGTCTAATTTGAGTATGTCACTTGTTTGCAAAATGATTCTGAATTTATCTTCTAACTTACTAGTGTTTAATAACTTACAATGATGAGAAGGCACAATGAATATGCCTACCATGTCTTGTTCTTAATCCAGAAGTTTTTTTGTGATGAGTGGTTTCTGAGTACTTCAGAACTGAGAAACTACCACTACAAGCCAAATGGAAAGAGCAGCTTTTTAAATGGCATGCCAGTCTCTGCTCTTCACTCTTGAATATAAAACATAATAAACCTATTAAGAAGGTAAAACTAGCCAGTTGCATTTACAGATAGTTTTCTGTGAGATGCAAACCTACAAATCTCTACAAACTGAGATCTGATAATTCTATTTTGAACCTGGGTTTGGTATTACAATTTAGACTAGTGGTGCATTATTAAATATAGTAGTGATAGCTCTTACATTCCATGATCTTCATATTCATGTATTACCCTCTTTCCTTCATTCTTCCCCATCCTAAAAAACTTCCACTAATATGAAAAACATCTCCCCTTTCAATATAAAGATACATTACATTCTGTGTTTATGAAACACGTGAATTTACTTCACAATACAGTAAGAAATCATCTATTTTCTTTGTACCCATAAATGGGTTTTCAATATCCAGTTAAGATTACACAAGATTTCAAGGAATGGGCGCACAAGCTTCAGAATTCCAGAGAGACTATCCTTGCTATGTTAAATTTGCCTCTAAGATACACAAATATCAGTAGCAACATTCAGCAATAAACAGGCTTTGGTTCTACAGTTCTGGCAGTTTGGGGATAAAACAACAGGCAGGTTTTTACAAAAGACAGGAAAGCTCAGACATTTTACACTCAATGTCAGCTGATGTATGTAAATTCTTCCTATATATAAGATTTATCAGCCCCCTTCATGATTCATTTTAATAAAAATCCTTTTAAAAAGAACAAATCTCAATTAGTGACCATTGACAACTAAGCTAAGTGTAAGGACAGTCCCATACATTTC
Organism: Hirundo rustica; assembly: GCF_015227805.2. Classification (NCBI taxonomy): domain Eukaryota; kingdom Metazoa; phylum Chordata; class Aves; order Passeriformes; family Hirundinidae; genus Hirundo; species Hirundo rustica. The sequence continues at coordinate 73,217,531 of NC_053488.1, forward strand.
CTGCCCTAATCTCATTTAACACATTAACCGTATTTTTTCATCTAATTGAAGTAAGAATATAAAACCCCTGAAACTGTTAAAAAGACTGTAAAAAGCTACATCAGGATTGCAATTATATTTTAACTCCACACAGTGCAACCAGATCTATTAAAGGAGAATAGCAGAGATGAGTAAGAACTCAGAGGTTACCAGCTTCTGTAATGCAATGATTTAAAGTATATCTTATACCTGCAATTACACCCTATGGGACAAAGATTTTTCCAGTGCTACTGCTTATTTGTGTTATCTCACTGTAAACATTATGAGAGTGATACCCAATTGGAAAGGTCCGCATGCATATCATCATGCTATTTCTAATCTATTCTTATAGAAAGCTGTGATCCTGAGGTTGTGTGCTACTGGGTGCTAATACAAAATCTGTTGTGGAACTACTGCAGCCACTTTGTGCCTTTGGTAAGTGCAATCCATTGGTTCTGTGTTTGTAGCAGGAAATAGAAAGGGGCTTGCATACCGAATGACACCCTTCCTCAATTTTTAATATACAAATCTGCATTGCATCTTTCAGATCTCAGTTTCTCCTATAACAGGGACTACAGATTGTTTCATTAAAAAAAAATCAATAACATGACTCTCCACATATTTACATCATCTTCAGCTACACCAGGCACTTGTCACAGCTAGAGAAGGAATGTGGGATGTAGTGCATAGTGAACTGGAAGGGAGTGGATGTTTATTTCCAGTGTGCCCAGCTTTCCTATTGAATTGCAACCAAATGTGTGCTTTTTAGGCACATCACCTGGTCGCTGTGATATAAAGGTAAATTACAGAGTAACTGAGGCTTGAGGGCATTTTAAACAATGCAAGCATTAGGCTTAAGATTTTTTTTTTAATCCACTGAATTTTTGAAATTCAAACACTTGCACAGAAGGAAGAACACAGCTATGCCATTTGGACTAAGATTTGATATTAGTGACTGTGGCCCAGTAAACAAACAGTTTCACCTATGATTCTGTGATTCTAAGATTAACCATCCATATGTGACTAATTTTGCATTAATTTTTTAATAGTTAGGTTACTAGATATGAATTGTATGAATGTCATAAATTTTTCTGAAATAATCTGAAAATCCTCAAGTAAATACATCAACTAAGTCAAATATATTTTGTCCTTACATAATTTCTTTCATAAATGCTTCTATTCTGTAGAGCACAAGACCAAAGAAACACACTATCTTTGTGACCAGTGTGCAAAATCCATTATGCAGATAAGGTGTAATAATGTGTCCCCTTTTTTCTAAGATGTACTTTCACAAAGGGGAAAGGGATGGGAGTGGTTGACAAGACCTTCCATAACAAAGAAGCAAGAAACAGGATTTTAGTAAGACAGAAATTACCTTCTTTAGATTTTTGGTTTAGAACATCGTAACTACTACCACCAAGTCTAAGTTCCTGGTAGCAGCCAGTAGTTTTAAGAATCCATGACCAGTTTAATAACACAGAATTGAGATGTGAGATGCTTCCCTTTCTATTCCTCCCTCACCTAAGTTTTGACTTTTCATTTACATAATTTTTATATTTCCTTCTTACTTCTAAAAAGCAGCAAACAACTTTTTGCACAGGGACAAAAGACAATGTTGGAACCCGGCCCTCTCTAGTAGTGCTTGTGTGCCAGCAACACAGTCTTCTTCTGGCCTTGCAACTCCCATCTCATATTTTACTGCATGCCTGTTCATCCTTGGCTGAGAAATAGACACATCTCCTCAGCCCTACATAACTTGTAGGCCAGCTGAATACAGTTCCTGTGAGTCATGGCCTTGTGCCCAACCTGTTAATCTGCACTGATTAGTAACCATTAAACATTACCCATCACCTTTGTCAAGGGGAGGAGATGGATGTTTATTTATCACTTGGATAAGCCTGCACTCATACAAAGATCTAAGATAACTGAGAGGGAACTTGGTCATTTATATACCCCACAAGAATGACGCAGACTTTAAACAGAAGCCTATCTTTGTCCTGCTGACCTGCCCACATTATACAGTCTTTGTTTTACACAGAAGCAAAAAATGTTGTGATCTGCATGTGCTGATATGTAGAAACAGAACTCTGACCTCCAGCTCTCCCATCTTATGAACTGAGAAGAACAGGAATTATTCCAGTCTGCAAGGACACAAATCTCAAGCAAGACGGAAGTTCTATTCGTACGCCTTGAACATGTAAAATCAAAAGCTAATGTTACATGAGGATGCATAAACCAGATCAAATCTCAGATGAGAAGTCCCTTCAAAGGTCAGAGATGTGCTTGCCTGAACTCAGCACAATATTTGGATCGGTGCTAGTTAATTAATAATCTTATGCATTATTTAAACTCAAATCCTCAGCTAGTGCTACATATATATCCAGCTTAACAAAGTGATACAAATGACAGCACACTACCAAACAGCAAGCTCAAGATCCAATTACCTTAAGGAATATTTAGCTAATAATTATCCTTTATGCAAATAGAGCAATGTCTGCCTGAAGACTTCCATTCATTCCAACGTGCAGAAACAGAGCTGGTATATTCCTGTCAAAAAGCTATCCAGGTAAGAGATTTGTCCCCCTTCCTCTGAATTCAGGTTAATTTGTTCTTTGACTGTTTTTAAAGGTGCAAAACTGCCTCTTTTTACTTACTTTGCTCATGCTGTTGTTTTTGGTTTATCATTATGTTGTTGTTCATAAATATTGCTTATAAGGTAGATACTGGGCACAAGTTTGTAAAACATACAGTCAGCTGTAAATGGTAAGCAATTATCTTTCCTGCAACCCTTGTCCAAGAGTCCAACTAGTTAGTTAGTTTTATTTCTATTTTAGAAAATGGCATATACGAGGCTTATCTGTTTCTCAAAGTACTACACTGATATTGAAAAGGAGAGCACTTTCTTAGTGCTTAAGTATGAAAGAGTGTTTCCAAAATATTGTCCTTACTGCATGTAGTAAAAACAAGATGCCACAGAGAACAACAGAAAAAACAGGAATAGAGACTATAAATTTGTTTCTCTCTGTGACAGCTTAGTATGACTAAACAATGACCAGCAAAACCACAGGGCTGAAAGAGCCTAGTATTTAACCTCTTGAATGATGATCAGGGTCTTGAAAAGCTATCTTGAAAGACCTTTTTTTTTTTTTTTTTTTTTTTTTAATAACAGAGTTTCACTTTGAAACAGCTACTTTCCCAAAACCAAGAAATCTGATTCTCAGGAATGTTTTTTGAATCCCACAAGAAATGCCTTTTTAGTGGTCATGTCCTAGGATCTTCCTGAAGAATAATGCTATCTTGCCTTCAAGAGCATGTCAATAGTTAGATCAGCATGTTCTGGAATCCTTGAACAAAACCTGTCTCTGGAGTTAAACTACTTGATCATGTATTTGCATGTATGATCATTCCCAAAGATGATCTTGATGGGTCAACCTTAACAACGGGTGCTGGCTGACTGCATGAATTCCACTGCAGCCATCTCATCAGCTCTGGGATAGTTACCTGTCAGTGACTGTCACCTCACTCACTGGGATATGGAACTAAGAATCCTTGGGAAAACAAGATTTGAATCACAGCTGCTAGTCAATGCAGACATTTAACAAAGAACCTAACCTGCCTGGAAAATCCTAAACCAATTCACAGTTGAAAATAAAAATTGTGAATTGGAGATTTTAAATAGAAATACACAAATCTAAAAGACTCTCAGAATAAATCTCTCCTCAGTATAGCAGTTTAATTTGTAGAAGAAGTGATCTGGCTTTCCTGACTTGTAGAGACCACTAAGCTGGAATGCTATTTCCTCTTTCACGTTTGAATTAGTGTAACACTGAAATTCAACATAAAAATGCTTCAAAACAACAATATTTTACCCCAATATAGTGAAAAAACTAACCAAGCCTATCAAGTTTCACATGATTTTCCTAAAAGGCATTGCCATGTTCTGTTCCTGTAGTCTGACGGCTTGCTAGGTCAGTGTATAAATAAATGGTTTTGGTTGCGGGCACCTTGCTTAAGTCTGCTGCCAAGAAGACTTAACTAAGCCTTATATCTTAGTTCTAAAGATGAAAATACAATAGCTAATGCAAGACACAGAGAAACATTCATCTCACTTGTTCTGTTCTAGCACCTGATGACTTCTAAAACTTTTAGGTTATGTTGACATATCTAAGCAACCCTGCAGAACAAAAGCATATTAATAAATCAAAGCAGGAGGTACTAAAGCAGTATTGCCTTACATTATATGCGGCTCAGGGGAATTTATTTCAGACAAGTCAGTTCTTAAAAACATCTGTTCAAATATGTCCAAAGCACCAACTGCTGGCTAAGGTTTTTATGCCACCATAAAGGGTCAAAGTGCACTGGGGCATAGTTTCTAGGTACCTTCCTCTGAAAAAAAATCCAGTTTTCAAGAGTAACACACCCCTGTACATTGAGTCTATGCACTGTGAGGCTAACCAAGGAGTCTTTTTCAAAATTGTGTCATTGTTCAAAACCAGAACAGTAATGTAATCATAGCCATTAGAGCCAAGAAAGATTTCTATAACACGGGAAAGGTTTCTCCCATGGAAGATGAGCAATATGAACAATTTAACTCAATACCTGTGTTTCCAATCAAATGTTTAACTAGACTAATGTCTCTCATGTTTATCAGTGAATTATGCAACAAATAACTACAAAACCCACCCTAATCACATTAGGTTTTAGTGGATTTTTCATAGCTTTAACATGGAGAAAACAGCAAACATCACTTGGGTCAAACTCTTTAAATGGCTCCATCCTGACTTACACTTTAAATCACTATTTTAGCAAGTGAGCAATTGTACTACAGAGCTGTGATACCATCTGACTTCTGTTCTAAATAAAGCATTTAAAATATCTCAGCATAGGGAGTCAGGCTCACTCTCGCTACTTCCCCCTGGGCTTTACTGAGATACGGCTTCAGATTTTTTGGTGAACAATCAGGATGGGGAGGCAAAAGGATGCAAAAGAATAAAGTTTTTAGGGGTTGTGCTGTTTCACAAAGAACAACTCATCCATTCAGGATGGTTATACATGCAGCAGCAGAAACAGCCTGCTGAAGAATCTGCAAAGAAAAATCCCACATGAACATACTGAGATGAATGTTTCTTCCCCTGCAGAGAGATTTTGTCAGGTCACAGGCTTGATGAAAAGATACAAAGAAAGGTGGGACTAAGGCCAGCTGGAAAGTGAGCAGTTTGTTTGGCTTGAATGGTTCTTTCCCTCATTTCTCTTTCTCACGAAATAAACTGAGTCAATGTATTTAACCTGAAAGAATGAGTGTTTCAGACAAGGTTCTCCTCAATTCATTTTGCTCATATGGTCAAGGGAAACTCGAAAAAACTTCACTGTGAGTATTCCAAAGATAAAAGTACAATTAAAAAATAACCAAGACTACTTTCTGTTGTAATTGTATGAATGTTACACATATACACATATACATGAAGGTGCACACAAGTAAACTTTCACTTGTTTTAAACGGTTGTTCCAATACTGACGTCAAATGCAATGAAGTAACATGTTTTACGCTATGTCCTGCTTCATCTGTGCAGCCCTGTTAAGAACAGCTATTTTAGCACATGATGACTTGAATAAAATGCAAACATTATGTTCTGTGGAGCTCTGGAAGAAGAAAGGGAGGAATAGTGGGTTTCCATTTGTTAGCGTGGCCTACGCTGAAAATGGGTCATATGGTGTACCAGTCATTTGGTGAAGCACTTACTGACCCTGCTAGGGCTACTGCATACTGCTCAAGTATTACCACTTCGGAAGCATGGTGCTGTATCTCAGTGCCAGAATCAGAAGGCTGGAGTCTTCTCATGCACACAGCAGACAGATCTCCTCTCCTGCATTCTGTCTTTGGAGACTGCAAGAACAATGGAAGCTCTAAGCTCTGCTAAGCTGCATAAGTGTACAGGGGATAGCACACATGTGGTGGAATGCCATTTCCTTCAGATGAGGCATCAGCAGCCTGACAATCATTGGGTTACACAGCTGAAAAATAGGCTGCTGATAACAATGCCCCTTCCCTTATTTGGTGTGGCTTTACAGCATTCTAAAACCAACAAGGAAATTTTAAACATTATCAGTTTCTGGATACCAATCTAGGTTGAGAGCTGACTGTTTAACAGCTACCATGTGCATTTGACATTGAATCTCACAGCATCTATAGCAAAATAAACAGTTACTTACGGGAAGGAAACCTTTATTTTCAGGGGAAAAAAAAGAATTGAAGAAAATTACTTCCTGACTTCCTGTCAGCTTGAACACAGAAGACACATACTTTACAGTACTACCTTTTTTTTTTCTTTTTCTTTCTTTCTTTCTTTTTTTTTTTCTTGGGGGGGGGGGGTGGGGGGGATGTGGGGAGGCTTGGTCGCTTTTTACAAAAAAACCCCTATTATTCTGATTATCCAGTAAGGCAGTATAGCTAATATGTATATTACTAAACACTCATTCAAACAAAGGATCTCTTAATAGCTTTCCAAAGCAAATATGTTCCAATCATCTTATGTATTAAAAATCACTATTATCCCTCAGGGAGCTGCACAAACAATACACGAACCTGAACTATATTTTTTTCCCAGTTGTTGTAAATACTAAATTACTTAAAGGTAAATTGTGTGAGATTAGAGAGAGGCAGACACCAACTATGCAATTAAATATATGAACCTACTGTACAGAAGCTGATGCAATCTTTTTTTTGTTGCCTATAAAAAGCACTCATTGGATATTGAACTGCCCACTAGCTTTTAAGTATGCAGACAAGGCCACAATACTTATTTCCTGGTTGGCTGAATTCACTTGGCTTTAAGAAGTG